>NC_142585.1:42407176-42714649 GCF_965207765.1 Zootoca vivipara | reverse complement strand
TCATTGGGTGACCTCACAGGTTTGTTGTAAGGATAAAATGAAGAGGAGGAGAACTATGCGTGCCACCTTGAACTCCTTGGAGGAAAGGTGGGAGACAAATATAACAAACAAACAAATAACATTAATCCAATTGCTAATAGGGGGTGAATGAGAGTCAGAATGGGTGTGTGTGTGTGTGTGTGTGTGTGTGTGTGTGTGTGTGTGTGTCACAGACTGGCTGTCTAGGACTCAGTGATGTTCCTATCACTGGGAATAGTCACATTCCCCTGTGATGTAGTGCATGCTCAACAGTCTCAAAATGCTTGGCAGGTGGGCATGTTAACCCATTGGGATGCCACTGCTTCCATACACCTCTGAATTCTTTGCCGTGACCTTGCACTCCATCAGCTGGAAGTGCTGCTTCTGGCCTGCCTAGTCTTGCCTTTCCAGTCATTAACCTGAGCATAATGGCTGCTGAGACTTGCTACCTGTTGCTGAGCCTGTACTTCTACTCTATCTCAATAAAGATATATGCCTTAATCTCAAGTAAGAGTCTCTGTTGTGGGATCCAGGACACCATAGCCATTTAGAAATCTGACCACAGGCAGTTTTGATTCTTTTATTCCCCCCTTCTCTGTTTAATTGCATTGGCAGTCAGCTAAGGTCCTTTCTGGCTGGAATGGAATTTGGAATAGCATTTGCTGATACTTCAATAAAAGTGAAGCTCTGATCAATACCCTGTCTTCCCTATTTCCCTCTACAGTGGGGGGTGGGTGGGACATTTTTCATCCCAAGGGCCGCATTTCCTTTGGGGCAACTTTTGGGAGGCCACATACTAGTGGGGCCGGAGATGAAAGTGTGTGTGGGTGAAGGGTGGGGGCAACAAATGTCAGTGTTACCTTTGCATTACATTTGCACACATTCTCCCACCCCTCTCCATCCCCCACCCAGGTGAAATAGAAGCATTATCAGAGTTAAATGACTCATTTCAGCCAGGGGAAAGCACTCAAGGTGGATGGAAAGCAGGAGCACCAAGGACCATGGGCTGGAGAGAGGAGTGGCTATTGAGGACCTGTAGCATGTGAAGACTCTCAAGGGACAGATAGAGAGGCTACAATAACCACATTTGCCCCCTGAGGTTGAGGTTCCCCACCCCTGTTCTTCATTTTCTCCCAGTAAGAGTACACATGCAGGACAGTGACTGGCAGTAGTTCCCTAGGCATTCAGACAGGGAGTCTCTCCCAACCCTGTCTGGAGTTCTTGGTGATTAAACCTGTGACCTCCTTCATGCAAAGCAGGTGTTTTACCACTGAGCTACAACCCTTCCCCGATGCTGTAGCAGTGGATTTCCTGCATTTGCTGGGGCCTAGACTAGATGACCATTGGGGCCCACTCTGACTCTGCAGTTCTGTGATTCTAATGTGCGCACATATTTATCAGCCAGCTGATAAATGAGTCTTTTAAAATCCATACTCCCATCTTCCCATTTTCTCCCCACTGTTAAGATCTGCAACGGTTCCCCATATCTGGCACAGATGCCAATGCTACCCTTGTCATGAATTTAAATTTTTGAGTTGTTACCTCTTCACAAACATCTGGAGGGATGCATGGCATGAGAAACCAGAGATTTTGACAAGGGTGCTGAGGAGGCAAGTGGGAATTGGATTAGAGAATCTGTGGTGATTGGACAGATAGCATGACATAGTATTAAGGCACCTTCCTATGGCTCTCCTTCCCAGGAAATGAGAGGACAGGAATGTTAAGATGTCCCTAGTACCTGGAAGCCTTGAGGGCTGTGTGAATAGCAGGATGTGTGATAATCAGCTTAAACTCTCTAGTATATTACAACATATGAACCAAAGAAAAGTCTTGCTGGATCAAGCCAGTGGCAAACCAGATGCCTTTGAGAAGCCTGGAAGCAGCACCCAAGAGCAACAACATTCCCCTACTGTGGTTTCCAGCAACTGGTAATCAGAAACATTACTGCCTCCAACTGTGGAGGCAAAGCAAATGGACTGGCAGCCATTTAAAGCCTTTACCTCCATGAATTTGTCTAATCCTTTTTTAAAGCTGAGGGACCCAGGTGGCGCTGTGGGTTAAACCACTGAGCCTAGGGCTTGCTGATCAGAAGGTCGGCGGTTCGAATCCCTGTGACGGGGTGAGCTCCCGTTGCTTGGTCCCAGCTCCTGCCCACCTAGCAGTTCGAAAGCACGTCAAAATGCAAGTAGATAAATAGGAACCGCTACAGCGGGAAGGTAAACGGCGTTTCCATGTGCTGCTCTGGTTTGCCAGAAGCGGCTTTGTCATGCTGGCCACATGACCTGGAAGCTGTACGTCGGCTCCCTCGGCCAATAATGCGAGATGAGCGCGCAACCCCAGAGTCGGTCACGACTGGACCTAATGGTCAGGGGTCCCTTTACCTTTACCTTTTTTTAAAGCTACCCAAGTTGGTGGCCATCATTGCCTCATAAACATGCATGATATTAAGAAGCACTTCCTTTTGTTTGTCTTAAATCCTCCAACACAGCCAAAAGCTAATCACCGTGTTCCCCAAACCTGTGTTCTCCAGATATTGGTGGACAGCAGCTCCCATCATTACTGACTATTTGCTATGCTGGCTGAGACTGATAGGAGTTGGAGTCCAATAACATATAAAGGGCACCTATGTTGGAGATGTCTGAGCTACCAGATTCAGTAAAGAGAAGGTTCGGAGAGTTCTCGCACTCTTCCCAAACCCCATTCTCAACTACCAAGTTTCAAATTCTGCCTGCAGCCTACTCACTATCAGAGCTGCTCCCTGCCCTCCACAAGCCCCCACAAGCTGCTTTTTCTGGCAAAGAAATGGAAAGACCTGTAGTGAAGTCACTCTTATTCACCCACTATGGCAACAAGGGCCTCATTGGGTAGGAGATGGGTGTGGGGTAGAGGGCTTAGGGGGAGGCATTAGCACCCTGGAGGATTGCCTTCTTTCCCCCGCAAGCTGGTTCCTCAAACAATGTGTCTTGGTCACACTCCAGTGTGACGTGAAATTCTCAGAACTGACTGTTATAGTCACTGATATGATCCTGGCACCCAATCTGTTCACTGGGCAAGACAGATTATGGATCAAATTGAAAACCACTGTTCTTATGGTAAAAACAGATCCTGCCCCATTCCAAACAAAACATTTCTCATCTTTCTTAAATGCTTAGTGAATCTTTTTTTGTTGTTGTTCTTAAAAAAAAGAAAGAAGGGAAAATATATCAGAGAAACACCAGAAACCAACTGCCTTTTTCATCTGCTGCTTGATAAAGTAGAGGCTTCAACCCGGGGACAAATCAGGCAACTCAGGGCCTTGAATACAAAATCCAGGGCTGTGTTATTTGCCCCCAAATCCAGCTGTTCTTGTTGAAGTGTCAGGAAAGTTCATCCGAGGATATGCAAACATCTTTGCATTAAACAGATGCCCCAGCAACCTATACAGAGAAGGAGGATATGAAAAACAGTCCAAATTCCAGGGGACAATCAACATTTGTATGTGTGCATTGTGGAGGGTTGAACTGGTGAACTTTGAAGTGGAGAAAGTGTTATTTATTTAGAGCTGCAGTGAGTTTGGTGGCCTCCCCCAGATACCTAAAGGACTTGTTGAGATAAGGCAGGCAGCCCTCTGCCTTCTGCAGACTCCTCTGCCTTTAGATTTGCCTCTTGCCAGGAAAGCAGTGGAATAGATTCCCCTGTCAGTTACATTGCCTCTGATTAATACAAATGTACAAGGCGGTTGATCCCAGAGAGCACCCTGTGGATTTATTTGCATAATTACAGGAGAATGTGCCCCTCCTGGTGGACTTGGTCACATGATACATATTTATTTGTGCAGTTTTGTGCTGCCAACCAAGCCTAATACTGTAATATTCTTTCTCTTCTTTTCTTTCAGGAAAGAACCATAACTGCTCCAATGAGACATTATTTCAAGATGACACTGGCATTTGCAAAAGGACAACGGAATGAGGCCTGTTTTCATAGCAGGCCCAGTGCTGGTGGTCAACATAATTAGGGGGACTTACTCAGGGCCAGTGTAATGGACATAGCTTCCCACAGTCCAGAGGAGCAGTCCAAGCTGGGGGAGGGCAGTCAGACAACCAAAAGCAGTGGGCTAGAGTCCCCTTTCCAGTAGGAGGAGATAATGTACCTTATCAGTACAGTGAGAGCGGGCTGGATGCAGGCCAACCCTCTGACGAGCGGCCATTAGTCACCTCTCAGGGGAGGGGAGAATCTTCAGCAGAAGAAGGGGTGGGAGCTGACCCTGAAAGTCCAAGGGCTTGCAGAAGAACAAAAGTCAAAGAGAGGCGTCAATCAAAAAGGAGGAGGGGCGGACGCTTTCCTGTTTCCTGCTGGAGATGAGATGATAGTTCAGATGCTTCAACTGAATTGTGATGGATAGTCGCTAGTTTGCGCGGCTCTGAGGCTAATGACTGTATACAATAAATCTTTTCGAAATTACCACCACTGTGTACTGTTTATCTAAGCCAGCACCCTGCCAGCTCCTGCCAGCTTGAAGCATCTCCACTCTTCACATCAGACGGCCAGGAAAAAGTCGGGATGTCCAAAGAGCAAGGAGCAGCTGGAGGCGCGATGGGAGGGGGGGCAGGGGCGACGGGCACTGAAACTGACCCCTATCAGGTACTGTGGTAACAATACTTGGAACTTAAATCACAGCTCGATCACCTAGCAGGAGCTTTGGGGGGAGCAGAACAAGCAATTAGCTCAAGAATGGGACTTGCAAATGTCTAAGTCTCTAGTTGGCCCTCCCCCCACGTTTTCTGGGGAAAACTCAGACTATTTGTCGTTCAGGGTGGGATTTCTGTGGTTCATGAAGATTAAAGGTAAAGGTACCCCTGACCGTTAGGTCCAGTCCCGGACAACTCTGGGGTTGCACACTCATCTCGCTGTATAGGCCAAGGGAGCCGGCGTTTGTCCGCAGAGAGCTTCCAGACCATGTGGCTAGCATGACTAAGCCACTTCTGGTGAACCAGAGCAGCACACAGAAATGGCATTTACCTTCCCGCTGGAGTGGTACCTATTTATCTACTTGCACTTTGACGTGCTTTCAAACTCCTAGGTGGGCAGGAGCTGGGACCGAACAACGGGAGCTCACCCCGTTGCAGGGATCTGAACCGCCGACCTGATCGGCACGCCCTGGGCTGTGTGGTTTACACCACAGCACCACTCACGTCCTTCATGAAGATTAGGGGGAAGGAATTTCAAGAGAACGGAGAGAGAATGAGCTTCCTCATTAACCTTCTGGAGGGAGGAGCATAACATTGGGTCACTCCTTTAATGGTGAGCGATGACGGAGCCCTGTCTAATCTGGAAGCATTAAAATCTGTAGTTTGTGCATCCAATCGAGATCGTTATTTTATAATTCCAAAATTGGCAATTTTATACCAAATTGTTCTGTGCCCTGGTCTTCTACAATCACTTTATGAAGTATGTTGCTCTCCAACATTTCACCTCCAGCTGTTCCAGGCACCCAGCCTTTCCATAAGTAAATCCCCAGGATTAGCTGAGTGTTCCCCTGCGAAGCTTCAGGTTCGATTGTGAAGTTCCAGGGTCCTCCAAATAAGCAGACACGTAAATGGATTTATTTTTTTAATCCATATAGTGTGATCACCAATTGTCAGCCTCTGCCAGCTGCAATAATACTAATACCAGAGCTGTTCAGTCGACTTCTAGTTTAAGTTCCAAATGCCAATAACAAGGAGCAATAGATCAAGTTCAAACCCACCAGTCAAGTTCAATCAGAAGAGAAATCTCTGTATCCAATAAAATGATATAATAAAGTCCCTCTAAAGGCTGAAAAAAGTCTTTTTCTCTCACTCACAAATTGTTCCCTTTGCAATTGCCTGTCAGCCAGAAAATGGAAGTTGACTTTCTGTTTTGTTTCCGTTTTCACCAAATCAACTTTTTATTTTAAAAGCTTCCAATTTTCTCCTTAAATAAGATCCAAAGATCTTGCTGGAAAATCTGCTGCTTTTGGTGACGACTTGTGGCTTTGGCTGTAGGGTTGTGGTGAAGCCGTGAGCAATCTCGACTGCTCCCCCCCCTTCCACTTAACTCACGGCAGCGGCAGCTTCAGCAGCTTCACAGGAGGTTGCGGGAGTATAATCGCTCCACTAGTCCTCTCGACGCCCCACTTCATCTGTGGGGTTCTCTAGGGGGGGGTGCCTAGCCCTGGCACTCTCCCCTAATGCCCAAACAGCCTTGGAATGGTCGCCCTTTAATCAAATGACATAAGCCGCGCTGCCATTTCTGATCTGCAGCAGACCGGAAGTCCCCCAATTTTTATTTTTTTTTAAAAATGTTACAATTCCACCACATGTGATAAAACATGCCTTCCTTCTCTTTACACTTCCAACATTTATTGGAGCCTGTTCTATACATTTTTGCCATTTTTGCAGATATGATATACCATTGATTTCCCTCAACTTCCTCTTCTGGTTCTTTGCATAATAACTTCTCCTGCCTTTATTATTATATCTTAATATTGCATTCTTTAGTTTGAATGTTGTTCCATTCTTGTAATTACCACCACTGTGTGCTGTTTATCTAGGCCGGCAGCCTTCTAGCTGCTGACAGCCAGACAACAAGCTAAGTAAGTTATGGCTTAGAGCAGGGTCAGCTCTGGAGGTCTGGAGCAATCCATAGCTGACCTGAAGTATCCAGGTTTGCCTGAATCTGCAGGTGGGTGAGAGTGGCTTGATTTTTTTTAAGAACGACTTATGTGTGCAGCATGCAAGCTTTAGCCTAATAGGAGCCAGCTGCAAATTATGGCTCTCTGGGGATCTGCCTTCCTCTGTTCCTCATCCCCTCCCCCAGTCAACCTCTATCTCCATGGCTCAGTAGTGGGACATCACCAAGACCTGCTCCCATGACATCCTTGATTTTGGTTTGGATCCCGAAATCTCAGGTGCTGGGATGCTCCTGATCAGGCCATCCTAGCTTAGAGCCTCAGATCATGAAGGTCCAGGTAGCAGCAGGGGGGGGGCACCACTGTTTAGGAGATCCCAAATTGAAATTGACTACTGACACAGGGAATGAAACTAAAGAAGAGGTTGGATAATGCATTTCGTGGCTGCTGATTCTGCTGCTGTTCCCCTTCACCCCCACTTCTGTCTGGGCTTCATTTCCTGAAGTCTCATAACCTTGAGATCAGATTCCTCTTCCTGAAGGGATAAGGTTGAAGTCTGTAGTAGAAGATGTGAGCATTTTTCTTATATTTGGGTTTTGTCACACATGTGGAGTTAAGCAGGGCATCGAGATCACCCGGTGCCACTGAGTTAGATTTAAACTCTAGTGCATCTCCTATTTGGAAACCAGCTGCTTTTGTGAAGTCTGTTACATACTGGGTGGGATGTAGTTGAGGAAAAAGCTTCCTCATTTGTTCTTCTAATGAAACCTGCATGTTCCCCATAGGCATTAATGCCTTTGCAGTGTTTGCAAAACCAAACAAGAAGGATTTCATGTGTCCAAGCGGGAAAGGAGACCTACCAAGGGAGGGGTCCAAGTTTAGGGTGATATAGTCAATGGAACTTTACTACATGTTGGCAACAGTTTATTCAGTTAAACAGAAAAGCTGATAAATGAGCCAATGCATATTAATATTGTTTAAATTGTGCAAAACACACACACAGAGTAGCAACAGCCCTATAAGGTTCACATGAGTAAAAGAACAAGCCAACTAAAAGATGGTTTGGCTTTTATCAGAGGTTCTGCACTGTGTCTTTTCCCAGCTGTGAATTGATGGGGGAAAGCTGGTATGAAGGTATGGAAAGAACAATAAGCAATTCATTTCCTCGTCCCACCCCCACCCCCTGCTGACTCAAAACACTATTTGAGGTTAAGCAACAAAATGTCCCGTGGAACCTTAAAGACTAACACATTTATCATGGCATAAACCTCCATGGACTAGAATTAGATGCATATGATATAATTCTCATTGGCAAGTATATATACACATAGGTGTACAGGGGAAATGTAAACATTGGAGTTAAATGGCAATGAAATACAAAAAGTACAGTCTGTGAGTGGCCATTCAATTTGAGCTTATAAATGTGCAAAATAAGCATACTGACCTTTCATAACCTAGCATTGCTGAATAGATGATCCCTGCAGTGGCATCAAAAGCCATTGTATTAACTCAGACTCAAATCTATACAACTCAGCTTCTTGATAAATTGCAATTCAGCAGTTGCACACGGAAGTTTATTCATTTATTTAGGAGTGTTTATACCCTGCCCACTAACTAAAGTTTTTGAGGTAGCTTATAATAGCCGACAAACCTAGACAGCATCTTAAAAAGCAGAGACATCACTTTGCCGAAAAAGGTCCATATAGTTAAAGCTATGGTTTTCCCATGCTTTTGAATTATGGTGCTGGAGGAGACTCTTGAGAGTCCCATGGACTGCAAGAAGATCAAACCTCTCCATTCTGAAGGAAATCAGACCTGAGTGCTGACTAGAAGGACAGATTGTGAAGCTGAGGCTCCAATACTTTGGCCACCTCATGAGAAGAGAAGACTCCCTGGAAAAGACCCTGATGTTGGGAAAGATTGAGGGCTCAAGGAGAAGGGGGCGACAGAGGTCGAGATGGCTGGACAGTGTTCTTGAAGCTACCAACATGAGTTTGACCAAACTGCGGGAGGCAGTGGAAGACAGGATTGCCTGGCGTGCTATGGTCCATGGGGTCACGAAGAGTCGGACAGGACTAAACGACTAAACAACAACAACTATAATAGCTGATATTTGAAACACAATAAAACAGATAACGATGCAATAGCCACTGCACCAGGGCAAAGATATATGTGAGGCTCCCACCGTTTGTTCTCTGATGTTCCAGCAAATGCCATTCTCCTACTGTACTGAGTCTACTGGCACACGAGTCCATTGAGTGATGAAGAAGCTAGATGTTTGTCACACATCGGCCAGGAGTTCCTCCCTGGGTGGTAGCCGTTGCTCCTATCTCTCATAGCCCCAGCCCTGGTGGCAGATGCAGGAAGTGCTGAGTCAGACCACCTACCCAGCTGTTGCCAACACTGACTGGCAGTGGTTCCCCAGGGTTTCAGACAGGAGTCTTTCCCTGCTTTAACCGGAGATGCTGATGATTGAATCTGGGAATTTTCTTTTTCTGGCAAGCAAAGCCAGTGCCCTACCACTGACCCATGAGCCCTTCCTACCTTCATAAGATCCTAAGATGCTGATAGCCTTATCCTCCATGAATTAGTCCAATTCTCTTTCAAAGCTCTCCAAGTTGGCGACCATCCCTGCCTCCTGTGGGAGTGAGTTCCACAGTTTGACAACGTCATGCATGAAGTTCTTCCTTTTGTCTATCCTGAATCCTCCAGCATTCAGCTCATTGGGTGTCCATAAATTATAGTGTTCTTCACTCTTACACAGTTTGGGAAATCTTATCCTTTCATTTTTGTGTTGATGTGTGTGTGCAGAAATCAAAAACCACCCATTACTTCTTCATCTTCAAATGCAACATCACCTTTCAAACAAATCCTAATAAAAAGTGCTACTGGAACTCATGACCCATCCTTTCACGTCCTTTTCATGTCCCTCTAATAGACTTGCACATTCTACTACAAGCATAAAAACAATTGCTTCACTCATATTACTTTGCCTCCAAGAATGTCTGGATGGCTGATGAATGCATGGTTTGAATTTTTTCAGGCATATCCAACAATGATTAAACATTTTAAAGAAATTCACTTGCATTACTGTGTTAATTAGATATGTAGGGCCAGTAATGCATATGTAATCCCATTGGGACTAGACTTTCCACCTTTTCCTTATTTCAAGGAAAGGGTCCTTATATAGTACAGTAGTACCTCAGGTTACAAACCCTTCAGGTTACAGACGCTTCAGATTACAGACTCCGCTAACCCAGAAATAGTACCTCGGGTTAAGAACTTTGCTTCAGGATGAGAACAGAAATCGCATGGCGGCAGCAGGAGGCCCCATTAGCTAAAGTGGTACCTCAGGTTAAGAACAGTTTCAGGTTAAGAACGGACCTCCGGAACGAATTAAATTCCTAACCCAAGGTAGCACTGTATTGAAATGCATCCGTTCTTTTTCAAGTTAATGGTAAAATAATACATGGCAAGAAATAATATTATGTTTTCTTATTAAGAACTCTTTTTTAAACCCTCTTTTTCAGCTGAAAAGACTCCTAGATCAGCTGCCTGGGATCAGTAAAAACACAGTCCCTGCCCTTAGGCTCACAGTTTAAAAGGCACAATACACAAGGAAAGGGGATTGTGAGGGAGGAGGGGGCATGTTCATGCAGAAACCCAGGAAACAAGGAGATGATCCAAATGTTGCAGGTTTCAGTGAACTGATAGAGTTGCCCTGCTTCCCTCCTATCTGTCTTTCAGTCGTCAGGGCACAGTTCATTCATTTGTTAATGCACCTTTTTTCTGATTTGGCAACCTTCCTGTGGCACAGGATAAGCCAACAGGCACCATTGGTGGAGTCAACCTGGAAGATTATTTGACAAGAAGCTGCACTGATGCTGTTCACAAGGGGCAAGGGGCAGCAGAAGTTCATGACAAACTCCAC
This sequence comes from Zootoca vivipara, assembly GCF_965207765.1. NCBI lineage: Eukaryota > Metazoa > Chordata > Lepidosauria > Squamata > Lacertidae > Zootoca > Zootoca vivipara. Next base: position 42,704,072 of record NC_142585.1, on the reverse strand, counting down.
CACTCAAATGACAGCCCATTTGATATCTTGCCTCCTTGCTCCTTCCCTTATCCCGATAACATTTTGCGACTCATTAGGAAATGATCTATGACTATCCATTTCTGTGTCTTCAAAGCTACAATTTATAGCCTCTTGTGTAATAATAATAATAATAATAATAATAATAATAATAATAATAATAAATGGTTAAAATTGGTGTAGCGCCGATATGCGAGGGGGATGAAGCTCTCTGAGCTTCCAGGGAAGAAAGTTCCAGCGTGAGAGGGTTATTTTCTGAATTGCTGTCTCTGGGCAGAATTAAATTGCCTTGACACAGATACCCATTTTAATCCTAATACAATGACTCTAATTTCTTTGTGCCACATTGCATCAGGGAAATGAATTCAAAGAGGAGGGGAAAATACGTTTTTCAGATGAGAGTCACATCCTCTTTTAGGTGTATTACCTCATTGCCAGGGAGATAACAATGAGTCATCTCATTCTTGCTTTTATTGATAAATTCCTTCTAACCCAGCCAATCCAATGAAAAGGTGGATGAGCTCATAAGTGTTCCTCCCTAGAAGGATCCATTTTTAGAGTGCTAGTTTCATGGATGGCTTACCTCAAAGCACCATCTGGAGCTATCCCACTAGCATAGGAGCAAACTCCTAGGGGGCAAGGGGGGTCTTCAGCCCCCCAAATAAAATATTTGAGGGGACTGTCCCCCCCCCAAAAAAGTTGATGGGCATTGCCATTGTAAAATTGGTGTCCATGTGTCATACCCCTCTCATAATATTTGAACTTGTGGACATCCAACAAAACTAAGTGCTGGAAGATTCAAGACAGATAAAAGAAAGGACCTCTTCATGCAGCTAATAGTTAAACTATGGAACTCACTTTCACATGAGTCAGAGAGGGCCACAAACCTCAATGACTTTAGAAGAGGATTAGACAAATGCATGGAGGAGAGGGCTATTGATGTCTACTAGCCATGATGACTATGCTCTGCCTCCAGAGTCAGAGGTAGCAATGCTTCCGAATGCCAACTGTTGGAAGCAACAGGAGAGGAGAGTGCTCTTGTGCTCAAATCCTGTTTGCAGGTTTGCCACTGTGAGAACAGGATGTTGGACTAGATGGGCCATCGGCTTGATCCAGCAAGCTCTTATGCCTAGCCTGTTCAATCCCAATGGATCATAGCCTGAAACAAAACAATGGTCCACTTTAGAATCCCCAGTCTGGTGGATTATTTTACAAGGTGGCCTTGTAGGTATTGTGCTATATGCATAGCACCCCTCCCATTTCACTTCTAAAATAGGGTATACAGCTGCCCACAATGTGATAGCCTAATGCACAGGGCTCCTTGCTGTCATGTGCTTTGAATGCATGTAAGGCAAGGCCCTTAGGGGGAACTAGGTTGTCTTCTCCCTCGGAGGGTATTGTATGGGGAAAGAATGGCTACCGCTGCCCCTCCCCCTGCTCCCAATGTGATATTAGCAGTTTAGAAGGAAAAACTTTAATGGGGGGAGGGTGGATGTCTTAGAATTTTTCATTTAAAAAAACCTGCCTCAGAATTGCATGGGATGGAGTTAGTCCCATTATCTCTGAAAACTGAGATAGACCAGATCTTAATGGGTCCTTCCCTCCATCACTTGGCACTGATGATCTTTGAGAATTATTGGAGAACAAGTGAGATCCCTGCAGACTGGAGGCAGGCAAATGTTGCTCCCATCTTCAAAAAAAAGGGGGGGGAGAAGACCCAGGTAACTACTGACTGGTGATCTTGACATTGATACCAGGAAAGGTTGTAGAGCAAATAATTCAACAGTTGGTCTGTGAGGACTTATAAAATAATGATGTGATTACTAAGACCCAACACAGGTTTCTTAAAAACAAGTCATGTCAAACAAATCTCATTTCTTTTTTTGATGACGTTACAAGCTTGGTGGATTACAGTAAGAGTTTTGACAAAGTCTGCCATGATATTCTTGCGAGGAAGCTGGTAAAATGTGGGTTGAACAAGGTAACTTAGGTGAATTTGTGGCTGGTTGGCTGACCAAATCCAAGGATTAATCATTAATGCTTCCTCATCATCCTGGATAAAAATTAGATGTGAGGTGCTGCAGGGTTCTGTCCTGGGCCCATTGTTCAACATTTCCATAAATGACTTGGATGAAGGAATTGAAGGGATGCTCATCAAATTTGCAGATGACACCAAACTGGGAGGGGTAGCTAATGCCACAGAAGACAGAATCAGGATTCAATATGACCTTAACGGATGTGAGAACTGGGCCAAATCTAACAAAATAAATGCCAGCAGGGACAAAGGTATGGTTCTGAACTTAGGCAGGACAAAACAGCTGCACCAATATAAGATGGAGGACATCTGAGAAGGATATTGGGGTTTAGTAGAACACAAATTTAACATGACTCAACAGTGTGATGCAACAGCCAAAAAAAGAGAATGCTATTCTAGGCTTTATCAACAGAAGTATAGTGTACTAATCAAGGGAAGTAATAGTCCCGCTCTATTCTTCCTTGGTCAGAACACACCTGGAACACACCTGGAATACTGTGTCCAGTTCTGAGTGCCACAATTAGAGAAGGATGTTGGCAGGCTAGAATATTGTAGAGGAGGGCAAGCAAGATGACCAAGGGCCTTGAAACTAAGTCTTATGAGGAATGGTTGAGGGCATTGTGTATGTTTAACCTGGATAAGAGGAAACTGAGGCTGATAGCTAAGACATTTAAGACATTAATGGAATGACTGAATAGAGCTTATGCCTCCCCATTCCCTTGCTCCCTCTTTCCTGCTTCTTTTCTTACCATTTTGCCCTCACTAAGATTAAGAACACAAGAAGAGCCATGCTGAATTAGGAAAAAAGACTCATCTAGTCCAACATCCGCCTCTCATAGTGGCTAACCAGATGCCCCAAAGGGAAGCCAACAAGTAGGACCAGAGCGTAACAGCACTCTCGTGCTTCCTGGAAACTGGTATTCAGAGTAAGCTGCCTCCCACAGTGGAGGTAGAGCATAGTCCTAACAGCTAGTGGCCATTGATAGCCTTAACTGCCATGGATTTGTTTAATTCCATCCAAGTTGGTGGCCATCACCACCTCTTGCGAGAACAAATTCCACAGTTTAACTGTGCTGTGTGAAGAAGCACTCATAAAATCATAGAACTGTTGAGTTGGAAAGGACACCAAGGATCATCTAGTCCAACCCCTGTAATACAGAAATCACAGGTAAAGAATCTCTGACAAATGGCCTTGAAGGAAAGTCTACCACTACCTGAGGGAGTGCGTTCCACTGTTGAACAGCTCTTACCGTCAATAAGTTATTCCTAATGTTTAGTTGGAATTTCCTTTATTGTCACTTGAATCTGTTGGATGGGGCCCTTGGAGCAGCAGAAAACAAAGCTTGCTCCGTTTCCCATGTCACAGATTTCCTCTTGCCTGTCCAGAATCCAGGGGTGCCAATGATGCATATAGAGTCCTTCAAGCCAGGCTATCCTAATCTTGTACCATGAGCTGTCATCTTAGGTAAACCCATATAAGGAAAGGAATGCAAAGGGATCATGTGCAGCGAGGTGCTGCTTAGAGAGAGTTCTTTGTGTGCTTGCTTAATGTATATGCAGTTAAGGAAAGACCATAAATGGTATGCTAATAGGGCGATGTAGCCTAGGATTGGAAGGATTTTGCTGCAGTTTATGCATATGTAGTGCCTTAAGAGATAACAGAAATGTATATATGGAGCCCCTCCCTTTATTAGGGGGCTCAGGTTTTGGAAACCGAGCCAAACCATAAACCTTTTGTTATTCCTCATTTGCTGCGTGGAGTTTTCCTTCAGCCCAGACACTGCTGTTTTGCAGCACCAACTTGAGTGAAATATTGGGTGGTGGGCAGGTGAGCCCCAACCTGCATAATCGATCACATGATGCAGTGCACACACACCATTTGAATGGCAATGCCCATCAACTGGGGGGGGCAGCCCCCTCAAATATTTTAAGGGCGGGAGGGACTTTGGCCTCTAGGAGTTGGCCCTTATGCCAGAATCTCTCACTATTCTGTATCTCTCTAAAAACATCCCTGTAAAAGCTTTTCTTTCTTGTGGAACCCCCCCCCCCCAAGAGAGTACACGAGGCACTTAACCCGAGGAAGCTTTGCATGTCAAACCCTCCAGGAACATTTTAAGAACACAGTGTCTTTCCCCCTAAAGTGCAGGCTTGCCCGCAATTTATTTCCCATAGAGTTTCATGTAACATCTTAGATAGAGGTTCCCCCTGTATGAGTCCCCCGCCTATTAAGATCATATGGCAGGGCCCTGATAGAATGTTCTTTTGCTATGGATGGCCAGGACATTTATGACAAGGACCATGGCCTTTCTAACCGCAATAGGCCCAATGGTATTGGGCAAACTTCCCAGTAATCATTGGATCTTCTGACAAGTATCTCAGTAGTCCCAATTCGGGCCTTGCGTGTAGGGCATCCCAGGTTCAAATTCCAGTATGTCCAGATAAAGAACCCCCCCCCCTTTATCATAACTCCCTCCCAGATTCAACATATACAGCCACAGCAGGGAGTCTTTTTCAGTGTGAGGGCTGAAAAACCTGAAGGTTGACTGAAGCAACTGCCTTGGGCAGCAGAATCCAAAAAAAGCCAAGATCACATGGAACTTTTACAAGATCTCACTGCTGTTGCTGCTGCTGCTGCTGCTTTCCCTCACTTCCCCCATGGTGTGAGGGTGGGGTGTCATGGTTGCCCTCTGCCACTGGCACCGGAGAAGCAAGGAGAAGCAGCAGAGGCTTCTGAGTTTTGGCAACATCTCACAGACCTCTTGTGAGAACCTAGAAGCTTCAGTCATGCAGTCTCAGTAAGCAAGATTACAATGGGGGGGGGGCAGGGGGCAGTAGCAGTGCAGTACCTTCCCATACCCTCCAACTGACCTTCTCCAACCCCCCATTTTTTGCCCCCCTGCAGATCGTTTCCTACCAGTCAGACAAGCGCCACCATCAGTACATTAACAGGACACACACCCTTCTTTAGTAGGTTTACATAAAGAGGAATACACCCCAATGAATAAATTTTAGAAAGGGGCAAAATTAGACATGGACACATAAAGCATTTTCTATTTTTTTAAATAAAAAAATCAAAGCTGTTTGCGCTGTGCTCTGTTCCTCCATTCTTCCTGCCCAGGGCAGCCCAGCCCTCTACCTGCCCCTCTGAGCCGGCGTGTCACACAGAGCTGGCCTCTGCACTGGCAGCCTCTCCTCCTTGCCTGCTCTCCAGCAACCACAACGAGCTTCCCAAAGGAGGAGACTGGCAGCAGTGGCCATGGAGAGGCCGTGGGTTGCTCCCTCGCAGCCACCATCACCACTGCTTGGGACAAGCCCTGGCTCACCCTCTTCTCTGAGCTCAGTGGCGGCAGCACTGGCAGGGGAAATGGGAACATTCTGGGATCGAATCAGAAGCCAGGATGGCGTTTGTTAATTCTGGGACTGTCCCCGGCAAATCAGGACACTTGGAGGGTATGCCTTCCCGTTTCACCTCAGGCATTGAAATAGGATGTGCGACTCCTGCTTTGGGGGGGGGGCATATAACAATGGTGAGCACAAAGTCAAGAGGGGTGGAGAAACTAATGTAAATTTGACTGTAATGTAATGTACAGTTCCGTTCTGGGGCGCCTTTTGCACCCCGAAAAGTCCGCAACACGAACAGCGATAGAGCGCTTCTGCACATGCGTGAAGTGCACAGAATGCTTCTGCACATGCGCGAAGCGCATAGAACGCTTCTGCGCACGCGCACACACGGCGGAACCCGGAAATAAACACTTTCAGGTCTGCTGCATTCATATCCTGAAAGAATGCAACCCACAGTGGACGCAACCCGAGGTATGACTGTATAGCAGTCTAGTTTCTACACACACCCACAGGGCCGGCCCTACGGCCAAGCTGGGTGGCGCAGGGCACCATGGCACCAGCCCACCAGGGGGGCACTGTGAGCTGCGCCCCCCCGCTGGCCGGCCGGTCTGCCGCACAGCTGTGCCCACGGCAACCGCGCTGTGCCTGCCCGCCCGCCCGCCGCGCTGGGAAACATGGCGGGGGGCGCCGAAGGGATCCGTCACACCACGGCGCCAGGGGCGCCTAAGACGCCCCTACACACCCATACAGCCCACTCTATCTTATCCATCTGGGGGAGAATCAAAGAAGGTGCAGGATGGGACCAGTGAGTGGTGTGGTTTGGGGACAGTCTTGAGGGCCTGACAGAGAGCCAAGGTTTTATTTGGATGTCATCTTGAGGGAAGCCTCTTGCAGCCACTTGCCATGGCCTATGGGCACTGATTGTTTGTCTGTCTGTGTGTGTGCGTGTGTGTGTGTGTGTGGATTGTGGTAAATATTTGACTCACTCCATCTTTAATCCATCAACACAGCTGGGTCAAAGAACAGCCTCAGTGACTTCTCCGATTCTAAACAATTGAGTAACAGAAAAAAGCATTCCCCACAGTAATCACACTTTAGCTTTCTAAGGACAATGGGTGCAACCTTCTCAGAAAGTTGACATGACAGGCCTTGTAATCACATCCAAGAATAAACTTACAAATGCTAAGATAAGCAATTTCTCAGCTTCTTAAGAACAGTGGAGTGGGAAGCCTGCATGGGGCAAAGCCAGGATTACGTAGAATTTCCATCTGAGCTCCAATAGTAAATATTGTCCAGGAAGGCTTCTTGTTTCCCTCTTTGTCATTGTCCAAAATATATGAAATTAATTGTTTTTTGAAGAAGAACACCATTCCCTCCATTTCACCCCCAATGTAAGCCTCTGTGTAAATATTCTCTCTCTCTCTTTCTCTTTCTCTCTCTTTCTCTTTCCAAATAATGTTACTCTTGGCTGGGTACATAAATTTAGACTAAAATAAGAACAGGCTAGAACCATCAACCTGACTTGGAAATACCCTGGTATTTCTCCCCAGCATCTCTACTCCAAGGTTCAAATGAGTTCATGAAACTTTTCTTTAGGTTTCCTTGTTAGATCGAAGGACACAAACCAGAAACATTGCAATAAATCTTCTTTAATAAAGGTTAGAAACATAGCAAGCTGCCCTACACTAGGTCAGACCAATTATTTCATCTAGCTCAGTACTGCCAACACTGACTGGCAACTGTTCGCAAGAATTTCAGGTAGAGGTTTCTCTCAGTCCCACCCTACTGTTGTTGTTGTTGTTTAGTCGTTTAGTCGTGTCCGACTCTTCGTGACCCCATGGACCAGAGGACGCCAGGCACTCCTGTCTTCCACTGGTACAATTTGAATTCATTCCTCCCCCCCCCCACCTATTTTGTCCCACCAACCACAAGGCATGCGACTATTGGAAGTTTGCAAAGAAAGGCATGCAGCTCCCGGGCTGAAAAAAATTCCCCAATCCACTTCTAAGTTGTGTATGTAAGAAAATTATCAATTAAATGCAGCTAAAATCCACAGAACTGTTAGCACAAATAAATATGCATAAAATAACCACCAATATTCAGTAAATCTTTGAAACAAAAATATAGATAACTAAATCACAGTACTTTTCTGTGTATAAGACGAGGTTAAAAGGTAAAGGGTAAAGGGACCCCTGACCATTAGGTCCAGTCGTGACCGGCTCTGGGGTTGCGACTCTCATCTCGCATTATTGGCCAAGGGAGCCGGCGTACAGCTTCCAGGTCATGTGGCCAGCATGACAAAGCCGCTTCTGGCAAACCAGAGCAGCACATGGAAACGCTGTTTACCTTCCCGCTGTAGCGGTTCCTATTTATCTACTTGCACTTCCTAGGCTCAGTGGTTTAACCCACAGCGCCACCTGGGTCCCATAAGACGAGGTTATTTTACTCTAAAAGAAGGTGTTTTCTTATGTGTCGCGCACAATTGGCAACGTCGAGTGAGTTATTTTCGGGGCATTCCCCTCCCAAAAAAGCCCAACAAATCTTGGCAATCCTCCCCCTCCCAAAAGCTCAACAACCTTGGCAATCCTCTCCCCAAAAAGCTCAACAACTCTGGGCCATCTCCCCCCTTTTCTTAATTTGGGGTCCCCAAAAGTGGGATGTGTCTTATACACGGGGGCATCTTATACATGGAAAAATATGGTAAAAGCCTGGGTAGGCCTGCTCAGTGTGTGGTGGGGCTTCCAAAGGAGCTGCACTTGTACAAGTGCAAGTTCTACAGATCAAAGTGGTTAAACAGGCATGTACCAGACAAAGCAACCCATCAAATAAACTGGTCCCAAGCCATGAAGGGCTTTATATAAAGCCTTGAACTTAGCCTAGTCACAATTGAGCAGCTGGTACAGACAGGGCCGTCTTAAGCATATTGGGTGCCCTGGCACCGTGGTGCCATGATTGCTCTGGCGCCCCCCGCCCCGTTTCTTACCACGGTGGGCGGGCGCAGTGCACAGCGCTGCTGCAGTGGACGCAGCCATGTGGTACCCCCCCTGGCAGCCCGGCGCCCTGGCGCCCTGCGCCTCCCGGGCTTGCCTTAGAGCCGGCCCTGGGTACAGATACCTGAGCACAGATTTAATATGCCAACAGGATCTCACTCTTGCCAGCAATTGTGTGGCAACATTCTGACATACCCAGAGTTTCTAAGTCAAACTCAATGGAAGATCCACAGACACTGAATCCAGTCTTGAAGTGACCAATGCCTGAGCTAATGTGATCAAGCAGTTCCAGCCCAGGAACCGTCCTAACAGTCATAGCAGTCAAAGCTGTAAAAAGGCACTCCTGGCCACTAAGGCTATTTGAGCCTTCAGTTACAAAGTTGGATCCAGAAACTGTCCCAGATGGCATACCTACTCCTTCAGTGGGAGTGGTACCTGCTTCAAACCAGGCAATTGGTTAATTTTTCAAAGCCCGCTTATCTCTGTCTTGCCAAAATTCAAGCTTAGTTTATTTCCCTTCCTCCAACTCACTAGTTCATCAAGGCACTGGTACAGGGGTGCTATGTAAAAACAGAGCTGGGTGCAAATCAGTACAGAGCTAGATGAACCAATGATCAATATTAGGCCTTTTCCTATGCTCTTTTTGGCACCCAAATATCCTAATGACCACCAACTTCATCTAGATGAAAAAACAGCAATGGGGAATAAAATAGTGCCCTGTGTTACTCCATACCATAGCTGTCAGAGGGCCAAAAACCACTCTCTGAACTTGACCCTGTAGATAGGGCCACTGTAATGCAATGCCCCTGCTACCTATCCCACAGAGCTGTTCCAGGAGCACACCATGGTCAGTGATATCAAAAGCCACAGAGAGATCTGCACACAGAAGGTCTGACGTTCAATCCCGAGCAACTTCAGGTAGGGTTGGGAATGTCCACTGCTGGAAACTAGCAACTACTAAACTATCTTTCAGAAAAGTGCAGTTGAAACGTTTCCTGGCTATGTAGCAACAGTAGGATCAGTTGTGGAGGGAGGGAGGGAGGAGGAAGGGTTTTCCTTAACCCTCACCTAGTATCCTGCCATCCTGACCTGGAATCCTGGCTGGCTGATATGCATGGACCCAGCAATTGATGGGACATGAAATTCTCCAGAGTGTTAGTTCAATTACCCCTATTGTTGCTGCCATTCCAGGAAAAATGCCAAGCGGGGAGGTATTTAGGGGAGTGGGGGAGCTGATACACAGATTGGGGTGGTGGTGGTGGTGGTAGGAACATTGGATGCTGCCTTATACCAAGTCAGACTATCAATTCATCTAGATCAATATCATAGCTGCCAAGTTTTCCCTTTTCTCGCGAGGAAGCCTATTCAGCATAAGGGAAAATCCCTTTAAAAAAGGGATAACTTGGCAGCTATGCAATATTATCTCCAGTGACTGGTAGGAGCTCTCCAGTGTTTCAAACAGGGGTTTCTCTCAGCTCTACCTGGAGATGTGGAGGATGCACCCGACATCTTCTGTATGTACCACTGAGATACAACCTGTTCCCAAGAATTCTTCTCTAGCTCAGATTACTATCTGAGCCATGGAATAATTTCAGAGTTTAGAAATCTCACTAGAAGTGGGCTTTTAAGATCTGCTGAAGTTTGTTTTCAAGCCTGGCTTAGCAGTCACACCCGCATTTTGAGTTGTGTATGGTTGCCTTTATCCAGCCAATTGTAGCTTCTTATTAGAACAGATGTGAGGGGCAACTCATCTCCTTGCCAGATGCACCAAAATAGTTTATGAAATGTGTGTCTAAAGCTTATTCCTTTGGGAAGTCTAAAGAGGAATTTCCATTCTGACTGATGTGCCCCTGATGAGCCTTTACCATCTGCTCTGATCATTGGAAAGGCCCCAGATTTCTTGCAATCCGAACGTGCTGAAGTACTTCTCTTAACGACTCTCTTAAGCAAAAAGCGGAAACCTCAATGACTTCAATTTATGTGTCTACATATTGCCAATTAAAAGCTTATTGCAAGAATACAGTTGTGAATGAATGGCAGCAGCAATAAGCACTGGGGTATTGTAACAATGAAAATATAATGATTCCTTAACCCACCCCTTTAATTTATCTTCATTTACACATGAACTACATCTCCACAACCAGGTCAGTTTTCCTACCTGTCCTGAAGAAAGGGTAAGGGGAGGGTAGTAGCTGTTGCTAATTTCATACCCTCCCAATAGGGATGTCCTAAACAACAACAACAACAACAACAACAACAACAACAACAACAACAACAACAACAAACAACAACATCCCTCCCATCTGACTGGGTTGCCCCAACCACTCTGGACAGCTTCCAACAGATATAAAAACATGGTAAAGCATTAAAAAAAAAAGCTTCCCTATACAGGGCTACCTTCAGATGTCTTCTAAAAGTTGTAAAGTTACTTATCTCCTTTGCTCAGGGGTTACATAACTCTATAAACCCTTCAATATTTCTCTGATGAAAATAGGAACATCCTACCATAGATGCTAACATCTTCCCAATGAAAATAGGTCAGTGAAGGACGCTTGCACCCTCCACCTTCTATGAGACAAAGAGCATTTTAGCATCACCTTAGAGTTTGGCCCCTTCGAAGGTGAAAATTTAGGTTCTGCAGCACCATGCTGGGCCTTTGGGGAGAATGCTTGGCACAAGAAATGTCTGGGACGCAGGTGCGATCAAGTGAAACAAATACCCCAGTCAACTGTGAAATCAAGCCCACATTTTGATTTATCGCCCAGCAAAATAAAATTATGGTTTGTCGGGTTTCTTTTGGCATTCCCATTACTCATGGAGAGTTTGATTATTATTCTTTTTTTTGGAAAAAATAATTACCTTAATTATGGAAACACACTTAAGAAGTGAAAATGCCATTGGGAATAATGAAGGAAACTCGCACAATCACTGCTCCATAAATTCACAGCAAGTGGAAGATGGGAGACAGCTCAGTATGAAGGATGATGCTTCTGTGCCGATCCTCCTATACTAGAGTAAGCAGGTACCACCTGAGTTTACTTGTTAACCTATTGTGCCTCCTAGTGTCCATATCCCAGCCTTACTTTGGCTCAGCTGGTTAATATTAAGTATGGTTTCCGTTCCAACTTCGGTTCCTTTGGGGCTGTTGGATTTTCACTTTTTTTGATAACCCTCGTCCCTTTTAAGGCATCCACTAATCATACAGTTGGAAGGCATCACTAAAGGTCATGTAGCCCAACCTCCCGCAATGGAAGAATCACATCTAAAGAATTCTTGGCAACCAAGGAGGACCAACCACCTTCCAAGGTTATCCATTTCCTAATGTTTAGTTATAGATCTTCTTTCTTGTAGTTTGAATCCATTGGCTTGGATCCTGCCCTTCAAATATTTGAAGATGCCAGCCATACAGTGGTGTAGATTGGAGGGGGGCAGCTGGAGCAGGGGCCCCAAGTGCATTTGGGGAGGGGGCACATTTTGGGGGCCCTGCAGCCGAGGGAGGAATGGGCTCCCTTGGCCATGGCGCCTCATTTCTCCCTTGGCACGCAGGGCTGGGTGCCACGCCGGATTACTTCACCCTTGGTGCCCCGCTCCCCTGGTGCTTGCTCATGCCGTAAGTTCAGGCAATGCCCCTGCTACCATATCACCTACCACATCACACTATGGAATTCTGGCTCTGGTGTGACTCTTTCTTTTGCATGGTAGGCTATGTCAAAGTAGGGTTGGAGGAGAAATTTGCTCCTGTTCACATTTAAAAGTTGATTTTACCTTATTCATACTCTCCGAAAGAGCTTGAGAACTGGAACACGGCCACCTCTGAAATTCACACACTTCCAAATTTCGCAGTGCCGGTCTCCGGCCACGTAATGTGTGTGGAAATACACATGCTGTGCATAAAGATGCAAATATTTATTAAACTAATAAGCCAAAATGCATTACATTTTTTTGGGGGGGGTGAATGCTTTGCAAAGATGAGCACATTTGGCAAAATTGTATACAAACATTATGCATTAGCAGACATTCACTCTTAAATGGAGATAAGTTTTCACATGAGCAACTTTGTGGTTTTTTTTTAAAAAAAAACAACAACAACAACCACAAAGTAATGTAAAAATGTGAGGAACTGAATATTGGGAAAAATGAGGAACTGAAATGGGGAAATCTTCCCATCTCTACATTCAAGGCATGCGAAATAAAGTGGTTTATACAAACATACTTAGGAAAGTAAAAAGGTAAAGGGACCCCTGACCATTAGGTCCAGTTGTGGATGACTCTGGGGTTACGGTGCTCATGTCGCTTTACTGGCCGAGGGAGCCAGCATATAGCTTCTGGGTCATGTGGCCAGCATGACAAAGCCGCTTCTGGCGAACCAGAGCAGTGCACGGAAAGTAAGAGGCATTATTACAGCAAGGGCACAACCCAGCCAGGCAAAAGCTCTCTAGGAGTGGGTGGAGCAAGGCCACTGACAGACTGTAGCATAGAGGGAGGGGGCATGTCATCAGGCACATGTTTTTGAGGGGACGTGATCAGGTGCCCCCACGACAGGCTACCTCCTTGGATCCTGAATCGGCCCAAAGCTGTCAGCCACTGCTCCACCCCTGGGTGAAGACTAACCAGAGAGGGTGGAGAGAGGAGAGTTGCAGCAATTCTGCCACCCACTCTCCTCAGTTGTGGTGTGCCAGATCCACCCCTAGGTCAGGCTTGACCCGGGGTGCAGTGGGCTCCTTCAATGCCCCGCCCCCTTCAAGGGTGCAGAATCTTGCCTGTGCTGCACTGCTGGTCATAGATGCGGTCTGGGAAGGAGTGTAGGTTCAGGAGAGCCCTGAGAGCCAGACAGAGAGGCTTGGAGGGCCACATTTGGTCCCCAACCTGAGCTCCCCCCCCTCCAAGCTATAGCAACTTCAGAAGATGACTGTCAAGCTTTGACTGAAAGCTTTTTATCAAAAGAGATCTCTATGCCCATGTAGGTAATTGATGTCAATGTCAAACTGCTTTTATCCTCAAGATGTTTCTCCTGATATCCATGAGAACAGATTAAAAGCCTGCTGGATCAGGCCAAGATTCCACCTGGTCCAGCATCTTATTCTCACAGTGGCCAACCAGATGGTTTTGGGAAACTTGCAAGCAGGACTGAACCACAGTAGCATTCATCCCTCCTGTGGTTGCCAGCAATTGTTATTCAGAAGCATTGCTGCCTCCAGCTGTGGAGGCAGAGTATAGCCAACCTATCTGATAGCCACCAATAGCCTTCTCCTCCATGAATTTGTCTGATCCTCTTTATAAAGGCATCTAGAGTGGTTGCCATCACTGCCTCCTGTGGAAGTGAGTTCTGCAATTTAATTCTGTGCTGTGTGAACAAGGACTTTTTCATCTGCCCTGAATCATCCAACATTTGGCCCCATTGGGTATAAACAAGTTCTAGTGTTATTATGAGAGAGGGAGGAAAAACCTTTCTCCATTCACTTTCTCCATGTCATGCATAGTTTTTTTAGCTTCTGTCGTGTTGTCTTTTCTCCAAACTAAAGAGTCTGCAACCCAAGATTAAGGTTTCCAAAGCCAGCTCTGTGGCACATTCAGCCTCTAAGCCATTCACATCACTGCTTTTGGTGTGTGTGTGTGTGTGTGTGTGTGTGTGTGTTTGTGTGTTTGTGTGTGTGTATGTGTGTGTGTGTGTGTGTGTGTGTGTGTGTTGGAAGTTGGAAGAACACAAGTGTGGTGAGCTTCACAATGAAATCCTCCCCTATCCTTTCTGACAGTGGCATGCAAAATGTTTTGAAAAGCCTATGGTTGGGGGGTGGGCATGGGAGCCGAGAGGCGAAGCCTTCAGTTCCTGTTAGAAATGGGAAACAAATTTCAAGCTTTGGAAACAAGAGCAAACTCCAATGATCTATAATGGGGTGGGGGGTGTCAGACACCCCCCCCCCAAAAAAAATTCCATACAAACCTGGTCTCTCCCCTAGCCCACTCTTTAAATTTTTTTCCAAAAATTGCCTTCATTTGCAATGAAGAAACCAGAGGCTGCCTTCACAGAAACCTGGTTCAAACTGAAAATGACTTCATTCAGATTTCCATGATTCATGGAACTTCCCATACATGAAACCTGCTCACAGTTTCCAGCTTCCTCAAAGGTCTTTTGAGATGGTTTGATTGAAAACAAAAACAAGGAACAAACCCTAAGGGGGGTTCTCAAGTCTCCTTGGTGGCAGCAATTGGGGGGGGGGACAACGAGAGGCTTCACCAAGGTTTGGGCACCCTTTAGCAAGATGCGGGTGTTCAGGAAGTTGGCAGTAGTAAAACCTCTCCCCAGACGCCAGGAGCCTCACCTGAAAATAAAGGATCGATCAGCTGGATTGAGCCCTGATCCAAATGGGCTTGCCACTACATCACAAAAGGATATCACCCAATATATGCCCACTCGACCACACTGATTTGTGGAACTGGCATATAACAAATGTCATATAACATTGGCACTGAGCTTTCAAGGAGTTGAACCTTCACTGTGTCACCACCTTTGGAAACCCTCCACATTGATATCAGGCAGGTTCCTTCACTGTTCTGTACTGTATTCAGCATCTACTAAAACCTTATTTGGTTTAAACAAGCCTACCCAGACATGCAAATATGGCATGTATTTTAACATGCAAGTTTATTTTATAAGCAAGTGTTGTAGGTGCCAGCCTCATCTAGTCACTTTTCTGTTGTCTTGCCCAGATCTGCTTCCCATGCCTCCAAGAAACAGAAAGAGAGAAAAAGGACTGGGCGATATCAGCTTCTCAACATCACAGTGTATCGCCACCCAAACATTGCTGTTCGAATGCCAAAGAAAGATGTTACTTTTTTCTGTATGCCACAACAGCAGCTAGAATTGTATTAGCGAGGAATTGGAAAACTGACGATTTACCGATGGTGGACGATTGGCAGATGAACCTGATAGAATTTATGGAACTGTCTGAACTGACTGGGAGAATCTGAGACCAAGGAAAGGGGACAGTGGAAGAAGATTGGAAGAAATTTAAGATCTACATGGAAAGAACTATAAGAATAACAATAGGCAATAAAGGAAGTGGAAGTACAAAGAGGCTGAAGAAGCAATTAGAAATAATAAGAAGGGAACAAGTTTAAATGTAAAATAAGTATTAAGATTTTTTAGAGTATAATGATTTATTGCAATATTGGGAATGTGTGAGCAACAGTCATGATGGGTAATTTAGAAAAGATTTAAGAATTAGAGAGTGCTGTATTAGTTATGAATAGAACCGTGAGTGTTACTCTTTCAGTTTGCCCCTTCAGCTGTGAGGACTTTTCAAGAGAGGAAAATGGTAAACAACCTATGGACCAAGGGGGGAGTGGACGGGTGGCAGATGAGAGGCTCAGAGGTCACCTAGCATGGTTTGGTAGCACAGATAAATTGAGGAGGCAGCAGGACAAGGAGCAGATTGGTGTCTGGAAAGCTTGCACCAAAGTATGAATGAGAGAGGTCCTCTCCTTGTGACTCTAGATGTCAGAAAGGAGAAGGCAGATGTGCTGGGCCTCTCTGCCGCCACTATGAGGAGTGCAGAGGCTCACCAGGGAAGCAGGGAGGACTTTGACCAGCCTGAGGGAGGAGATGAACAGGAAGAGGTGGCAATAATGCTGGAAGACAGTCTTGCCATCAAGAACTAGGCACCAACTTTGTAGATAGAATCACTTGTGTGCTTGAGCAGCAGACTCATAGGGCAAAAGAGTTCCATGGGTGAGCTTGCCTGGTCTCATCTTTAAAAGTTTGGTGGGAGGGCCACATCAACTGTCGAGACATCTCCATAGTTTCCATTCGCAGTTATGACTCTCTTGCCAAGCTCATGTATCTTGGACTCTTGACACCTGGGCCTTGTAGCTGTTGCTGCTATTAGCCAGCATAAAGATAATAGAATTGTCGAGTTGGGTCTCAGAGAGTCATCTAGCCCAACCCCATTCAATGCTTGCTTTCAAGTAACAGTTGCTCCAGGAAAACACAAGTCATTATCAGAATCAAGCACACATTCCAGGTAGACAAAAACACACAGAGTGCAAAGCAAAGGCAGCAGGGTATGTATCCTGTGGACAGAAGGTGTAGCTGGGGAAGTGTCCCAAGGGCCAGATAGAAAGACCTGGAGGCACATACGCCACCTTGTACCCGCAGTTGAGGGGGCCTGGGGCCGTGCAACATCAGCACACCATGTACAAACTCCCTGCGGTGTGCTGCTAATGTCACACACACACGCTGCAGGGCTTGTTGATGTGTCATACGGAGACCCCACAGCTTTTGCATGTGGCATGAAAACGCCACCCAGCATGTGTGCATGGCCGCCATGGAACTTTAGGGGAGTAGCCCTTTCATCAGAATTCTTGGGGGGGGGGCTGACCCCCTGGCCCTTCCCACTCAGTGTCCCTGCCTAGAAGGGCACCTTTCTGAGTCCCCCTTCCCTTGGCTATCCAGAGCCCTTGACTTTGATATGTAAGAAGAATAAGTGGTGTGTTACCATATTCCAGAGAGAGCAAACATCAGGTTGGGAGAAATACCACAGGTTAAAACACTCCATCCACCGGCACACTAGCAACAATCAAAATAAAACCATTTAAGTTTTGAAAGACCCAATCACGAATCTCCTCCTGAGCCCGTATCTCTTTCAGACCTTTGATCAACTTCAGAACTTTGATCAAAAGTGTGTTCCCTTTTTTAAAAAAATTATAATTATTATTTTATTAAGGGTTTTCTTGGGTTACAAAGGCAGTGCAATGTCTCATATTTTTTTCCCCTCCCATGTATCATTTTTACACATCAATTTTACTTGTTGAGACATTATGAGGAAGGGGGGGAAGAGGTGGGTGGGATGGGGGGTTGGGTGTGGTGGATTGCCGACGTTTCTGTTTTTCTTGATATGTGTAGGGGTTCGGCGTCAAAAAAAGAAAAAAGCGTGTTCCCTTGGATCTGAAAAAATATGCAGCGCTGTTTCATCTGGTGAGCTCCAGCGCCATCTGGTGGGAGACATGTCAACTCTCCATCTCCTGCAAGCATTTTGAGAGCGGAATGCTCACTCCATTCATCTTCTGTAATTGCACGTTAGCCCCAGGGGGGCGGGAAGTGCACTGTGCAGGGGCACGGAGAAGGAGGAGGTGTGGGGGTGGGAAAGTATTTCTGGTTGTCTTTCCAGATTTAGTTTGCCTTTATCGCCAGCAATTTGGAATGTCATGGGGAGTTAATGAAGATGTGTTGTGCATCTGGAGAGGGGGGTAGTGTTGCTCGGGAATGTATTAAATGCTTACTTACATGGGGGACTAGAGAGGCGGATGAGCAAGAGGAGAGGAATGCAGGAAAGAAGAGGAGGGCATCCATGGACGTATTGGTAGGAGACGGCCTGTCCTGACTCCCACTCACAGATGTGGTACTGAGTCGCTCAAATCCATTGTTATGATGGAAAGCTTTACTCCAAAATCCAGCAAGTGGCCCAAACATAACTTGGGTTACAGGTTACAAAGTCAGGAAGCACAGCACTGCTCTAGTTTACGTAGCTAAGCAGAAGCCAAGATGCTGTCCTATGACATACCTTTGTGAACTCTCATTTTGAAGGTGGACACCATCATTTGCATGGTTGACATGTTGAGGCCCAGGACTGGGGAAGCAGGCAAGCGAATTCCCCTCCTAGTAGGCTGAGTGCTAAAGTCAGTTTGCCCCAGTGCAGTTGACTCCATGTTCTTGGTAGCAGAAGTGGCGATGGCAGGGTTGACTCCCTGACAGCTCTACATTCTATGATTTTAAGAACTGTACATAATATTCCAAATGTGGCTACAACATAGATTTCTATAATGGAAATAGGATAGCAGCATCTTGTTTGGATGGATGGATGACAGAGAGATGGGCATGTGGGTGCATAGAAATCTGCGTGTCTGGTACACAACCTATCATGTTGTTGTTGTTGTTGTTGTTGTTGTTGTTGTTGTTTAGTCGTTTAGTCGTGTCCGACTCTTCGTGACCCCATGGACCATAGCACGCCAGGCACTCCTGTCTTGCACTGCCTCCCGCAGTTTGGTCAAACTCATGTTCGTAGCTTCGAGAACACTGTCCAACCATCTTGTCCTCTGTCGTCCCCTTCTCCTAGTGCCCTCCATCTTTCCCAACATCAAGGTCTTTTCCAAGGATTCTTCTCTTCTCATGAGGTGGCCAAAGTATTGGAGCCTCAGCTTCACGATCTGTCCTTCCAGTGAGCACCCGGGGCTGATTTCCTTCAGAATGGATAGGTTGGATCTTCTTGCAGTCCATGGGACTCTCAAGAGTCTCCTCCAGCACCATAGTTCAAAAGCATCCATTCTTCGGTGATCAGCCTTCTTTATGGTCCAGCTCTCACTTCCATACATTCTATCATAACCTATCATACAACCTATCATACAAAGTCACAATTATTGCTCTGCCTACTTTTCCTGTTGGAATTCCCAGAAAGTTGCCCATGAGGAAATGTGGCCTCTGGGCTAAAAAAGCTCCCTAGCTCTGTTATACTATTTTCTGCCCAGGAGGGTCCAGTGGTCAGCTGGGTGGTTGCAATAGGTCCAAGGAATGAAGGAACTTCACTGAGAAGATTCACCACACAGGGAATCTGCATAGAGCTCCAGCACCTCCTGACAATATCTGAAACCAGGCCAATGAGCTGTTTTATCTGGTCTGGTCCTTCTCTGGCACCCTTCCAACTTGCCGGAACCAATCTCTCTCAGTATCCATGTTTGCCTTTCTGGGAGCCCTTCATCATCACACCACACAAGTATCTGTAGAAACCTTAACAGAATTGCTCTGCATTTCATTCATGCTTGTAGCTGACACTTCTGCTTAGTAAATTAGGATGGTGAATGATAAGACTTTGGTTGCTTAAAATAAAATAAAATAAAGAACCCAGCCACCCAGGGGATTCATTAGTCAAATAAATGGGTTTGCTTGCCTCCAGTTATGTGCTGGCAATGTCTTGCAATTGAATCTTGTGATCTCAGTTTTCAAGGGACTTCAGAAGGAGTGAGACTGGTGTTGGGTTCTCCTCTGGTGCTTTTTCCTTCTGTGGAGGCAATGAGAGGCCTTCATCTTGGAACATCAGAGGTACTCTGGCAGGCAGAATTCCTCAAAGTGTTTCCCCAAGCCATGGAGAACAGAAGTTGATAGAGGTTTCTTCTACGCCTCTGGATGCTGTTGGGAAAACAGATGTTGCCATTCCTACAGTAGAAAATATTTTCTTTCTTAAGGCAAATGGTCACATTGTGATGTAGCACCTGCACACTTTTTATATGCCAGACATGCAATGAACACAAAGTGGATTCCGGGTGCAGTGCTTGGCATCTACAAGTACAGTAAAAGGGGGGGAGTATTTGATCCCCTGCTAAATTTGGCCATTTGCCCTCTGGCGAAGAAATGACCAGTCCATAATTTTAATGGGAGGTTTATTGTAGCTGTGAGAGACAGAATGACAACAGGAAAACCCCCAGAAACCCAGAAGACAAAAGTCAGAGATTGATGTGCATTATAATGAGGGAAATAAGTATTTGATCCCTTTGTAAAAGATGACTTAGTACTTGGTGGCAAAACCCTTGTTGGCAATTGCAGAGGTCAGATGTTTCTGGTAGGTGGCCACCAGGTTTGCACATATCTCAGGAGGTATTTTGTCCCACTCCTCTTTGCAGATCCTCTCCAAGTCAGTAGGATTTCGAGGCTGATGTGTAGCTACTTGAACCTTCAGTTCCCTCAACAGATTTTCGATGGGATGAAGGTCTGGAGACTGGCTAGGCCACTCCAGGACCTTAATGTGCTTCTTCTTGAGCCACTCCTTTGTTGCCTTGGCCATGTGTTTTGGGGTCACTGTCATATTGGAATACCCATCCTCGACCCATTTTCAATGCCCTGGCTGAGGGAAGGAGGTGCTCATCCAAGATTTGACAATACATCATCCCTTCAATGCGGTGAAGGTGTCCTGTTCCCTTAGCAGAAAAACACCCCCAAAGCATAATAATGTCCCTCTCCATGCTTGACAGTGGGGATGGTGTTCTTGGGGTCGTATGCAGCATTCCTCCTCCTCCAAACACGGTGCGTTGAGTTGATGCCAAAGAGCTCAATTTTGGTCTCATCTGACCACAACACTTTCACCCAGTTCTCCTCTGAGTCATTCAGATGTGCATTGGCAAACTGCAGACGGGCCTGTACATGTGCTGCCTTGAGCAAGGGGACCTTGTGGGCTCTGCAAGATCTCAGTCCTTCACAGTGTGGTGTGTTGCCAACTGTTTTCATGGTGACTATGGTCCCAGCTGCCCTGAGATCACTGACAAGCTCCCCCCGTGATAGTTCTGGGCTGCTTCATCACCGTTCTCCTGATCATTGCAACTCCACGAGATGAGATCTTGCATGGGGCCCCAGACCGAGGGAGGTTGACAGTTATTTTGTGTTTCTTCCATTTGCAAATTATTGCACCAACTTTTGTCACCTTCTCACCAAGCTGCTTGGCAATAGTCTTGTAGTCCAGTCCAGCCTTGTGCAAGTCTACAATCTTGTCCCTGACATCCTTGGACAGCTCTTTGGTCTTGGTCATGGTGGCTACTTTGGAATCTGCTGGATTGATTGCTTCTGTCAACAGGTGTCTTTTGTACAGGTACTGTAACGAGCTAGGATTACAGGTAAAACCTCTCCCTTACAGCAGGGCCTTCCAGGGGCGTAGCAAGGCACCGCGACACCCGGGGTGGCAAATTGCTATGCCCCCAGGGGGCACGGCATCGCTACGTAACGACACAGGCGTCACTACGTAGAGGGGGATCGTGCCGCCCCATGACTTCTAAACGGAGCCTAAATGGAGCGTCCAGGCTCCAGGTAGATAGTCCACTGGTGCGGCAGCCCACCGCACCAGTGGGCTATCTATCTGGAGCCTGGACGCTCCGTTCAGGCTCTGTTTAGAAGTCGCAGGGGCGCGATCCCCTCTGCGTTGTATGCATGTGCAGCATGCCATAGTGATTATAGCCTTTTTGTGTAAACTTTTAAAACCATCCAAGTTGATGACCATCACTGCCACTTGTGGAAGAAAGTTCATTCCATAGTTTAATTGTGTACTATGTGTTCCTTTCCTTTGTCTTTCCTTAATTTCCCAACATTCAGCTTCACTAGATGGCCCTAAGGTATCAAATCAAATACTTTATTACGACCATAGGCCCATATTTAGATGCCAACACAAAATACTATACATCATACAGTAGGGGTGCTCCCTGAGGTAGATTATGAGAGAGGGGGATAAAATTCTCTCTACCTAGCTTCTCTACAGCATGCATAATTTAATGCACTTCTATAATATCCTCGCTTGCAATGGAAAAGTAAGTTCTGTTCAGTTGAGTGGAGCTTACTTATAAGCAAGTGAGTCTTTGCATGCACACGAAAGCTCGTACCAATGACAAACTTAGTTGGTCTCTAAGGTGCTACTGGAAGGAATTTTTTTACCAGTATTTTGTTTTGACTACGGCAGACCAGCACGGCTACCTACCTGTAACTTGGTCTCTTTTATAAAGCTCATCAGGGATTCTTGAAGGGGATTCTTTGCTCTGCAGAGGAAAAACACCATTGTGCTCTTTGAAACAGACACTGCCTACAGGCATTGCAAACCACTTTTACTCCTTTCCCCTGCTGTTTGCTGGCTTATGGAGCAGCAATGTGACAAGTTAATCAAATCTTGAGGTGAGCAGATGTACATTTCATAAGTGCAATGAGCTGTCTCCATCTAGTGGTTGTTTCATGTAGAGACATGCGATGAGACACAGGATCCTGTATCAAGAACCTTAGAATAGCCCTGGTGATCTAAGGTCCCTCCAAACCAAAATTCTGTTTCCAGTGGGAAGCAGAAGCAGGACAGGAACCCAAGACAGAGTAGGTTGTGCCTAGGTTTTGGGACGCTGTCAAGTGCACCAAAAACATCCTCAGTTTGTCAGCCGGGCTATAAGGTAGAACTAATAAAGAACAATGCCTCTGAGCACATGCAGACTAAATTCCCATACATAGCTAAATGAGCAGGGTCGTCTTAAGCCCATCCAGCGCCCTGGCGTTAAGGTCCCTCCAGCGCCCCCTCCAGAGCCTCTCCAAGGGAGTGCCAAGCAGACCGCAGCAGCAGCGGGAGGCCACCTCCGAGGACTCCACGCTACGCCTCCTTCTCGTTTCCCCAGCACTGGGTTCCGCTCAGTCAAGCTTCGCCACCAGCGCGCGCACCGTGGGACCAGCAAGAGTTGCTTGGGCGCTGTGTGCACGCTGGTGGCAAAGCTCGACTGAGCGGAACCCAGCGCTGTGGAAACGAGAAGGAGGCGTAGCACGGAGTCCTCGGAGAAGGAGAGAGACGCGGCACAGCCTCTCAGCTCGTGGAGCACAGTCCTGGTCAGATCGCCAGAACCCTGTGCTCACTTGGCGCCCTTCCAGTGCCTTCCAGCGCCCGGCGCCGTGGTTCTCCACGCCACTAGCCTCTATGGCTAGGACGGGCCTGTAAATGAGTGAAGTTGGTTCCAATGAACACAGCAAGCTGAGCTGTGGTACACACACATCATTAGAATGACAATGCTAATCAACTTTATTATTGGGGAGGCTGAAGGGACCTTGGCCCCTAGGAGTTGCCTCCTATGATTATCCCTATTTACTTGCATTTCTTTTTTTTAAAGTGAAAATAAAATAAAACGTCAAAGAAAATATTTTAGAGGAGCCACCACCTTGGTGTCAATGACTGCATCTGAATAGGTATTCACTGGCGCTCTCTGGGTCTTTTCACCCATACACCTCCCTGTTGAAATCCAGCTTAAAAGAACCTTTTTGCTGTAGCCAATACAATATGGTTGCAGGATGGGCTTGGCTATGATGTGTGTGTGGTGCCCACAATGGTTTCTACAGTTTGCAAATGTGCCCAGGTGCCTCAAATAGTTGATGACTCATGGGATATAGACATTGAGTCACTTCCCTCCATTTCCCCCCCAATGCAAAGTATGAATTTTGAATGCTAGCTGTATTATTTAGGAAAGTGCAGATCAGGTCAGGGTTACCTTTAAATGATAACTGAATTATAACTTTCTCCCCCACCCCTAATGCCAGAGCCGTAGCTAGGTGATCTTGCGCCCCTGGCAAAACCATCCAGGTTGCGCCCCCTAGCCACGGACAAATTAGCTCTTCTTTCCGCCTCTCCTCCAACCCCGCCCCCTCCACCCATTCATTTCACCCTGTATTTAATACCTTATCTTATTAGGCAATAATAATATTTTTATTTATAGATATATTTATGGACATATTTTAGCAGGTCTTGTGCTCCCCCCTCACCTGCGCCCCTGGCAAGAGCCCACCTCGCCACCCCCTAGCTACGGCCCTTCCTAATGGTGACCCTTCTAAGTTGTTTTTAGATACTTACATTTTATTTGTGTTAATTACATCATTACATCTTTACATTGTTCATTTGCCATTACAATTTCTCATTCATTCCTTTCTAATTTGCTACCAAGGGGTGTGGTGGAGTCTCCTTCTTTGGAGGTCTTTAAGCAGAGGCTTGACAGGCATATGTCAGGAATGCTTTGATGGCGTTTCCTGATCGGCAGGGGGTTGGACTGGATGGCCCTTGTGGTCTCTTCCAACTCTACAATTCTATGATTCTATAAGTTGTATCCATCATCTACAGTACAAAATGGGACAGCCTGTTGTGCCACCTGAGGATTCCACCACCTTTTAGAGAGCCAGTGTGGTGTAGTGGTTAAGAGCGGTAGGCTCGTAATCTGGGGAACCGGGTTTGCATCTCCGCTCCTCCACATGCAGCTGCTGGGTGACCTTGGGCTAGTCACACTTCTCTGAAGTCTCTCAGCCCCACCCACCTCACAGGGTGTCTGTTTTGGGGGAGGAGGGGAGATTGTTAGCCGCTTTGAGACTCCTTCGGGTAGTGATAAAGCGGGATATCAAATCCAAACTCTTCTTCTTCTTCTTTTTACGTTACAGGTGTGTAAACCAGCCTTTAAAAAGGAATAGGTGGCAAAGGGGGGAGGGATCGCTGGTACTCTCTCCACCCCCACCCCACCCCCAGAACAGAAAACTTTTTCACATTTTCTGAAGTTCATGGAAAACTTTCTGCCAGTGCAAGAACATAAGCAAGCTTCCTCTCATTAGACGAAAATTGAAAGTAATATATTCCCCACCTGAGAGGTGCTGGTATCCTTCCTAAACCAAATTACCTAATCAGAGCCCGGTAATAAGGTCCTTTTCATACCTGTGTGCTCACAGGCACACTCTTCCTTTGCATTGCGGATGGAAATTGCTCTGAAGAAAATCAATGCAGCTCTCAAGACGGCTCCATTAAGTGATGCACTTGTGGGGGGAATCTAATGGGAGGGGCCGGCAGCTGCTTCTGCTGCAGATTTTGCTCGGCGAGGGGAGCTCGCTGAAGCTGATGCAGCTGCCGCCGGCACTGTTTCCTTGCTGCTGGCTGTGCAGTTGGAAGGGAGCTCAACCTCCGCTGGTTGTGAGGTGAGCGCAGGTGGGCGAAGGGGGAGGAAAAGTCCCGCACTCTCGTCCGCAGCTGAGCCACCGAAGTCTCCTTTCTGCAGTTGCTGCTGCTCTCCAGACCAGTCTCTCTGAAACTGGTGTGGACCCATTGGCTGCGCGGCACTGCCGTCCAGAATGCCCTGGCTGCCGCGCCAATGGGAGGCTCGTGGGAGGCCTGCAACGGTGCCTGCAGCCCGAGAAGAGGTGGGTGAGGGCGGTGCTGCTGGCAGGGCTTGAGGGCTGCTCCTCTGACAGGGAGGAGGCTCCGGGCATGGTGCGGCATGGCGGAGGCGCCCTCCAGAACTTCGCACTGTGGCGCCTTGCACCAGTAGCCTCTATGGCTAAGACGCCCCTGGATCTAGGGGTCTTGGTGGACCACAAGCTTAACTTGAGTCAACAGTTTGATTCAGCAGCAAAAAAAAAGGCTAACACTATTCTAGACTGCATCAGCAGAAGTATAGTGCCCAGAGCAAGAGAAGTCATAGTCCCACTCTATTCTGCTTTGATCAGAAAAATCCTCAAATACTGTGTCCAATTCTGGGCCCCACAATTTAATAAGGATGTTGACAAGCTGCACATGTGCAGAGGAGGGCAACCAAGATGATCAAGGGTTCGGAACAGGGGTAGGCAACCTAAGGCCCGTGGGCCAGATGCGGCCCAATCACCTTCTCAATCCGGCCCATGGATGGCCCGGGAAGCAGCGTGTTTTTACATGAGTAGAATGTGTCCTTTTATTTAAAATACATCTCTGGGTTATTTGTGGGGCATAGGAATTCGTTCATCCCCCTGTTGATGCTTTATGATCGTGGTGCTATAAAGTTCATTAGTGGGTCGTAAAACACTCACGGACCCACGCCACCAACCTGTAATGGCGCCCAGCACGCTCCCAGCTGTGCCAGTTAAAATTCTTCTTCTTCTCGGACCCAGCAGAGTTTACTGCGCAACTGGAAATCAGATAGCAGTCGTTGTCTTCAAGAAATCAAGCACACTGTAGCTTCTAAACTAACTTAACTTTATTTACAGAAGCTTAACATAATACATCTAAACCAACAGAACTGAGATGCATGTTAGCAGCGCTCTTATCTCTAAAGACTCCTCCACAGCTCTCCTCTCTCCTAGCTCTCTCATCTCATGCTCCGACTCAAAGTGAAAGTACATTCTCTTTACAGCATGATTTATGACTACACAGCAATCAGCACGTAGCTGTGGGCTGGCACCCAGAGAATAAGAATGTCTGAGGGTGGTTTTAACTCCTTGCTTTCCAGAATCCCCCCCCAAAAAAATAGTCCGGCCCACCACATGGTCTGAGGGACGGTGGACCGGCCCACGGCTGAAAAAGGTTGCTGACCCCTGGTCTGGAAACTAAAGCCAAATGAGGAGTGCTTGAAGGAGCTGAGTATGTTTAGCCTGGAAAAGAGGAGACTGAGAGGACATATTATAGCCATCTTCAAATATCTTAAGGGCTGTCACACGGAAGGGGGGCCATGCTTGTTTACCCCTCCTCTGGAGGCTAGGACTCAAGGCAATTGCTTCAAGTTACAAGAAATTAGATTCTGACTAAACATTCGGTAAAACTTTGTGACTGTAAGAGCTGTTCAGCACTGGAACAGACTCCCACGAGAGATGGCGGACTCTCCTTCCTTGGAGGTTTTTGAGCAGAGGTTGGATAGCCATCTGTCATGGATTCTTTAGATGAGATTCTTGCATTGCATTGCATGGAATTGGACTAGATGACCCCTGAGGTCCCTTCCAACTCTACAGTTTTCTATAATTCCACTCAGAGTAGACCTGCTGAAATAAAGGTACTTAAGTTAGTGTTATGTACTGAGCTGAATCCTAGAACAATAGGATTCAGAATCAGCAGTCTGATTGGTCTGCAGGAGCTACCCAATCCAACTCCAGGTGGAAGTGAATCCGCAACCTGATTGGCCTGTAGGAGCAGCCAATCAGGCTGCAGGCAGAAGTCAATCCACAACCTGATTGGCCCACAGTTGTAGCCCTGAAGTAGCCAATCACGCAAGGCCCATTGTGTAAATAATGTATATAAGCAGATGGTTTGGGGAAAAGAGCCATTCTTCTCTTCTTCTCCTTGATGACTATGAGCTGAATAAAGAGCATGAAATTCACTCTCGACTCAGAGTATATTTCAGTTAGCCATGTCTTTCCATTTCAATAGGTCCACTCTAAGGATGGCTAACACTGAGTATAAAATCATTCTCTCCAGGGTCTAAATGAGCTAACTTTAGTTGAGATTCATGCATTGTAGGAGGCTGGACTAGATAACTCTTTCCAATTCCAATATTCTATGATTCTAAGCCGGTATTCCTGGCTTCCCACATTTCAGATACAACCCAGGAGAAGATGTCATGAGTTAGCTTCTCCTATAGAACTTCCTGCCTCACTGCCCACCAAATCGAGAGTAATGGGAAGAGGGCAGAGCACTAGAGAAAAGTTTAATGGGAAGAAAAGTACACACCAGCTGTTGTCATCTCACAGCGATAATGGAAGCTTCATCTCACAACCACCAAACCTGTAAAGATCCCCCACAAATGAAAAAGAAAATCAGAAACTTTTTACACAGGGGGAAGATAACCCTCAAATTGGAGGATACATTTTTGTATAGCACCAGTTCACACCATGGTAATATTGCACTGCCAGCAAGCCAGGTGTGAACAGTAAAGCTAAGCTCTGTGAGACAGGAATTCTGATGAAATTCTGACTTTCCCCCTGGATTGTGAAGACCCAATTACCTAGCAATACATCACAGGCTTCCAGGACGTTTCCAAGCACAATTCAG
This sequence comes from Zootoca vivipara, assembly GCF_965207765.1. Classification (NCBI taxonomy): domain Eukaryota; kingdom Metazoa; phylum Chordata; class Lepidosauria; order Squamata; family Lacertidae; genus Zootoca; species Zootoca vivipara. The sequence goes on along the minus strand of NC_142585.1, from coordinate 42,676,377 downwards.
AGTGTTGGCGCTGACCTTTAAAGTCCTACTTGCCCCAGGATAAAGGACTTCTGGGAGAAAGTTTATAATGAACTGAAAAAAGTGTTGAAGAACACTTTTATAAAAAAACCAGAGGCCTTTTTATTGGGACTAGTTGGGAGCGAAATACCGAAAAAAGATACCACATTTTTCTTATATGCCACAACAGCAGCAAGAATTTTGATAGCGAAATATTGGAAGCTGAAAGAAATACCGACGGTGGAAGAATGGCAGATGAAGATGATGGAATACATGGAATTAGCTGACCTGACCGGGAGACTTCGAGACCAGCGAGAAAAAAATGGTGGAAGAAGATTGGAAGTGTTTTAAAGACTATTTGAAAAAGAATAAAATAGACATAGAATAATAAGAAAGGGTTTTTGATAGAAACAGGGAGCTGTAGCTTATGAAAATAGATTGGTGTTGAAGGAAAATCGTAATATTTATCATGGTTAAGGATGATTATGGTATAAATATATGGAATCAAAAGTTAAGAGGAATATGAAGTAGAAATTGCTAAAAGATTAATATAGGATGATGCGCAGTAAGGAGGAATTGAGGAAGTCAAATATAATGATTAGAGATGAAATTGTGATTATGAAATCTTTGTTTGTGTGTATTTTGTTTTATTTGTGTTTAATTAAAAAAAAATTAAAAAAATAAAGTCCTAAAGCGCCTCGGCCCAGTATACCCGAAGGAGCGTCTCCCCCCCCCACTGTTCTGCTCGGATACTGAGGTCCAGCGCCGAGGGCCTTCTGGCGGTTTCCTCCCTGCGCAGGGGCATAGGAAGGTGGGGGGTGACTGGCCCCGGGTACCATCCTTGAGGGGGGTGGCAAAATAGCAGACTGCGGGGGTTGGCACTTACCACAGGGCCTGGCCTGCAGCACACCCAAGCCATGTGTCTCTCCTGGGAGTGACGCGGTGGCTCAGGGCCCTGTGCTGCCCAAAACGGCAGCATGGGGCTTGCGTCCGCCAGGTGGACTCTGTGGGCAGATCACCACGGTGCCCCATGTGCAGATCACCACGGCGCCCCCATGCAGGGCCAGTGCCCCCCTGCACAGATAGCCCCGCCCCCACTGCTCCAGGTGCCGGAGCAGCTAGCTACACCCTTGTCCCTGTGAGAAGTGAGGTTACAGGGAACTAGGCAGAGGGCCTTCTCCATAGGGGTGCCCACTCTGTGGAACACCCTCCCATCAGATGTCAAGGAAATAAGCAACTATCTGGCTTTTAGAAGACATCTGAAGGCAGCCCTGTTTGGGAAGTTTTTAATGTCTGATGTTTTACTGTGCTTTTAATTCTGTTGGGAGCTGCCTAGAGGGGCTGGGGAAATCTAACAGCATCCTTCACCATTGACCCTGTTGTCTGGAGCCAATGGGAGTTTGAGTCCAACAACATATGGGAAGCCACAGGTTTCCCATTGCTTTTTGCACCAGCAGGTAGTCGGTTTTCATTCACCTCCACATGGTTCCAGGAGGCGGGAAGAAGCAATTTCAATTAGTTTATCATTCTGAGAACTGTTATTTCCTGAGGACTGAATGGATTCTTGAACTCTGAAATCCTAAAAGAATTCTAAACTCTTTTTTAATGGAATGGTTTGCTCTGCTTGTGGGTTCACAAAATGGCACTCCCCCCCCCCCAAATCTGACAGCAAGATTCCTTGGGACATGAGGAGCAGTAGTTTTATGCAAACAAGCCATCCTTCTGGTCCTAGAGAAAGCATCAGGCAAATGCTCAGTTCTGGAGTTTCCACTGGAAGGTCAAACATCAGGCTCAGCTAATGGAACAGTTGTCCTTTCCATCTAAGTCTCTGTTGTTCTTGTTGCTATATAAACAAGTTCAAGAATGCCACTTTGTGTATAACATATTTTTGAAAAAAATATTCTGACATTCATGTTATGGAATTCCAAGCTGCTGACTCCCTTGCGCCGAAAGGCATTGCCAGGTTGCTCAAAACAACTCAGGATCCCTCCAGCCATCAGCTAAAACAGTGTTTCTCAACCAGGAGCCATATGGCCTCCTGGGAGGCCCCAGGATATTTCAAGGAAACCACAGGTGAAAAATGTGTAAATGGGGAGACACAACATGCTAGGGAGCCACAGAGGCAAGTGAGAAGTGAGGGGAGGGAGGATCATGATTGGCTGGCTATCCACTTGGCCAATCACAAGCAGGTAAGGGGCGGTCCTTTTTGCCATGTGCATTTTCTTGGAGCAGTCCTGGTTTGTTTCCAGCAGGAGAGGGTGATTGCTGAGACTTCCATTTTGACCAGTAGAGCCCACGATCCAGAACCCCAGAACCCCAAGTGTGGTGGTGGGGTGGCAATGGGTGGGGCCTGGTGGCAGCCTGGGCCTGACTCTGCAAGGCACATGGCCTTTGAATGTTGCCAAAGGGCACAGGGCCCGTTGGCAGTGTCGCCCGGCTCTGCAAGGTATGGGGTGAAATCCACCCCAGCACCTATCCAAGCAGGGTGTCTGCTCAAGGTGTCTACTCAGAAGAAAGCCACACTAAGTTCAGTGGACCTTACTCCCAGGTATTGGGGGGGGGGCTATAGTGTTTTATCTAGGCAGCCAGGGCTCCTCCCAAATGACAAGATATTTTTGCTCACGGCGGCATAGCAAGGTCAAGCGCCACAAAGCCCTAAAAGAGGTGGGCGGGTGTTCCGAATGCGAACACCGAAAGAGGAAGCTCTGGGTCACATGCATGAGTATATATAGGTCCCTCGATCCGTTTGGATTGTGCCCCATTGGCCAGATTGAACCCAACATTGAGGGACCTACCAATTGGGTGTTGTGGCTGACCAATCTTACCCACCCACAACACAGGAGGTTGGTCTCCAGGTCTCCCTGAAACATGTGCCCTCTTTTAGGGAGGACACGATTAATAGAAAAATGTATCAGACCTTTCCTATGGTTGTAATTCACTGGGGGCATATGCTCACATGCCTACACTTGAATCCTCTCCTTGTCTTATTAAGCAGTTAACTTAGAATTCCTGAAGGATGTAATCTAATGTTACCTGAATATTGTGGGAATGTTCAGGGAGGCAGTAGAGGATATATTGTTCGATTATATCCTTTCCAACTTGTGTTAACAAGTTCTACAATTTAGCAGAGTAATATCCCCCCTTTTAAACTTGTGCAGCGGATAGCGTTTGCTTAGGCTCGCTAAAGCCTCTAAAATAAGTTACCTGGTAATTTCCCCTTTAGTCCCTCATAAAAGAAATAGACATGACACAGTCTTCTATAAAAGTATAAAAAGAGTTTACTCACTCACTCATTCTGTTCACAGATGGATCCCAGAAGGCAGACTTAAGTTACAAACGTAATATGCACCTGGAAACTATCCCATAAGGAGATAGCTCCTTTGTCCTCTCTTGGCTAAGAGAGCATATTAGGCTAAGCAGATGTTGCTTCTTCCACGAATGTAGTCAGAGAGAGAGATGGCAACCAGTCCTGTGCTTTTGTTACCTGCACAGGTGAGGCCACATCCACCTCTGGTCACATGTAGAGGAAGTCTGTCCCAGTCTAGAAGGAAACAGGAAGTTCTGACTGGCTGATTCAGACACCCCCTTTTTATGTCCACTCTAGGGATGTTGTACTAGACTGTTCTGTGTTTCATATCCCACAAATATTGGTTGTTTTACTTCCAGGTGTTGGAGTGCCTTTGGTCATAGAATCATAGAAGTGTAGAATTGGAAGGGATACAACGATCATCTATTCCAATTCCCTACAATGGTCACAATATGCCCTTAATGCCCTTTCCCTAAATGGGCCCAACTCCTTGCCATTGTCTACTAGCCAATGTTCAACCTCCAATGTCAGGGGCAGCAGGCCTCTGAATATCAGTTGCTGGGAATCACAAATGGTGGAATTGCTGGTTCCACTTGTGGGCTTCCCAGAGGAACCTGGTTGGCTACTGTATGAACAAGATGGTGGGCTTTGTGGACCTTTAGTCTGGCCCAGCAGAGTTCTCATGCTACCACTGCCTTGGTCAGACCCCCCCTTGAAGTAATGCATCCTGCTCTGGTCATCATAGTTTAAGAAGGATGTTGACAGGCCGGAACATGTGTGGAGGAGTGCAACCAAGATGGCAAAGGTCCTGGAAACCAAGTCTTATGAGGAGCAGTGGAGGGAGCTGGGTATGTTTAGCCTAGAGATGAGAATATTGAGAAGTGACATGATAGCTATTTTCAAATATCTGAAGGGCTGCCACATGCAAGATGAAGCAAGCTTGTTTTCCACCCAAACCAATGGATTCAAATGACAAGAAAGGAGATTCTGACTAAACATTAGGTACTGGTAAATATTTCTGACAGAAAGAACTGTTTGAAAGTGGAATGGGCTATCTCAGAAAGTGGTGGACTTGCCTTCATCAGAAGTTTTTCAAGCAGAGGTTGGGTGGGCAACTGACAGGCATTCTTTAGCTGTGGTCCTTAGGGACCCCTTCTAACCATACAATTCTGTGATTCCACAATAATTTTAATAAATAAATGCATTGGTAGTTATGGCTAAACATTTTTGTTTAGGCGAGGTTATCCATCCATGTAGAAGATAGATGTATCTTATTTATTTTGTAAAGTACTGTTGATTTTAATCATCTTCTGAATGCTTTAAAATATTTGTTTCTAACTGTTCTTATTGTGTCATCCTTTGGAACTGAATGGCGGAAGGGCAGTGTGTGTGTGTGTGAAAATTATCCTACAAGCTACATTTTGCATTATAGCCACTAGGTGGTGCAATTGCCATGACAGTTTCAAAAGCTTTCTTGAGCCAGGAAACATCTCTTATGAATACCTGCCTACAGTCCAAGGAATGGAGAAAAGAAGTCTGCAAAAAACAAAACAACAACCTCAAAAGTACAAAGCAGGGTTAGCAAATGGTGTGGCCTGGGGAGACTCCTAGGGTCATATAGAGAGGAACCATATTCAGGCCCTGTGGCTCTAAGTTTTCCCTCCCTGCAATATGGCACCAGCTCTCCATGCAATCTAAAACGCTAGGGTAGCCACAGCAGGCACAATAGCTACATGAAGGGTGACTCGGTTCCAAGGCCTGCTTCTTAGTGTGCCAAGGCCCTGTGATCCCGTTGCCCCAAATGTAATGGAATAACCAGACAAGATAACGAGTGTATATTGGGACAAATAGGCCACAGCTTTATTGATCACAAATGTGAACGGTATGCCATAGGCATTGGGCATACCATTTTAACTCCAGCCTGCCTGTTGGGAATGTTTCTAGGGTCAACTCCAGGGGGGTCCTATGACATACATACCAATAGGAGTACCCCCTGAAGGATCCCCATTTGAGGAGTGCTGTGGCCCTTGCCTCCGCCTGGGCATCTGGAGAGAAGCAACTCTTGCAGAACTCTGCTTTCCTGGCTGGGATGTGTCCTTGAGCTCTGACAGACTTTTGTTTTCCTATAAGAAGGCTAGAGAAGGATGTGTTGGCATGTGAAACAACAGCTGACCTACTTTGCAAAGGTACAATTTACATTACTTGCTCCACCCACTTCTACCTGTGACTCCACCCACCACTGGCAAGCAGTCCCTGAAATATTGTCCAGAACGAAATGTGACCCTCTTGCTGAAAAAGGTTCTCCACCTCTAGTGTGGTGGACTAGGGTTGGGTAGTCATGTATTCAAATCTCTACCCAGTCATGAAAATTCATTCATGGCCTTAGGGCAGTTTCAGTCTCTTTGCCTAACTTCACTCATTGAGGATAAAATTGTGGGCAGGAGAAGAACCAGCTGATAGTACTGTATGTCCTTCATTTTTCATGAACATGTAGCAGTGGACCTTGATTGGCCAAGGCTTCTCCGACTACATCTGTGACATATTCAAGGATACAGAACCTTATGTGTTAGATGTTTGCTATGTGGCATCACTGTGTAGTCACTAAGAGGGTGAGCCTGTTCTAGTCCTGTCTCCACCATAAATTCACTAGGTGGTTTAAGGCAAACCACACACTATTAGACTCTCTGCAGTATGGGAATACTAAAATGGGTCTACCTTTCAGGGTTGTTATAAGGATTCCTGCAAGAAAATGGGCGACGTGAAGAGTCACCCAGCAGCAACTTTCCATCAGGCTGCAGTGCAGAGGGAGGTAAGGGAAGCAGTGCTATTCCATTAGTTTCTATGTTGAGAATCAGTGTCCATTCAATCCGAATGCAATGCAGGGTGAGAGAAGGGAAGCAGGACTCTATTGAGCTCTATTGAGAAGACCAGCTGCTTAAGGCTCTCTCTGAAATGTCACTTAGCAGCTATTCCATCAGGCATGTTTATTTTTGGTGAGCTTTATTTATGTTGCTGGGTGGTTTCTGTCAATGGAGACTTTTTTTAGTATAATTGTTTTATTTTAACAGATCTTCCCCATATATTCCGTGTTGTATATTGTCCCTGGGGCATGGTAACAAATGCAAAACAGCTGCAGTGTTCAACCTTTTATTATATTAGTTGCTCTTGGGTTTATTTTGGAAGGACCACAGTTTAGTAGGGCATCTGCCTTGCATGTCGAAGGTCCCAGGTACAGTCCCTGGCATCTCCAGTTAGGGATGGGAGAGAACACTGCCTCCAACCCCAGACAGCCACTGCCAGTTGGAGTAGCTCACGCTGAGCTGGGTGGACCAATGGTTTAACTTGGTATCTATATTCCTAGAGGGTTGATTTTTTTCCCTTGGGCTTCCCCTGAAACCAATGTGGAATGTGTTAAGTATAATTGTTTAATTGTACACTGAAATGGAAAATACCTGTATGTGTATGTTCAATACGCTAAGGGTTCAATATGGAAAATTCCATTGGAGTATACTAAAGCTAAGGAGAGTTTTCCCTGAGCACCTAGATGGGTTGATAATTAACTGCTGATGTTCTCTGCTCTTTCACATGGTGTTTAACTTTAGATCATGTGAGGGGTAAGGTAAAGGTAAAGGTAAAGGGACCCCTGACCATTAGGTCCAGTCGTGACCGACTCTGGGGTTGCGCGCTCATCTCGCATTATTGGCCGAGGGAGCCGGTGTATAGCTTCCAGGTCATGTGGCCAGCATGACAAAGCCGCTTCTGGCAAACCAGAGCAGCACATGGAAACGCTGTTTATCTTGCCGCTGTAGCGGTTCCTATTTATCTACTTGCATTTTGACGTGCTTTCAAACTGCTAGGTTGGCAGGAGCTGGGACCAAGCAACGGGAGCTCACCCCGTCACAGGGATTCGAACCACCGACCTTCTGATCAGCAAGCCCTAGGCTCAGTGGTTTAACCACAGCACCACCTGGGTCCCAGTCATGTGAGGGGTATTCAGTTGCAAATCACCATTTTTGCCTTCGGTCTTTTGTTCTCAGACACTTTTATTCTCAGACACAGTGGAAGAAAGATGTGCAAACGAGTCTCTTTGGGAGAGAAAACTGATCTAGGCTAATGGAGACTGTAGGGAGAGAAGGACCTCTGATATCAGGTCTCTTTGGAGTAATCTAATATTACTATGGAGATGAACTATTTGGATGTATCATTATTTGTTTCTGTACCTGTTATGAAGAAGATTTTGGCTTTTTAAAAGATTTTATTAAGACTTTTTATTTACAAAAACAACAACAACAACCCTAATCTGAACAAAAACAAAGAAAGAAGAAAAGAAGAAATTCTTTCACAGGAAATCTTAACTCGTCCAACATAGAGGGAGGTGAACCCTCTCAGTTCTCACCTGGGAGCTTCCCTGTCTTATCCCATGCTCCCACCCTTTCCTGCCTGTGTACCTCATCATCCATCAATCACGGTTAATAAAGCTTTTGGAATCATTTATGTTGTTTAGTCATTTAGTCGTGTCCAACTCTTTGTGACCCCATGGACCAGAGCATGCCAGACACTCCTGTCCTGCACTGCCTCCCGCAGTTTGGTCAGACTCATGTTGGTGGCTTCGAGAACACTGTCCAACCATCTCATCCTGTCATCCCCTTTTCCTTTCTTTCCCAACATCAGGGTCTTTTCCAGGGGGTCTTCTCTTCTCATGAGGTGGCCAAAGTATTGGAGCCTCAGCTTCATGATCTGTCTTTCCAGTGAGCACTCAGGGCTGATTTCCTTCAGAATGGATATCATTTATGGGTTTGGGCAATTTTTATTTCAAGAAGATTCAGATTTTATGCACCCGATCACTTCAAGCTATGCAATATTAATATCTGAAATAGAGTGGGCTTTCCATGTGGCTCCTAGTGTGCCACTCAAACAAGTACAATCAGCTTGAAGATTGGCATGATTGCCACACCACACACTTCAGCTAGGCATGCCTGGCTACCAAACAAATGATTCATTCTGGGTGTATCCATGATGCCATCTAAAAAAACAAGCAAGCTTCTTTTATGCTGTTCCAGAGGGACTGATGGATTCAAATTGGAAGAAGAGAGATTCCAACTAATCATTAGGGAAAGCTTTATGATGGCAAGAGCTGTTTGACTGTGGAACAGATTTCCTCAGAAGGTGGTGGACTCTCCTTTATGAGAGATTTTAAAACAGAATGTGGATGGCCACCTGTCAAGGATCCCTTTGATTCCTACACTGCAGGGAGTTGGACTAGATGACCCCATGGGGATCCCTTCCAACCTTATAATCTTATGATTCTATCCTTTTCAGGTCCATCAGGTCCAGATTCTATCCTTTTCAGGTCCATCTTCCAGAAAGGATTCAAAGTAATTCATACATGCGTAGAAAACCAGTGAGGTGCCCTCTGGGAATGAAGTTGCTAATCGTCATGCAGGCAGTATCCTCCAAAACTTCACAAATTAGCACCTTACGGCTGCTGGCCAAAGTAGGGGACATTCCCTTGTTGGTGTTGACAGCTGCTAATGAGATAAGGATATTGCTTCATAAGAATTGTGGCCATTTGATCTGCCAGCTATGAAATGTGGGATCTGCATCTCTGGCAGATGGCGTCCAGCCTTCAACACTCACACAGTGGATGAGCACAGATAATACACAATAGTCTAATTCAAGCTGAAAACAAGAGTTCCCTGCCAATGGATTCTGCATATGTTGCTTGCTGCAAGAAGGGGCTTGGTTCAGCATGGTCTCTGGCAGAAAGAGACCAGAGTCTGGAGGATTCTGATGAAAGCAGCCATATTTTAATATTTCAGTTCAGGGAAGCCAGAGGACCACCTTCTCCCACTATCGATGCCATCAGCTAACTAGGGATGGAGGAGTAATTTGGTTCAGTTCATATTTTAAATAAAAACTTCCTAATTTGCACTTCCTCAAACAGAACATGAACCAAACTTCTCTTACCACCAATAAGATTTTTCTAATATCCATCTGAAATACCGTATATTCCGGCGTATAAGACGACTGGGTGTATAAGACGACTCCCAACTTTTCCAGTTAAAATATAGAGTTTGGGATATACTCAACGTATAAGAGATACGACCCGGCGTCCAAGACAACTCCCGACTTTTGAGAATATTTTCCTGGGTTAAAAAGTAGTCTTATACGCATATCCCTGTGCCTTAATCCCATTAGTTCTAGCCCTACCCTCTGTGCCAGAAGAGAACAAGTATTTCCTCTCCACTATATGAAAGTCCTTTAGGTGACCTCCTAAATAATTTATTATTTATACCCCGCCCATCTGGCTGGGTTTCCCTAGCCACTCTGGGCAGCTGGGGAACAGAAAAATAAAATAATCTATTAAACATTAAAAGCCTCCCTAAACAGGGCTGCCTTCAGATGTCTTCTAAAAATCTAGTAACTGTTTTTCTCTTTGGCATCTGATGTTAACCCCTCAGCCCATGTTGCTAGTCCCCTCACAGTCCCTATTGCTGAGCAATCGCCATCTTGCCTTGCCGGAAGTCCCTAGAAAGGTGTGTTTGTGTATCCCCTCTCGCTTACACAAAACCTTCTACTATTTTGGGTTAATCAAAGGGCACCTGTTCAGTCCATCCTTACCAGCAGCATATCAGCAAGGCACTCATTGGAGTATTTAGGGAACCAAAAAAAAAGTTTCCTCCAAATGCTGAGTGTCTGTCTGTTGAGGGTGAGAGAATAGGAAAGCAGGTCAGGATACGGAATGGAGTATTCTGGAAAAGAGTATGACTGGCTTGAAGAGGATCACTCCACACTAGAGCATTTTGTTACAGGTTTCACGTGATTCTTCTTTAAAAAGAACATGGGACATGAAATGCAACAATGCATTTATCATAATGCCTAGTTTGGCTCTTGAATGCTTTACCATAATTTGCTTCTTTCTAGGAAGGGTGGTTGTTTTTCTTTAATGAGGGTTTTCCTTTATGTTATAATCTGAATGCTAATGAATTTGGCCAGACTGAGTCCCTCCATTTCTGAACATACTTTCAGAGAATGCCAAATGGTCTCCTAGTATTAAATCTCTGAGCTGGCTGCCTCAGTGGTTCCTGGCTGACAAAGACATGAATAAATCAGCCCCAAAAGGCAAGGCTGTGGTGGTCACATGTTTCTACTGGCCAATTAGTATTTCACAGGCTATGCCCAAATGCCGTGGTTTATACTTCTATTTTGGCAGTGTGGATTTGGCATCCTAATGCTCTCTGTTCTTTGAGAAGCAAGTCCTACCCTGAAAGATGCTATGAGTGATGTTGAACAGTAATCATAACTCTATCCTTCAACAGAGCTTAAAATTAGCATTGTTGGGGTCCAATTACAGAGGACCAATTAGAGTGATCTGTGGAAGAAGCTAGTTCTTTAAAATCCTCAGTAGGCATTGGCTAGAAAAGGTCATGTGGCTGGCTGGTTCAGATTCAACTGGGGGGGGGGCGACACCTCAGAGTTCCTTTCTTGCCTCTCAATGGTTGATTATTAACACTAATATGATGTAGGAATGAGTAGGCCCAGTTTTCATCCATTAAGTTAATTGATTCATGTCTTAACCAAACATACCTATCTCAAGGAGTTGTAAGAATAAAAGTTGGTGATCATGTGCATTATTACACCATAAACCCTAAACATCTTAGAGTAAATAAGGACAGAAAGTAAATACTGCATTCTAGCTATAACCCAAAAAGTTCTCTCTCCCCCACCCTCCCTGAAATCAGACATTTGCAGGTGATGGGACAAATTTCAGAACTGGGAGTTGAAATCACGAACCACCTCACAGGCCAGTAAAGGAGAGTTTGCTCCAATGAGCCATCTCTCTTGACATTAGCTACCCCTCCCAGTTTAGGGTCATCAGCAAATTTGATGCACATCCCCTCAATTCCTTCGTCCAAGTCATTCATAAAGACATTGAACAACAATGGGCCCACGACAGAGCCCTGCGGCACCCCATTTGTCATTTTCCCCCAGGATAACAAGGAACCATTAATGAGTACTCTTTGGGTTTGGTCAGTCAACAAAATCCACCTAACAGTTACCTCACTCAATCCACATTTTACTAGCTTCCTCATGAGAATATCATGAGGGACTTTGTCAAAAGCCTTACTGAAATCAAGATACACCATGTCCACAGCATTCCCCTGATCCACCAAGTTTGTAATTCCATCAAAAAAAGAAATCAGATTGGTCTGGCATGACTTATTTTTTGAGAAACCCATATTGGGTCTTAGCAATCACAGCATCCTTTTCTAAATGCTCACAGACCGACTGTTGAATTATTTGCTCTACAACCTTCCCTGGTATCGATGTCAAGCTCACCAGTCGGTAGTTACCTGGATCTTCCTTTCCCCCCTTTTTGAAGATTGGGACAACATTTGCCCACCTCCACCTGTAGGGACCTCACCTGTTCTTCAAGAATTTTCAAAGATCATAGACAAAGGCTCTGAAATTACATCCACTGTTCCTTTAGTACCCTTGGATGCTGCTCATCAGGCCCTGGGGATTTGAATTCATTCTGCATTTGGGCCTTCAATTTTTCTCCTTTTAGAAACTCCCATCCTTCTTTGCCTCCTTCTCATTGAGTATTTCTGACCATGGGGTCACACCCCAGAGGCATAGCTGGGGAGGGGGGCACAGGAGAACCGCACTGCAGTGAGCGGCACTTACTGTGGGGTCTGCAACATGCCAGAGCCATGCATCTCTCCTGGGAGTGACGCGGTGGCTCGGATGCCCGCAGGCTACGTGCTGCCCAAAATGGTAGCATGAGGTTTGTGTTTGCCTTCCGCCTCGCCCTCAGGCTGCCGCCCTACAGCTGAGGGAGAGGTGGCAGGCGGACTGCCTGCAAGCTCTGAGCTGCCAGAAATGGCAGCATGGGGCTTGCGTCTGCCCACCACCTCTCCCTCAACCGCCCTACAGTTGAGGGGGAGGCAGTAGCGAGGTTCTGCACAGGGCATGCGTGCTGCCCCAGGCTGCCTAGTGGCTAGCTATGCCACTGTCACACCCAGTAGCTTTCTGTTTTGAAATTGGCCTTCTTAAAGTCCAGAGTGTGTGTCCGACTACACAGTTCCCCCTTGGCTCTATATCATGAAACCCAGGGGAACATGATCACTTCCTCTGAAGTTTCCAAGTACTTCCAGTTCCTCAATCCTTTCCTCCCTGTTCATGAGGACCAGGTCCAAGTTCAATGATCCCCTTGTTGCTTCTACCACCTTCTGGGAAATGAATTTGTGAGCAAGGCAATGGAGGAAATTATTGGACCTTACACTCTTGGCTGAGTTTCAGTCCCAACAGATATTGGGGAAGTTGAAGTCCCCCATTATTGCTATATTTCTCCTTTTTGAATGTAGTAAGGCATCATCCAACCAAATAATGTATACACAAATGCATATGTACTAATGGAATGTGTGAGTAAAAATGGATATCTTAATAAAAATAGCATACAAAAAAAGTGTTGTGTTGGGGGAAGTTCCCTGCAAAAATATGGATATTTAGAGAAATGCACTCTGAAATGAGGACAAAGTTTCACCATGTATCTCCCCCCACAATCCTCCCCCCAAAAGTCCACCCTCACAAACTGATGCAGAGAACTGAATTTATGATGGGGGGGGGGGGAATGAGTAACTGCAATTGACAGATTCACCCATCCCAACTTTTGACCCAACGATTTTCAATAGCTCTTCACCCATGAAAAAATTAACTGTAAACACAGCCCTTGGAGAGTAGTCCGAGAGGGGCCCTTTGAACAAGCCTCCTTTTCTGTCTCACAATTGCAGGAAAGATATTGACCCATCAACTCCAGCTTCATTTCACCTCCATAATGTATCCCATTTTCTATTGCACACAAAAAGGGAGAGACAGACATTTCTGCTGCTCCCCTCTGTGCTTCTGAGCCCCACAGCCTTTTCCCTTCTATTATTTTGCTAATTTGAACCTGGGCAGGAATCCTGTTAGCTGAGAGGAGGGGAGGGGGGATGGGATGAAGGGAAAATGAAAAGAAGTAGATGGGGAGGGGAGAGGGAAGGGAGAAATATCAATAGGGATGTAAGAAAGTGGGGAGGGGGAGACCTCAAAAGACAGCAGAGAAATGGAGGGGGGAGGCCTGTGGTAAGGAAGGATGGAGGGTGTGAAGACTGAGAGACAGGGACAAGAATTGAGGCATGGGCTATCCAAATGTCACTCCTTTTTTTTTCTTGGAACACAACCTGAGGTTTAGATTCTGCTATAAAAAGAAGGAATCAATGGTTGGCTGCAAGCCTCTCTCTGGCAGAGAGTCTCATTCTGATCTCATGTCCAGCATCTGTCAGCATTTTTCGAGAGGCACCACTAAGAAGCAGAGCACTTAACAGTTTGTCTTGGCCTCAGCCTGCCATACCACCCCCATCATCAGCTACTGGGGAAGAAAGAAGGATAGTTTCTCTGAGATGGAAGGGAGACAAGGCAGGATAAGTGGGGCAGGGGGTGAAGAGAGAGAGAAGGGAGAGGAAGTAGGCAACACAAAACTGCTTTGTCCTTTCTTCAACCCCAAACCCACAACAGTACAAGTAATATATGAATGCTGGTTGAGGGCTTGTATTTCTTGCTGGCACATAAGAGCATTAGGGAGAGCTGAGTGTCACCTTGTGTGTGGCTTCTCCAAGCATAGGCCATTTCTGTTTCAGAGGATCCAGAGATTTACAGCAGGCTACAACATAGACCGTTCTTAGCACTCCCCACTTCCTGTCAATAAATCCCAGCGAACGAGAGGAGATGGGAGGCATGGGGACATATTTTCCAGAAGCAGACTGTGGTTTGGTCACAGGGATTTAGAATCCGCCCTGTCCCACTTCTCAGGGATCTCCCTGAATGGCTGATAGTGGAAGGAGCAGAGACCAAGCTTCTCCTCTCAGTCCTGAATCCTGGGGTGGTTTTCTGGAGGGTGGTTGTAGAAATCTTGGGCAACATGTTTTCAGCTAATGGGGAAACCTCTTTTTTCCTGGGCCCAATTGGCAGCGTAGGAGAAGGTTGCTCCTTTTCCTTGCTCCTAACACTGCTTACTCTGAGAAGGCTGGTGAACAGTATCCACAGAAAGAAGAGTTGTAGCTCAGTGACAATCTGCTTTGCCTGCAGTAGGTCCCAGGTTCAATCCCTTTCGTCTCCTGACCCCCTGTCTGAAACCCTGGAGAGCTGCTGTCAGTCTGTGAGGAAGACCAAGATGAGGAAGCTTGCTCAGCCAACACAATACATTCTGAGTGTGACATGTCACTGGTGGGTGCGGCCAGAGGCAAAAGTGGGTGGAGCAACAAATGTGCATGATACTGTACCTTTATACCAAGAAGGTTAGTTTCTACACACATTCTTCTCTATTCCCAATCCAGATAAGAAAATCATTTGGTTCGATTCAGTCTAAGCTGAATTGTGTTCCACTGAAATCCACAAGGCACTGTTTAATTCACATTCTGATGTTTTACCAAATGGAGTAGCACACTATCATGAATCCTTGCCTTCATTCTAAAGTGGTATAACTCTGAAATGGGTGGGAATGAATCTTGCATGTTCGGGAGAAAACGTCAAGCCTATCCTTCTCCCTGATATGCTTGCCTTCTATCTTCAATGGGTTTTTTGTGTGAGGGAGAGACATGTAATTTTCATTCATATGACTTCCCCACACAGCCAGTATGAAATGATATAGCCCTGAGACAGGTTGATATTCCTCAGTGAGATCTACCATCATGCCTAGGCTGGCTTTTACTCACGAAAAAGCTTCACTATCTTCACTAAGCTCTCAACCAAGAAAATATTCCTTCCACTTTTAAATAAAAAATGTCACACAGTCAAACAGCTTACGTATATCTGAGATAAACAGTGAGGAAAGGGGAAGACCCAGGAGAAATATTTCTTCCAGTGTGTGTTTATTTTATAGTGACTGAAGGTTTTCCAAATGGAGAATAGTTAACGAGTTTTACAGATCCTTTGGATTTCCTCAGTCATATGCAAGCACAATGTGACTTGTATATACGAGGGGGGCCAACTCCCACTGCCTGGATTCCTAAACCAGGTCAGCATGACTGGATTTTCATTTCTTTTAAATATATTACCCTTTAGGTTGCAAGTGACAAATAGCAGTTTATTGGGCACCTGTGGGGAAGGGGGCAGGAAAGGGACCAAATGGCCATGGTTGGGGAAGGAAGGCTATGGCAATTTCTAGTTGGGGGGGAGGAGTTTTTTTTTCTTTTCTTTCTCTCCTACAGCACCAGAACTTTACGTTCACCTAATGAAATCGATGGACCTGGAACATGTGCAGAAGAGGGTGACCAAGATGATAAAGGGTGTGGAAACCAAGGGTTATGAGGAATGGTTGTGGGAGTTGAGTATGTTCAGCCTGGAGGAGAGAAGGCTGAGGGGTAACATACCGGTAAGAGCCATCCTCAAATATCTGACGGGCTGTTGTCACATGGGAGATAGAGCAAACTTGTCTTCTGCTGCTACAGAGGGTAGGCCCCAAACCAAAGGATTCGATATTAAAGGAAAGGAGATTCTAACCATTAGGAAGAACTTCCTGGCAGTAAAAGCTGTTTCACCATGGCAGGTAGTCCTTCAATGGAGGTTTTCAAACAGAGGTTGAACGATCATCTGACAGGGATTATTTAGCTGAGATTCCTGCATTGCAGGGGTTGAACTAGATAACCCTTGGGATTCCCTCTCATACCTATGATTCTACGTTTGAGGTGCAGCAGCTTTTCTCAGTCAGTAGGAATGCAGCAGCAGCCACAGTGGACGTGCTTCTTTGCTGGCTGCCCTGCTGACAGTGGCTGGATGCAACCGCCCCATCCCCATCCCCTCCCACTCAAACCATGCGGTAGAGGTAACTCTGCTTCCTATAATCCTGCCACCCATCCGATCTCCGCAGCTGCTTCTTCCCTCATCCCCATGCCTGATTTGCACACACCCCACCCGCCGGATCTCCAGGTCTCCTCTTTCCCTCATCCCCATGCCTCATCTCCAATTTCAGACATCATGATATATCGGAATATCACGATGTTTAGCTGCTGATATAACACGATGTTGAAAACCAGATATTGCTTGGCCCCAGTCCGTTTTTTAGTATACCTAAAATCCTTTTCTTATTAGGGGCTACCCCACATTTTTTGGGGGGAGGGGGGAAGCTTTGCAGAGGTATCAGATAACAGTCAGGCCCGCCCTAGCCATAGAGGCTAGTGGCACAGAGAACCATGGCACCGGGCGCTGGAGGGCGCTGGAAGGGTGCCAAGTGAGCGTAGGGTTCCAGCGATCTGGCCAGGACTGCGCTCCTTCTCCGAGGACTCCGCGCTGCGCCATAGCCTTCCTTCCCCACCAGCGCGCGCACAGCGCCCAAGCAGCTCTTGCTGGTCCCGCGGTGCGCGCGCTGGTGGCGAAGCTTGACTGAGTGGAACCCAGCGCTGGGGAAACGAGAAGGAGGCGCAGCGCGGAGTCCTCGGAGGTGGCCTCCTGCTAGGTACCATGGAGGTACATCGTTTGCCACTGTGGTAAAGAGGATACTCGACTAGATGGGCCTTTGGACTGATTCATCAAGTTTTTCTTTCTTTCTCATATCATGCATATATAAGTATGTGTCACTTTCATACATTAATCTGGCAATAGCTGATCAGTCAGTTGAGTGGTGTCTCAACCATGTCAAGGATATTTAAAAAGTGCATGACAAATGGCTACTGCACAGCACCAAAGCCAGCCCTATTTCATTTAGTTGAAAAATCTCTCCTCTTGCTTTGCCAGGATGGTAAGTGTTGGATTGACTCAGTCGTGTCCTGTTAGTCTTCATTTCCATTACTGCTCCCTTGCTTTGTCTCAAGGGAATCTATTTTTGCCATACTTCGGGTTCTTTCTGGGGAAGGTCTCTGATTCTCAAAGATCCTTCCAAGTTTCCTTCCTAGAACCAAGAAGGGTGTGTGTATTTTTTAAAAGGGAGTGTTTTCCAGATGCATTCCAGTTTGATCTTAATGCATATTTGGATCAATAGCCTTGCTCATTATGCAAATCTGATGGGCGGGGCTCTCGCATAGCTTTCTTTCAGACAACATGTCCCCTTTGCGTAAAAGGACCTGAACTCAATGGAGCTGTTCCAGTTTATACCACAAAGATCTAGTGAATATTAGGGATGTTGGAACATTACAATTTAGTTTGCATTTAAAGGCAAACTTACCTGATTTGCATTTTCCAAACCAATATGCAAACTGAACCACAGCAATCCTTTGAGATTCATTTCTCTAGATTTTGCAATGCAGTTCTCCAAGCAAGTAATGTGTACAAAAATGAATATACTATTGTAAGATGTGCATGTAAATGCATGTATTATATAACATAACATTATGTTAGAGGAAATCACTTTTAAAAAAATGTTAATATTAAGGAAAATGGCATATAAAATGTATTTATTAGGATAATTTTGTGTAAAAATGCTGATTGTCTCCACTGTTGGTCTGGGCAATTCCTATGGGAAGCTTGAGGTCAGGAGTCAAGGGAAGTCAGGAATGAAAATGACTCTGTTCTTGTTTGGGTTGGGAGTTTTGTTGGTGATTGAGCCATGCAGCTCAATCACCAAAACTTTACATGTGTGTTATTGAGCCATGCAGCCCTAACACTTTACATGTGTGTTATGTTATCTCTTGGAATTTATTTCATGAAATACCTGCATAGTGTCAAGATCAAGCTAGGGTTCCTCAACAAGAAGTTCAGGAATGGTGGATAAGCCATAAACGTTTGTCTGTCTCTTAGAGTTTAACCTCCTCAGCTTCAGTTTCCTGAAATGTCTGCCTACCTACCTACCTACCTACCATCTGTCATCATTGTATTCTCTCTCTCTCTCCCCTCCCCCCCCCCCGTGTATGTGTATCTGAGAATAACATGCATCAAATGAAGAGGGCTCTAGCACATGAAAGTTTTACTATAATATATTGTGTTAGTATTTAATGTACCATATGACTCCTTCTTGTTCTTGCTGCAACAGACTAACGCAATAGCCCCTGGGAATTGCTAGTCTTTAGTGACCCAGACTCATGAGATTTGCTTCCTCCAAACTAATAAAATTATTTTATTAGAATGCCAATGCAATTTAGTCAGATTAGCAAAATTATTCCTGTTGGGATAATAAGCAGATAGGAATGTCTTTCCCAAAACTTTGAAGGGGTGGGGCATAGGCTCCTTGATGTAGTCTTTATGAGTTCGACTTCCATCCTCTGATTTTGCCCTCTCCTACAAAGTCATTCTGCTCTACGTGTTAATATTCTGCTCTTTGGTTTATGTGGCTTCTGCATTAACCCTCAGATAGCTGCACATCATTTTAATTCAGGCAGATTTTACTGGAGGAAAGTGGGACTTGAACGTGTGATACCTGCTAAGGCCAATACAAGAAACTTATTTTTGGACCTAGAAAACCCAAATGATGTACAGTGGTACCTTGGGTTGGTTACAAACACTTCAGGTTACAATTGCTTCAGGTTACAGACTCCGCTAACCCAGAAATAGTACCTCGGGTTAAGAACTTTGTGCTCCGGCGGCGTGGCGGCAGCAGGAGGCCCCATTAGCTAAAGTGGTGCTTCAGGTTAAGAAAAGTTTCAGGTTAAGAATGGACCTCCAGAACGAATTACATTCTTAACCAGAGGTACCACTGTACACCAATCCCTGCCCTGGAAACATATTGTCCTTCCAAGAATGAACATAGGGCCTGTGCAGCAAAATTCTTTTCCTGTCATATTTCATCACACATACTTCCCAAGTGAGTAGTCCAGTTAACATACTTACTTGGTTCCTGTTTCTAACTGCTCCTATCCCAGTCGTGTTATGAGTACTGTGGAGGAGGAGAGGATCATGGGAGTTTGAGTTCTTTGTCCAGCAAGGAACACCAGGATAGATCTAGTATGTAGGAGACAAAGAAATTCTTCACAGTTGAAAATTGAGCATTTATATTTAGCTCCATCAAGGCGATTGGCTAATTACACCCTGTATAGAGGGTAGGCAAACTGCATAAGTAGAGAAGGGAAGGATATAGGCATGACCACTTTATATATCATTCCTACTCCTCCCAAGGGCTGGCAAAGCATCTCTTACCCTCCTTCTGGTCCCAACACAAACGTACTCCCACTGGACCTATTCTGAAGCCAGACAGTGGGGGGATATTTAGGCAAATGCTGCCCGCTCCCTTCTGGATTTATTTTATAAAAGGTGTGTGTTACTTAAATCAGAATTAAGGGGAAACAAGTCCAATTAAACCCTTGAAGGAGGAAAATAAAAGAACCAGATGGGGAAATTCCACTTATCCCAGGCTACAAATTATTGCAATGTAAGCAGGGTCAAGAAAGATTTTATCAGAAGAGAGTAGGATCTGAAGAGGGAATAACTGGCAAGGCCAAGCTTGGACATATTTTTCCTATATGTCTCAGGCTGCTTAGTAATGACACTGGGCCAGATATTATATGCCAAAGAAGGAGGGAAGGTACACCGCAGCAAAAGCCTCTTCACTGAGACCATCTGTTAATAAAACCACCAAGGCTGTGCTTGGAGATCTGAGGCCAGTAAGAATATGCACAGCTAAATGAAAACTGCATGGTAGTGATTGGGATGAGGCATTTAGCATGCAAAATGTCTGTTTCTGGGAAAGGACAGGATGCTAAAGATAGAAGCATATCAGTTGGTGCCCTGATACACATACTTTTATTGGTGAAACAGTTATGGCAGCCCAGTCACTGGGTTTTGGTCAGATGGAAGCAGAAACTGGCAATGCACAGCTCTGATTGGCTAGTAACAGGAAGCGGTGCAGTTACATCTCATTAAGGTTATAGACCAAATGGTCTGATGTCAGCATGAACAAACATGGCAATGGGCAGGGAGTTGATGGGAGTTGTAGCAACACCTGGAGGGCCAAAGGCTTTTCATACCTGCTTTGGATGGTAATATGTATTACATCACTGACTTTAAGATGTGGTGAACCAGACCTGCTGTCACTGGGAACACTCCTGTTCATTCTACTAAAAGGAGTCCTTGGTTTCTTTCTTGATGGCATGATTGGCAAGAAGGGAGGTCATTAACCAGCTTCTCTCTTTTCATTAGCAATATATCTATATATCTATCTCTATCATCTCTATCTCTATATTTCTCTATCATCTACCATCTATCTATCATTCATCTATATGGGAGGAAAATGCCATTTTATTTGAGAAAAGTGTACATGTGCACATCACTTTCTGCTCTTTGAGGCAACCATCCTACTCTACTTAAAGAAGGGGTGGAGAATTTTAGGACTGCAGGACAAATACAGCCCTCTTGGCTGATTGGCTGGTGCCATTTGGGTTCCGCCTGCCACGTAGCAAATCGTCACAACTTGTAAGGTTGCGGATAAGCACTGGTTCAAGCGATAGGGATGGGAGAATGGTTTTGCCATCCCTATGTGAAGGGTATTCTGTTAAAGGAATCCAGGGACTCAACTGGTTTGTTCAACCCCCAAGAGGGGGTTGTGCCCGTGCCTGAGTCCAGGGTAGCATCTGGGGGGTGAACATAGTCTGTTCCTGGCTTTTCGCCTAACCATGTGTTCACCCTTGGCTGACCTATGGTGCCCTGGGTCAGCGCTGCCTGCAAGGGTGCAGGGAGCTAGTTGAACCAGAGCTTATGCAACTACTCACTTTCTGTAACCAATAAAGTTTTGGCCTAAATACTGCCAAAAACCAAACTAAAATTTGAGTCAAATGTGTCTTTATTTAGGGGGGAGGTCTCTGTGTCTCAACACGCAAATTAGAATTGCCTTTAAAAAAAAACTTCACCTGTTCCTATGTCTTTATAACAGCAGACTTATGCACAGGAATGTCAATCTATTAATATTATTGATCCGCAGTAAATATACCAGGAGATTATTTTTTTAAAAGGCTCTCCAGGACAAAAAGTTTATTCATTCAATCTTCCTTTGCTAATATGTAGGGTTAGGGTTATATCCAACTCAGTCTTCAAAAAGTCGGGCTCACATGTTTATGAAACCTAAGAAGGTTTTCTTCAAATTCTGGTGGTATTTCAGAGACATGTGTTTTCAAGCCTAGTTTCCAATCAACAACAGCTTGCTTTATGCATTTTACCCAAACTGTCAGAAGTGGGATTTAGGTCAATCTCTCCCTAATGATCCCCAGAATCTCCAGGAAGGGATGGGAAAGAGCCTGAAGCTCTGGAGAGCTACTGCTACTCAAATTGTGCAAAATTCTGAGCTACAATGGACTGACTCATCCTAAGGTAGCTTCCTATGTAACTCCAAAATCTTGTGTGACTTTCAGGCAAGAAGAATTTCTGAAGCGTCCCTAGGAATCTTTCAGGCCAAGCTTCCCACGTTCAATTACTGATTCATTGGGGAGGGTATCACTCACTCTTTCACACATCACTTTAACACGTTGTTAAATTCACTTAATTAGTGCATGCATCGGGTCCTTAGAAAGAGGTCGTGGCAGTTAAGCCTCCCAGTAAGAACATGCATTTTAGAAATATTTTTGGATGTGTATTTTATAATCTTTCCAGCTTGCCAAACAAGTGATCTCCATAGGCAAATGCTTTCCTTGAAATTACATGGAAGCCAATGTTTGTACTCATTTACACCCAACAGCCCCACTGCTGGGTGTAAAGAAATAAAATGTGTCATTTTAAAAGGGGTAACCTTTCTCATTTGGAACTCTCATCTATTCTTCCCCAGCTGGGAGACAATTCCCACTTTACAGCAGGCATGGAGAACTTGCGGCCTTCAAGATGCTTTGGGGCTACATTTCCGATATACCTCCATCATTGGTCATGCTGTCTGGTAGGAGTTCAACAACATCTGGAGGGGCACGTACCCCCCCCACCCCTACCCGAAGGAGTCTCAAAGCGGCTAACATTCTCCTTTCCCCTCCTCCCCCACAACAAACACTCTGTGAGGTGGGTGGGGCTGAGAGACTTCAAAGAAGTGTGACTAGCCCAAGGTCACCCAGCAGCTGCATGTGAAGGAGCGGAGACGCGAACCCAGTTCCCCAGATTACGAGTCTACCGCTCTTAACCACTACACCACACTGGCTCTCGTCTAACTTCATAAACAATCCTTGAAAACAGCCTTTCACAACCATCCAGATATTGTTGGGTTGTGATCCACTTCCCCACCATTCCTGACCATCCGTCATGATAATCAACAGCATCACCAGATAGGGTTGGGGGGTGCTCCTGCCTGAAATTTTGATATCTGGCAGTGTCTCGTGTTAAGGGGTCATTCCATTTCCTCATTTCCCCATGTTGTAGGGATTTTTGTGTGGTTTATTTGTTCTTTTTTATTCCTTCCAACAAACATAACCTTTAATTATTTGTTTTTCTTTCCATCTGTTTTCTCTTATATTCCATTAGATTGGTGCAAACCTCTTAGAGTTCTCAGCCTCCTCCATCTGCTGTGTGTGTATTTGTTGCTGTTTTTTCTTAATATCCAGTTTTTTCTTCCAATTTTGCTTTATTTGTTCAAAGTGTCAGCCATAAAGGCTTTCCTTTTATTAATAAAATCAAACTTTAAAGGTACAAAAGCCTAGATGCAGCTTCTGACATTTGGCAAGTTTAACCCATTCTGGAGGGGCTTCTTTTCTGACAAATTTCA
Source organism: Zootoca vivipara (assembly GCF_965207765.1). Classification (NCBI taxonomy): domain Eukaryota; kingdom Metazoa; phylum Chordata; class Lepidosauria; order Squamata; family Lacertidae; genus Zootoca; species Zootoca vivipara. The sequence continues at coordinate 42,653,440 of NC_142585.1, read as the reverse complement.
TCCACTTCTGCTGAAAGGGGAAAATCATAGTCCTTATAACTCCACATTGTGTGTTGGGAGGAACAGAGCATTGAATTTAACACATCTGATTCCAACATGAACAACATTAAATTGGAAAGACCCAGAGTGGTTCCAAAGCAGATTGGGCTGTTTTCCAAAGCCAGGTAAATGTTGTGGCCACTATACACCTCTACTTTCTTCTCCGTATCACTTTGCATGTGTTCATTACTAAATATTTTCTGTCCCATTTCCACATCAATCTGTGATACAGTATTTATAAATCCTGCATGTGAAAATTGTTCTCACATTCATACAGAAAAAAACATGGTTTCATGAACAGAGAATTCTATAAACACATTTGCTCTCTATATTCTATAATACACATTATTGTACTATTTTTGTACTATTTTTGATCCAGGAACTGCGGGGCAAAATTTGGAGAAATGTGGACTCTGAAAATAATTCTGTTCTTCATACACATCTGGGAGACACTGATCAGGTCAGCTTGCATTGGAATTGGATTCCTCAGGCATGCCTAGATATACAAAGAATTAAACCTGATATACAAGGACCCAGGTGGCGCTGTGGGCTAAACCACTGAGCCTAGGTCTTGCTGATCAGAAGGTCGGTGGTTTGAATCCCTGTGACGGGGTGAGCTCCCGTTGCTTGGTCCCAGCTCCTGCAACCTAGCAATTCGAAAGCACATCAAAATGCAAGTAGATAAATAGGAACTGCTACAGCGGGAAGGTAAACGGCGTTTCCATGTGCTGCTCTGGTTTGCCAGAAGTGGCTTTGTCATGCTGGCCACATGACCTGGAAGCTATACGCCAGCTCCCTCGGCCAATAATGTGAGATGAGCGTGCAACCCCAGAGTCGGTCACGACTGGACCTAATGGTCAGGGGTCCCTTTACCTTTACCTTTACATTCTGTATACAAAACGTCTTCTACCAGTGAGCTATGGCTCCTTCATAAATATGTACCTCAGAGATGAGGAACCTTCTACTACTTGTTGTTGGATTCTAACCACCAGAGATGCTGGCAGCTATAGTCCAACCCAAATAGGAGGGCCACAGGTTCCTCTTTCCTGGTGCAACTTACTTTTAAATATTCCCTCCAAGTTTTAAGTAAATCCAAGTTCACAGGTGTTTTATTCCCATGTTAAGTTCATAAGAACATATTCATAAGCAGGCATAGGCAAACTCGGCCCTCCAGATGTTTTGGGACAACAACTCCCACCATCCCTAGCTAATAGGGCCAGTGGTCAGGGATGATGGGAATTGTAGCCCCAAAACAGCTGGAGGGCTGAGTTTGCCTATGTCTGTTCATAAGGATATGAGCCTGCCGGATCAGACCCAACATCTGGTCCAACGTCCTGCTCTCACAGTGACTGACCTGTGGGAAACCTGCAAGGTGGACATGAGTGCAACAGCACCTTGCCCACCTATGGCTCCCATCGGCTGGTATTCAGAAGCATGATGCCTCTCAGCAGAGGAAGCACAGCTGTCTTACACACTGAATCGCTCTCTAAGCTCCACTCTTTCAGCCAAGACTACTTGTACACTAGTTGGTGATACAAATAGACCAATCTGAGATTACTTTCTCCTTGCACTTTCCTATGATTCATTTTTAGAAATTTAATAAAAAAAAACATCCAGTAATTAAGTCCATATATAAGCCCATAGGCTCGTGCCAGGGACATCCTTCTCTGAAGGGTTGCTCAATGTTCAGGGGGCATACCAGTTGATTTGCAAAATATATTTGTTCAGGACATTTTGTTTTCTTTTTCAGCCCAGGATGTACAGTTAACAGAGAGAAAATATGGTCAGGGTCCAGATAGAACTGGGTGTGTAATAACTTTGCATTATATGGTGATGTTTCTCTTACATAGGACTTTCCAGGTTTCAAATTCAGCTAAAATCAGGTGGAGGGGAATACACAACAAAATGTTTATGGTTGCATCCAGTATTAGTCATATTCAGAGCAGACCTTACTTTGAGTGAGTCTACTCTAACTAACATTGGATACAACTGATCAGTTATGTTAAACCCATTCAGTTTCCTTGGATTTAAGTTGCAGCTGCTGCAATGCCCAGTGAAAGATACAGACTCCACATCTGTTACATCACAATGACTGAAGTTTTAATTGGAGCACTTTCTTTTCAGGAAAATCTAGAGGCATTAAGAAAAGTTAGTTAATGGGGAAATGATAAATTTTGTGTGGTGGGGAGGGGAGGTAGTTTGCATAGTGTGTGGAAAATAGTGGATATCTATTCCCATAACTCTGGGTCAATTTGATGAAGCCAGGAGAGTCAGTACTTTTTGACACATCACATAATGAAGTTACACAATTTGTCTGCTTAACTCAGCTGGGTTTGGTCAAATGCTGTATTTTAGAGCTGGGAAACAATTTTGTTTTTCAGCCTGAAGGCTGATTGGCCTTCTGGGGAGCATTCCAAGGGCCACATGCTAGGAATGGGTAGACCTAGAGGTAAAAGTCCAAAGAGCAATAAAAATGCAAACTGTACCTTTTGTACAGTGGGCTAGTTTGACACACACTCACACAACCCCACTCTTTCCTTTCAAGCAAGAGTTCAATGATACTTTCCAATCAGGTAAAAACACAGGGGTTGAAGCAGGGCCAATGAGGGATGTGGCCTGGGGAGGATTTCATAAGGCCAGAAAGAGTCTCACCCAGCCATGCAATGTCTACAGACATGGTCAGAGGTAGAGACTGTGGACCTATAGTCCATATCACACCTGATCAAGTTAGTCCCACTGTCAAAGGCTGCCCTTTTCCTCTTTCTTTCTCAGGATCTTTCTGAGGTTTATAAGCCATTAGGCTCAGTGTGGATATTTGCAGCCCCTTGTCAGCCTCTCTTCATAGCTGCCAAGTTATCCCTTTTTTAAGGGATTTTCCCTTATGCTGAATAGGCTTCCTCGCGAGAAAAGGGAAAACTTGGCAGCTATGCCTCTCTTCCTCACCTGTGGTCTCTCCTAACTGATTGCTGTGGGTTGAACTGCTCATGGACAAACCACCAACATCACATCTTTATTTCCCATGATTCCTCTTTGCCAGCAGTCACCAAGCCCAGCCGTAAATCACAGTTTAGAAACAGCCAGAGATGAGTGAAGCAGGGTTGGTGTGTATTAGCTGGGTTGTTACAGGGAGATGTAGGGGCAGAAAACTACTCTGCATTGCCTAATATTTCACTCAGATTTATAGGAACACCACTTTTGCTATCAGTCCAGTAAGACAAAACCTAGGCTTATCCACACCTGCAACTGTGTGCTGTATTGGGAGTAGGTAAGGCACCTGCTTTGCATGCATAAGGTCCCAGGTTCAATCTCTGGCATCTCCAGGAAGAACTGGGAGAGACCCCTTGTTTGAAATCCTGGAAGACAACTGCCAATGTAGCACTACTGAACGAGATAGTGTAAGTCAGCTTTGAGTTGTTGCTTAGTTGCCATTCTTTTTATACATTCATATTCGAATGAATATGTGTTTGCACTGAACAGCATTCATTGTTTATTGTCTGTTTTTGCTTTTCTGATGTGTGCCCGTTCTATACATGGCAATGTTTGCTTCTTTCTTTAATGCTTCATGTGAGCCATTTTGAATTCAGCATTCTAGGGAAAGTGGCATACAAACATTAAATCAAAACAAATTTCGGAATCTAATGTAAACAGCCAGGGTGCTTTGGAAAGGGAAGCCCTGGCTTAAGTCACTTCTTAATGCACTCCAGACCTAATCACTGTGTTTCCCCTGCTACCTTTGGCAGGACACACTGCAACAGACACTTTATAATGCATGAATAAATATCAAATTGTTTTGTCTTAAATGGGGGGAGGGGTCACATCGAAGCAGCAAGCGGTCGTAGTTGAGCTTTCATTCCTGTACTCAGTGTCCTTCTGTAAATCTAAATATATTTGTGGAGTGAGATTTCAAAATGCGGTTTTAACAGTGGTCAGGGAAAGGCCAAATCCAGGCACTGTAAATAAAGTTAAGGCTGACATTTGAGCTTTGGGAACTGCAGGAAGCAATGAAGTGGTTCTGCCAGGCCTGAATCCACTTAAATCTTAAGAGAGGGCTCAGCATTTGATATTAAGGGAGGTTTTTTTTAACCACATCTGAGGGCCATTTGGTATTGTACTTTGTATATCAATTCAAAAGAGACGATTAACTTCTTGGTTCAAAGAAAAAGTTGAAGAAAGGCAATGTTGGCAAACTTCTCAGTCCCCTTCCCCTTTTTGTCCATTTCTAGCTCTCCTCCTTTCTAAATTATTTGCAGTGACCAAGATTTCTCACACATTCCAAGGTTTAGTGTTGAGTTTAACCCTCCCTCCCTGTATTGCCAACCTATAGCCATGCTGTTAAAGGAGGGATGACATTTTGGCAATAGAGGGGGGTGCCTTGCTCCCTGCAATCACACTTTGCACTATTTTGGGGCACTGTTATATTGCACCCCACCCTAAAGAGGTAGAGCAGGAGCCATTGCCTTATTCTGATTTGGCTTCAGATGATGTGATGTGGCATCTTTATAAAGCCAGTTTAGAGCGAAGGCAATGCTTCCTGCTTTCACTCTGGTAAAAAATAAAATGGCATCTATCAATATCTGGGTACATGACTGCTGATATGTCCAGGAACACGGAACAGATGATAGTGAAACAATTGAATGGAGGCTGCTAAGTGTGCCTTGAAAGCTTCATCTCACCCACAAAATCTCTGCTTTTGAGCTGAAAATAAACTCTGAAAAGAATCTTTGAACTTGTACTGTATGTGTAAATATTGACTTTCAGTAAAAGGAAATAGTCAAAAGGTAATGTAGAACAGAATAAAACATAAATATAAGCTGTTTAAACACCAGTGAAACATAACTACTGTATATTAAAACATACTAAAAGTTTTTAAGACAGCTACAGAAACTCATAAGAATCAGCAGTAAACATTTGCTAGTAAAACCTAATCTCAAATTCTGGAAAAAGGGCTTCTTAATGAGTCTGTTCTATTCTTTTGTTGAATTCAGAATCCCAGGGTGAAGCAGGAAGTGTTTTGGGATTTTCAGAGGCAAAGTATGCTCATGAGGCAGCACATGTTGAAGAAGAGACCCATAAAGTACTTCATGTCACCTAGGTGTTCCTGACATCAAAAGAATGCTATAGACAAGTGTCTGCTGAAAGCAAAAATATTTTTGAAGCTTATCATAACTCTATAATGCTAAGTTTCAATGAAGGGAAAAGGGGAAACAAATATCAGTGGATGTGTGCACATGCAATGGAATAACTCCATTGTGACTGACAGGTATAGCTTGCAACCAGAGAGAATGATATCACCAGCACTCTCCAGTCCCATTACTTTGGAGGAGGAAAATTGCATGAGTGAAATTTATGCCACTATGCAAAGATATGGAGAGCTTTGCAGCTGACAAATTAAAATTGTAATCAGAGGGAATGATTTTACCTGAAAAGCAATTCCCATTTCAGTTCTTTTCACCCCAAAATAGACTGTAACATCCAGTCTTTGAGGAAAACTTGATGTTTTCCCACCCTTGATTTCACTAAGGGCTGTGCTTACAGGAAAGCCACCGTGGCTATACTTCTGACAGGATGTATGCCCTCAGAAGTGGTAATGCTGTTGGCAAATTGCATCCACACAAACACAAAAAGATAAGTTTGGGATTGTTCTTTTTAGTGGGGGTGAATACATTATAGAGGGGGATGCGGGTGGCACTGTGGTCTAAACCACAGAGCCTAGGGCTTGCCGATCAGGAGGTCGGCAGTTTGAATCCCCGTATTGGGATGAGCTCCCATTCCTCGGTCCCAGCTCCTACCAACCTAGCAGTTCAAAAGCACATCAAAGTGCAAGTAGATGAATAGGTAAATTTTTCTTCTGGCGGGAAGGTAAATGGCGTTTCCATGCACTGCTCTGGTTTCGCCAGAAGCGGCTTAGTTATGCTGGCCACATGACCCGGAAACTGTACGCCGGCTCCCTCAGCCAGTAAAGTGAGATGAGCGCCGCAACCCCAGAGTTGTCTGCAACTGGACCTAATGGTCAGGGGTCTCTTTACCTTTACCTTTACATTATAGAGGTATCCATTACAAATGTCCCCAGACTCCTTTGCCAGTAATTTGGAAGGATTTAGTTACAGGTAGGTAGCCATGTTGGTCTGACGGTCGAAACAAAACAAAACAAAAAAATTCCTTCCAGCAGCACCTTAGAGACATAGCTGCCAAGTTATCCCTTATTTTAAGGGATTTTCTCTTATGCTGAATAGGCTTCCTCGCGAGAAAAGGGAAAACTTGGCAGCTATGCTTAGAGACCAGCTAAGTTTGTCATTGGTATGAGCTTTTGTGTGCATGCACACTTCTTCAGATACACTGAAACAGAAGTCACCAGAGGCTTATATATAGTGAGAGGGTGGGGAGGGTAGGAGTGGGTGATTGACTGACTGATAGCTGTTGACGACTGTTAACGACTGCAATTGGTCTTACAGGAAAAAGCAAGAGGTAAGATGGCTCACTCTGGAGGGGCCAGTATTATCCACTTCTGTCTTAATGGGGGAAGGCATAGCAGTTTTTTAAAAGATGGGAATAGGGTAAGGGAAATGAAAGGCATTTGGACACCTGAATTGAATAGTGGTGTCCAAATTGGTCCAAGCCAAAGGGGATGCTTTACAAAGCACAAAATTGGTTCTTAACTGAATTTTGTGGTTGGTGTGTACCCTGAGAGGACATACTAGCAATGTGACCTGCCACAAAATTTGACGTAGCTGTATGTTTGGGAAGTAGCCTGATCTGTGTTAGAACTGCTCTTTGTCTTTCCAATTTACTACTCAAGACTGAATTAGAACAGTTAAAAACAAACCTCTGCCTCACCCCCCCCTCCACCATTCACTATAATGAGCAATCTAAAAACAGCTATATCTATTTCCTTTTCACATAATTGGATACAATTTGTAGTCATGGTCACATCTCCTAAGGGGGCAAAGCCTGCCAAATTTCAGAATGTAGTGGATCTCCTGCAAGGAAAGGCTTTTCTGTTTTGGAGTGAGTATAATAGGAATTATAGGGACTGGGATGGTGAGGGGAAAGGGTTATAAATCCCCAGAAAAGACTGCAGTGGAGGAAATGTCACACCCATTAAGAGCTCTGTTACCCACCTCAATCTTTAGTGTGTGGGGAGTAGCCTTTTGTAAATAGAAAGATGTGAGCAAACACACAGGGCCGTCTTAAGCATACCTGGCACCCTGGCGCCGTGGTGCGACGGATCCCTCCGGCGCCCCCACCCCACCCCGTTTCCCAGCGCATTGGGCAGGCGCCACGCGCAGCACAGCTGCCACCTGGAGGGCCGGAGCCCTGCGCAACCCAGCCTGGCCGTAGGGCCGGCCCTGGGCCAGGGGGCGCTGCCCGCCCCCTGTTGCGACACCCCTGTGCACGGCAGAGGCGGCCCCAGGCCCGCGCGCCTCCAGAGAGCAGGCTGAAGCCACTGAACAGCTGAGAGGTACGCCTGGGGCGGCCTCCGCTGCGCCTCTCAGCGGGCGCAGTGGCACCCCTGGTGGCCTGCAAACACACCAGTGGTTGATATTCCGGTAGATGCCTTTTCCCCATACAGTGGTACCTCAGTTTACAAACTTAATCCGTTCCAGAAGTCCGTTCTTAAACCAAAGCCATTCTTAAACCAAGGCATGCTTTCCCTAATGAGGCCTCCTGCCGCCGGTGCCCTTCCACTGTTCCGATTCCATTCATAGACTGAGGTAAAGTTCGCCAACCGGAACACGTATACCAAATAGTTCGTAAACAGGGCTGTTCTTAAACCGAGGTACCACTGTATTGATGGGGTAGGCACTCACACAGCATTTTGTGACCCTTTTTCAGTTCTTTTAGATGTGGCACCAATTTTGTATTATGCCACACCCGCACAGCAGCACTTTCTCACAATTCCAAATGTGAACACTAGCCCCAAATGGTTCCTTGGCTAAATATGGTTGGGCATCATGGCAGACAGTAGTGAGTAGGGATTATGTCAGTGGTGTGGGCCAAAATTTGCCTTTTCTTTCTCTCTTTCTGCCACCACTACTCCATTTTTCCCCTCCTGAACATCCACATATAATTAGACAAAGGGGAATGCAAAATTAGGCAGAAAGGCCACATGGGGCCCTTGGGCTGTAGGTTGACCATCCCTGCCCAACAGAGCTTCCTGGTCCAGAGCAGAGGTGTACCCAGGATCAAAACTGGGGGGGGGGAAGGGGTGGGACTAAGGCACGGGAGGGGAGGGGCCACAAAGCGGGAATGTGGGCAGAGCTACAGAGCCCAGGTGAAATTGACTCCGGTCTCACCTAGGCACCGCAAAGCTTTTTGCAGTTGGAGGTGCCGGGGCTCCGCTGACAGCACACAGCCAGGGCGCTTGCTCTGGCCCGCCAGGCTGCCCCCAGTGCACTATGGCCAAGACCCTGGTGGAGCGCGCAGCCGTGGGCAAGAGCGGTGGTGCTGGCAGGGCTGGTGGGCAGAGACGGAGGCGGAGCCCAGCCCAGCGGAGCGCGTGTTCAGCATTCTCGCCCGCCGCGCCGCACCCTCCAGTTTCCTGTCCCGCTCTCTGGTTCCCCGCTGCGCTTGGCCTTACCAGAGGGCGCAACGGGGAGCTGGAGGGAGGGTGCGGTGGGCAGGAACGCCAAACTTGCGCTCCACCGGGCTGTGCTCCGCCTCTGCCCACCAGCCCCGCCGGCAGCGCCGCTCTCGCCCATGGCTGTGCCGGCCCTGCTTCTAGGGGGCGCAGCTGCCCCCCGGTGCCCCGCGCTGGGTATGCCCATGGTCCAGAGAAACCAAAGGCCAGCTGGGATGGGGAGAGAGAGAGAGTCACTCAAGAGGCAAAGGAACCAATTGCTGTTAAGGAAATGCTCTGTCTTTCAATGCTGGTGACTTCCCACAATGGGCAACAATACGTAGATCCATGGGTTTCCCTGTAGTGATGTTTGGTGCCCATTGTGACTGGTGGAGCATAAGGCAGGGAGTCCAAGGGTATGTGCAATCAGAGTCAATGAATGGTGGAGTCAACTAATTATAGTTTTGTCCCTGTCCTCCTCCCTGCTAAGTTCTACAAGAGCAAGTCTGGGACTAAGGGGGTAGCTGACATCCAGTACCAACTCTCCTAGCCTGGTTGTAAGTAAAAAATGTAAGCAGGTGGGAGCTTTCTGGTAGCAGCCTGAGGTTGGTGCAACAGTGTCCCATTCACTCAAATGGAGCATCCTCCATTTTCTTGTTCCAGCCTCAATAGTTCCCAGAAAACGAAGCTTGCTAAAGTATGTACTAGTAAGAAAATGCATGTGCTACTAAAGTAATTTGTGTTCTCGAAAGCGATCCGTTTGCCATAAGGAAATCTATAATAACCCAAGAGTCATGCCTTGGACTTTCCATAAATAACTTCTCTCCTATTCTCCCTGAGCACCGGTTGACTTAATGTTTCCCATCCTGGTAAATCCTCTTTTTTTTATTTGCATTGTAAGTCCCCAGCTCCTGGTTTTAGCAATTTGTTGATGGACTGGAAAGAGAGGCTAGCATGAGTCATCACCAGCCTAGACAAACAGTAGTCTATGGAGAACAGTCCTTCTTCCTCTCAAGGGAGGTTTTTTCATTTTTAAGCTTTTGGAAATCTCTGTAATTACAGCAGGAAAAGTTAGGGCAGGGGGGCCTGAATGGTTTCTCCCTCTTCTTTCTCTCTCTCCCCCTCCCCCTCCCCAATTTTTAAACATGATGTCAGGATTTCCACTACTTCATGAGGAAGCCACAGTTCCCATTTCTCTTAAACAAGAAACATTGGGGCTTTGCTTACTTTGTCAGATTTTGGCTGGAAAGTTGGATGGGGGAAAAGGGGGAGTGGAGGGGGGGAAAACCTCTGCACCATTTTTCTTACAAGGACCGAGGCTTGTGTAAACTAACAGATGGGGGGGAGAGCAGCTGTACCTTGTCTGGAGTGAAATGTACTGTAATAGTAATAGAAAACTCTTAAATCTCTAGCACAGTTGATATAGCAAATGTGGGGGGGGCACATTTACTTCTGGGGAACCTTCAGAGGACTGCATCATAGCTGTCAAGTTCTCCCTTTTCCTAAGGGAAATTCCCTTATGCTGAATAGGCTTCTTCGCGAGAAAGGGGAAAACTTGACAGCTATGGACCGCATGCCAGTGATGGGTTGGGCCAGAGAAAAAAGTGAGTGGAACAATGAATGTGTTGCCATTGTACAGGGCCAGAAGCAAAGGCTTGGAGGGCCATATGTGGCTCACAGGCCTGAGGCTCCCTACTCCTGGGTTATAGTCATTGTGTGAAATCAGACAACGCATGGATTTGCTCCCCTGCACAAGGTGCAGGCCACAGGCCTGCAGCACAAACTTGAGGGTGGTGAATTAGGATGTATGGGGCGCCCACCAACCTCAAGTCTGCTCACAGCCAGCCCTTACCAGCTTACCTTCTTAGTCACAGCCAAACAGGATGTGGCCCTGGCTTGTCAGCTTCCTCCTGCCTAGTGTTAGAATCATAGAGTTGGAAGAGACCACAAAGGCCATCCAGTCCAACCCCCTGCAGAGCAGGAAACACCATCAAAACATTCTTGACATATGGCTGTCAAGCCTCCGCTTAAAGACCTCCAAAGAAGGAGACTCCACCACACTCCTTGGCAGCAAATTCCACTGCCGAACAGCTCTTACTGTCAGGAAGTTCTTCCTAATGTTTAGGTGGAATCTTCTTTCTTGAAGTTTGAATCCATTGCTCCGTGTCTGCTTCTGTGGAGAAGCAGAAAACAACCTTTCTCCCTCCTCTATATGACATTCTTTGATATATTTGAACATGGCTATCATATAACCCCTTAACCTTCTCTCCTCCAGGCTAAACATACCCAGCTCCCTAAGCCGTTCCTCATAAGGCATCGTTTCCAGGCCTTTGACCATTTTGGTTGCCCTCTTCTGGACACGTTCCAGCTTGTCAGTATCCTTCTTGAACTGTGGTGCCCAGAACTGGACACAGTACTCCAGGTGAGGTCTGTCTGTCCTTGTAAAACTCAGCAGAGACCAGTATGAGGGCAAAACTGAAATGAGTTGGCTCTGGCACCACCAGCTATGGGCCTCCTTACCTTTTGCCTTACGTCCCAATGGGCACCAGCCACCACTTCAAATGGTTAAAGATGGCCTTCATATTGCTTCTTGCACAGTTATCTCTTCTTGCACAGTTATCTCTTCTCCAGGCTAAACATATCCAGCTCCATCTTTTCTTCCTAGAACTTGGTCTCTAGGCCCCTAATCTCCTTTTTCACCCTTCTCTGGATATGCTCCAGTTTCTCAATATCCCTCTTACTGTATTGCTCAGAATACACTTGGAAAGGAATAGTTTTGGATTTTTTTGATGCCAGTGATATATGCCAATTTTTAAAAAAATAAAAAAGTAGGGGATAGGATATGAAAAGGGTTCCCCATCCCTCTCACTGCCAAGGAAATGTAATAAATGAATAGAAAGAGAACTACCAGTTCATGCTGACAAAAAACCCCGCATGCACACTATATAAAAGAATATAGGTTTCACCACCCCACCACTCCTCCCCACCTTCTTCCCCAATGTTATAGTGTATACAACACTAATGTTTCGTATCAAATGTAACTAATTTATAGAAAAGACTTTACAAGCTGAAAAAAGAGACAATGCATGTACTTTTGTAAACCAATAAAAAAAAAATTATGTTTATTTTCCTAAGCAATGTTTCAGGTCTGCCAACTTTGCAAATGGGGATTTTCTGAAGCGCAGACATAGTTCAGCCTTAAAGGATACAGTGGAACCTTGGTTTACGAACACCTTGGTTTACGAATTTTCAGTTTACAAACACTGCGGACCCATCTGGAACGGATTAATTCACTTTCCATGCTATGGTCCATGGGATCACAAAGAGTCGGACACAACTAAATGACTAAACAACAACAACAACAAATTACTTTCAATGGGAAAGTTCACTTCAGTTTATGAACGCTTCAGTTTATGAACAGACTTCCGGAACCAATTACACCCATGCTTCGGGTTAAGTACGCTTCAGGTTGAGTACTCCGCGGACCCGTCTGGAACGGATTAATCCACTTTCCATTACTTTCAATAGGAAAGTTCGCTTCAGTTTATGAACGCTTCAGTTTAAGTACTCCACGGACCGTCTGGAACAGATTAATCCACTTTCCATTACTTTCTATGGGAAAGTTCGCTTCAGTTTATGAATGCTTCAGTTTATGAACAGACTTCCGGAACCAATTGTGTTCATATACTGAGGTACCACTGTATATCAATACAATTTTATGGAAGTGGAAGAACTGGAAAAAGGTATCAAAACTATGATGTAGGAATGACTGGAACTGGGTTTGTTTAGTTTGGAGAATGGGGGAAGTTTGAAAAGTGATAAGAGGTCAAAAGCTCACAGGCATAAGCTACAAGAAGGTCAATTTTGATTTAATGTTAAGAGAAACCTTTAGGTAAAGGACCCCAGGGTGGTTAAACTCAGTCGAATTCTACTATGGGATGTGGCGCTCATCTCTTCTCATTCAACCAAGGGTTGAATCCAATTAGGTTGTACACACCCAGTGAAATTAATGAATCAAAGTTATTTTCAAATGAATCAAATCATTTTCAATGATTTCAATTATCTCTGATCATTTCAGTGATCTATGATAAGGATCAGTATTAGATACGGCTACCCGCTCCGTAGTGCGCTTTTTCTTCCTGCTCGGGCAAAGGAGGCAAGGGGTGGGCCAGGGCCCGGGGGCTCTGACCCTGCGCAAGTGGAGCTTGTATGGAGCTAGGGGCGGCCTGCCCCCCCGCCCCTCCCTTGCTACGCGCCTGATTAGATACAATATCCAAATTTCATGGGAAAATCCAGAGAGTATTCAGTCTAACTGAGACTTGTGTTCAAACATGCAAGCAAGTTTGGGAATGCTGAATCATGTCACTTGCTATGAAAAGTTGACAGAATTAATTCTTACCCCATTGCTAGTTGTTGCTACATTATTTGTCAGGTGAGCATTAGTCTGCAATGGTTCATCCCCCTCCCTGCTGAGTTCTAGAAAGGCAACACCCAGCTGTTGTTGTTGTTTAGTCGTTTAGTCGTGTCCGACTCTTCGTGACCCCATGGACCAGAGCACGCCAGGCACTCCTGTCTTCCACTGCCTCCCGCAGTTTGGTCAAACTCGTGTTCGTAGCTTCGAGAACACCGTCCAACCATCTCATCCTCTGTCGTCCCCTTCTCCTAGTGCCCTCAATCTTTCCCAACATCAGGATCTTTTCCAGGGAGTCTTCTCTTCTCATGAGGTGGCCAAAGTATTGGAGCCTCAGCTTCAGGATCTGTCCTTCCAGTGAGCACTCAGGGCTGATTTCCTTCAGAATGGATAGGTTTGATCTTCTTGCAGTCCATGGGACTCTCCAGAGTCTCCTCCAGCACCATAATTCAAAAGCATCAATCAACACCCAGCTATACAGCTGCAAATAAAACATTTTAAATGTGTTGTAAAGTGCAATATACAAATGTGAGACTAGATGGTGATGGTGAGCTTTGGGAAATTCAATATATTTTTCAAAATGCTTTTTTGGGGAAAAGCATTTTCATAGGTTTTTATATATATATGTGTGTGTGTTTAGATTCCATCTGAGGCTGAGGAGGAAGCTGAAAGCCTGGACTAGTGTAAATAAGAAGGCAAATGAGTGTGGCTTGACTAAGAGCAGTCTGAGGTTGGTGGGGCTGTTCCCCTCTAGCCCCAGAGGACCACCCTCCACTGCATCAATGTCTCTGTTCCAAAGTTGGACAAACACTGGATTAGGTAGGCTGATATCATTTGACAGCCACCATCCTATGACATACAGATGTGCTGGAGGCCAGACACACATTCCCCTGATGTTTTTATTATTTTACTGTGAAGAAACACATAAATCATATGGCACACCCGCATGCATCCACACACAGTCAGGATATAGAAAAACTAAGGTGTTGCACATCTGGGCCAGTTTCTCCTTCTGCAAAAACAATTGTGTGGGATATTAATCACACTTGTCTCAGTCTCTTACCTTTTGTTTTTATCAGCAAAGTTTGTGGTGTGTATTGGAAGCAGATAATTCTTCTGTAGCTGGTCTCCTTGGCATTGTGTGTTTGAGACTCTTGAGAGGGATTACTTAAAAGCCCCTTTTATGGGCTTTTAAAACTCATTTAACTCTGGTTACCTTTTGCACTTTTAATCTGCTAGATTTTTTTTCTTTTTTAATTTAAAAACAGTATGTCACTGATGCTTTTATGCTGTGTTCAACTGCCTGGGATCTACTCAAATGAATAAAGGTTATACTGTAGGTATAGGTATAGGTATAGGTAAAGGTATAGGTATAGATGACATAGCTATAGATAGAATAGCAGGGATGGGACAGCTTTTTCTTTTTTTTACATCCCTGAAACCATAGTCCCTTCTGGGCAGCCTTTCTAGGGTCACATGCTAGGGTTAGGTGGGGCCATAGGCAAACCTAGGTAGAGCATTGAATGTGCATAGTTTCTATGCATGCTCACACACCCCTTCATATCATTATCTAGCATTTTCAGATATCAAGGACACATTTCAGCATAGCAAAAACACTCAAGAGGTTGCAAAGCAGGGCTAGTGAGATGTATGGCGTGTGTGCGTGTGTGTATGCGTGTGTGCATGTGTGTGTGCACGCATCAGCTCCTAGGCCTGGGCTCCATCTCTGATGGAAAACTTGATAAACTTGTTCCAGTAGAACAAAATAGTCTCAGCTGACTCTCCAGGATTTGACAATAACAACACAAATGACATTTTGCTATTATTGAAATGCTCTGATGTGGGAAAGCCATAATGAAAAGATGCACATAGGTGTTCTATAATAAATACTGGCTTTCTATCCTAATGTTTTCCACTCTTTTGGACTCCAATTTTCCATTCTTGGTTTCATCTCAAGTTTTAGGGGAAGCTTGGAAGTTGGTGGGGGGGAGGTAGAAATCCCTGTCACATTCTTTTTTTGAAATATGACCATGACTGGCAGAGCACCCCTCTACTCTTACGCAAACAACTTCTAAACAGATGGGGCTGTTATCCTCTGATCCTGGCCTGTTGACTGAACTTTCTAAAGTCTTGAGGTGATGTTTAGATAGAAATTAAAACACACTCAAACACAGCAGCTGGGAATAGAGATGTCACCAAATTTTTGCAATCCTTGGTTTGTCAGGGGGAACATGTTGGGTCCATAGTTGTTGTCACCCATCTGTCTTGAAAGATAATGGGGTGCACCTCAGGGGCTGAAGTAAAACCACTGTGCCAACAGCATTGAAGTGACCTATTCTATTCTTTTGAAACTTTTTCTTTAAAATGCTTATTGTTTTAATAATCTTATGAAAACCACTTTGTGAGGCCCACCGGAAACGTGGTACAGTGGTACCTCTACTTACGAATTTAATGTGTTCCAAACGCACATTTGTAAGTAGAAAAAAAATTGTAAGTCGAATCCCATGGGAATGCATTGGGAGGAAAAAATCGTAAGTAGAAAAAATCCTATCTAAAAATTCGTAAGTAGAAAAAATGCTATCTAAACCACATCCAAGATGGCGGACAGAGCTCCATTCATAAGTAGAAACATTCGTAAGTAGAGTTATTCGTAAGTAGAGGTACCACTGTATATAAACAATTAATAATATATAAATAATTATGATCTTTACTGACAAGGTCCTGAGAGTTCTGTCTCCTTTACTCAGATCTTGCCCATTCCCTAAGACCCCCTTCCACCACAGCAATGGAGCCTTTGCTACCACCACCGAGGCATGCATGCGGGGTGCTGCCCCCCTCCGAGGGGGAAGGGTTAGGGTTAGAGTTAACCCAGGAGTGGAACTGCAGCCAAGTACGAGAAAGCTGCCTTGGCCCACTCCACCCATCCTCCTCTCTCTGCCCCTGGGTCAGGCTTGTCCCTGGAGCAGAGCTGTGGCTGGCAGTGTTGGGCCATTGTGTGAGAAAGCAGTTTCTGGAGCTCCCTCACGTGCCAGACAGGGAACCTATCTTGGTGGTGCCTGGCCATGCACCCTGAAAAAAATGTTCCAGGGGCCATAGCCCTGCCAGCCTACCCCCCATACTACACCATGCCTGAGGGTGGGACCAGGGCAAGAGAAACTGCCTTCTCAGTGGCCATTTCGAGATTGTGGAACACCTTACCCCAGGGTATCAATTTTCCTTCCCCACATTCATTTTTTCCCCACTCACTGGTTAGAACCCTTTACTGCAGAGTTTTCCAAACTTTTCATGTTGGCGACACGCTTTTTAGACATGTACCATTTCACGACACAGTAATTCAGCTTTACTAGCAAGCCTCAGGAGCATGAGGGGTGTTTGCACGACACACCTACACACTGCAGCTGACACATTAATGGGGTTGCAACACAGTTTGGAAAGTTCTGCTTTAAAGTGTATGTCTTGCCAGCCAATGCTTTTATTTATGTGCTTGACAAGGGGAAAAGTGCTTATTTCACCCAGAGGGCCACATACCTTTGTGGAGAATTCTGCATGCTGGGGGGTTGGGGGTTGACCTGAATAAAAATGGGTTGGGCAATGAATATGACTCTTAATCTTTGTACAGTAGGGCTAAACTCCAATCATGCAAAACCCAGAGGTTTCTACAAATCCACACATTTAGCACAAACATGTGCTACATCTGTTGACCCATCCCTTGGCTTTTTGCCCCAGTCAACATGATTTGTCATGGGAGGATGTGGCCCTCATACTGAAAACCCATACCTGGGTTACAGTGTCTGAGGGATACCTGCAACCCAATTCGCACAGCCATAAGGCTTACTGGATGACCTTTCTCTCTCAGCCTAACCTACCTCAAAGGATTGTTGTGAAGATTAAGGTTTTCTGTGTGGGGACAGTGGGGAAGAGAAATGTAGGCTGGCTATAGCTCTGTGGAGGAAGGGTGGGGAATGTGTAAAAGCCAGGCTCTTTCAGAAATTTTCTAGAGCCTGTGCTTTTAATGATCAGTGATGAATGCAGATGTTCCATGCATCTGTTTTTGCCCAGTTGCAGTTCCTCTGTATTCCAAAAACCTGGCAATCCTACCTTCTAAAGACAGACAAGATGAGCTAATATTGGTTCCCCTTTCCTTGTCTCTAAATCATATGATCTTATAATGCTTGCTACTGAATGTAGCATAATGTCCTATGTAATGTTATCCCCTAACTACTCAGAGGCAGCATGAAGGGAATTGCCTCTCCTATAGAAATGCATGTCTTGCTTTTATTTATTTATTTTTAAAGTGGAAAAAATATATTGTTCCTATTTGGCTTGGATCCTTGTATTTCATTTCTTCCACATTACGTAAGATGGTAGTTGGGGGAGATATGTTTGACTCTCTGTGGTCTTTTGCTATCACATTCACTTCAATAATCTCCATTGCTGCTTCTTCTAAGCAGCATTCCGCGAGCTGGTGCCCTCCAGATGTTTTTAGACTACAACAGCCAAAACATGAAGTCCAAAACATCTGGAGGGCACCAGGTTGCTGAATGCTGCTTATTTTAAAAATAAATACCCTCAGCTTCACACAATTAGATAAAAAAGAAGGAAGAGTCATTTCTTACATAGGTAAAGGTAAAGGGACCCCTGACCATTAGGTCCAGTCGTGACCGACTCTGGGGTTGTGCGCTCACCTCGCATTATTGGCCGAGGGAGCCGGCGTATAGCTTCCAGGTCATGTGGCCAGCATGACAAAGCCGCTTCTGGTGAACCAGAGCAGCACATGGAAACGCCGTTTACCTTCCCGCTGTAGCGGTTCCTATTTATCTACTTGCATTTTGACGTGCTTTCGAACTGCTAGGTTGGCAGGAGCTGGGACCAAGCAACGGGAGCTCACCCCGTCACAGGGATTCGAACCGCCGACCTTCTGATCAGCAAGCCCTAGGCTCAGTGGTTTAACCACAGCACCACCTGGGTCCCATCATTTCTTACATAACAAAGATTAAAGGGAGCCATGATGACCTGCCAGCTCACTCCCAATACTCTCCTGCCCACAACCCACAGGGTTTGTCCAGGTCCAAACAAATCATGCAAGGTCATGTTTTTTTCTTCTTTTATGCAGTTCTTAAACCTATGGTATCCATATAAGGTTAACCTCAAATGCATTACCCCACATACACGTTCCCTATCCTGCTTTTTTCCACATGCAACATTGGCCTACACCCCAGATGTCATGCACGTGTACTACCAAAGATTCAAATGTTCTAGCAGATCCCTAGGTGATTACATCAATTTTGTTGTCTGTTTAGAATAGGTCACAAGCATGCATGGTTCTCTCTTTCCCATTCTCCTAACTGCGTCTAAACCGCAACTTCCTTGTCTGATGCAGCCATCAATTTGATGGAAGTGTGGAATATGACCAATGTCTCAGTGTTGTGCAAGAGAAGGGAAAATGAATAAATTTGTGGATAGAAATGCCTCCTTCACTTGGTAAGAGGATATCACCAGGGATGAGCTTTTTTCTGTCTGAAACTGTTTGCAAAGCCAAAAACTACTACCGATGGAGGACAGGCGGATGTAAACAACATCCTTTTCCAACAAAAGAAATGGTCCTCTGGAGATGAGGACTATGTTTTGACCAGTTGCTTTTCACAGATTCTGTCCAAGAACTTTGATCTTCAACTACTGTGTGTGTGTGCACGCAGGTTACATTCTGTTTTAATAAACTGAAGCTAATAAACTACTAGTACCCAGGTGGCGCTGTGGGTTAAACCACAGAGTCTAGGGCTTGCTGATCAGAAGGTCGGCGGTTCGAATCCCCGCGACGGGGTGAGCTCCCGTTGCTCGGTCCAAGCTCCTGCCCACCTAGCAGTTTGAAAGCACATCAAAGTGCAAGTAGATAAATAGGGACCGCTCCGGCGGGAAGGTAAACGGCGTTTCCATGCGCTTCTCTGTTTCGCCAGAAGCAGCTTTGTCATGCAGGCCACATGACCCGGAAGCTGTCTGCGGACAAATGCCGGCTCCCTCAGCCTATAGAGCGAGATGAGCGCCGCAACCCCAGAGTTGGACACGACTGGACCTGATGGTCAGGGGCCCCTTTACCTTTACCTTTTAATGGGACCCAAATCCATTGAACGCATTAAATCCATTGAAGCTGAATACGATGGAAATTTAACAATTAGGATGCTTTGGAGAAGGAATTCCACAGTCAGGCATCAATATGGAAAAATCTGTTTCCAGTAGTGACCCCCTCACATTGTGTTGGTGCGGAACCCTGCTACTGAAATAGTTTGAAGCTTTTAAAGCAGAGATGAGGAAAAAAAATTCTGTCCCAAGTTCACATTCCCTCATAGGGAACCATCCAGGGGTCTTATGATAGTGGTAGGTGGATTCAGGAGCAAAAGTGGGCAGAATAATGTACCTTTGTACAGTAGGGGTGTATTCAGATGTGATGAGGACTGCGTTTGCTTTCCTGATTATTATACTAGTGCTTCTATTCTGGATTTCTTTTGCACTGCATTGCTTGTTGTGTTATGGAACTATGGTTTGTCATTATCAAGGCTTCTGAGACTGTTTAAGTAAACCTTTACAAATGGTTATTCATATCCTGATTCCTGGAAATACACTAATATTGTGCCCATAATCATGCTGCCTCTGGTTGTTGCTTGGCAGGCATTGACAGTGCCCTCTCAGTTTTGGTTCCCCATATGTGGAATGCCCTCCCCGATGAGGTGCATCTGACTCCCTCAATATTAACTTTCAGGAGAAATTTAAAGAAACAGGGAGATACTCTGCTTACTCTCCAGATCCTATAAATATGTTGCCTTTTACAGGCAGTTGATAGTTGATAGATTGCTTTTAAATTGTAGGCATTTAAAAGTTATATTTGTTTCACCATGGGCTCCACAGAATTATTGGGATCAGGCTTGGGTTGGCAGGCTCTGACAAAGGAGGAGAAGGGGCAGTGATTGATGGCGACCTGGGTTGGAGTGGGGGGCATCTCCCCCTTCCATCCTGTTTTCATTCATTTTGGAAGCAGGAGCAGGGATGCCAGCTCTCCCCTCTCACCTTCCTGTGAAATGCAGAGCCTCAGTGGAGCCTAGGGAGGGCTTTGATCAGCCATGAGGCAGAGGGGTGGAAAGCTAAACTGGATATGGCTTGAGTGAACAAGAGCCTGAGCAGAAGGATGCACACTTGTAACATAGAATCAGGTACTACCTTCACAGAGCAGAGCAGACCTACCTGCCATGGAGGGCTGCATATTTGTAATCTTACCATTCCCGTAAGACAAGACAGAATGCCCTGCCTTGTCTTTAAAGGCTGGCTGGAAGGGTGTGGGTGTGGGACATCTATTGGGACATCCTCATTGTCCAGTTTATAACTTATTGCCCTGCTCTTGAACTGTGATTCCTGAGGACTATGTCAGCTGCTCAGCTTGCCTGTTTCTTACTTATAAGTAAAGCCTCTGTCTGGTTAGGCGCCAGGGCAATTTTGATGTTTGCCACCCTAGCCACTTCTGGAAGGCAGCATACAATTTATATGACTAAACAAAATTTGCGATCACCATCACTAAAAGTCGTGGGAAGGCAGTCTCCTATGACAATTTTTAAAAGGCTTGCTTCTGCCCCTAGTCAACTCATTTGAAAATTCTGCCCTGATTTCACAACTTCGATCTTGGGTATTTTTGCTGAGCCAGCAATACTGTTAGACTGAGTGAAGCAGCTGCCTCAGGCAGCAGATACTTTGAAGTGGTAAGGTGTCTGAGTTTTATTCTTGGCACTAAGACCTTCATACCGTAGCTGCAGGTCTTGAAATGGTAGGCTATGTTGTGCCTGGTGTCTTAGTATTCATGCGCCTTTGGCTCAAAAACATAGTACCGACACGAACCTCTGCAAGTGGCCCTTTTACAGATGCATTTTCCACTCCAGGATTTGGGAAGAGGATATTGTGTTCGAAAACTATCAGCCTAGGCTTTGAGGTCAGAACCTTTCTCCAGGTCACAGCCAAATCAAATAAACCCATGAAAATAGATGAACAGTGGACAAAAAACAGAATCCAAAAAGACCACTGAGTAAAAGCAGATGCTATCAAAAGAAAACATTGCAGATTCTTCACTACATACTACAACATAAATAAAATGCAATAGTTGGGGGGTGCAGATGGGTGCCTTCCTGGACATATTTTGGTATGGTGGAGTTGCTAAATAGCAATAATGACATAAACTTACATAGTTTTAGTCATCTTCTCATGGTTTCTAGAGGGAGGAGGTAGAATCTCAGGGTGAGTGGACAGAATCAAAAGGACACAATCTATTCTGCTTGAGTTGAGACTGACAGCATTGGTTATTTTACTGTCTCTTCAGTGTCCATAAGATTACACTGTTAATGCCCATGATTCACTCCCTAATCTGAAATCATTAGCTCCCAAGCACTACCACTTCCACCTCCAAGTCCAAACCACATGAAACCTGGCAAACTCATTACATGAGTTATAGCCAATGTTAGTCCTACTCAGAGTAGACCCATTGAAATGTATGACTACTATCATGCACTGGCACTTCAGTTGCTGTTTTAATAGGGATTGAGCCTTTCATTTAGCTGACCCTGCCCTGTAGAATTTCCTGCCCCTAGAGGTTTTGCAAGAATCGTCCTCCTTTTAGATGTCTTCTGAAAACAGGTCTTTGTAATATGATTTGTTTTCTTTTAAATCATGGTTTCTTTCAAACCATTTTATTGATTTTTTATTGAGGCTTTCACTGGTATTATTATATCATGGATACCACCTTGTAACACATGATGGTTATAAATATTATTTTATAAATAAATAAATAACTTGTGTCCATTAATTTCAATATATCTATTTGGAGTAGAACTTAGATACTATCTTATATGCATCATTTCATTTTATTGGATACTTTATGATATGAACGGGCCACATTATTTGGTTTTCATCTGGATTCAGCACTTTGGAAATCAGACTGCCTCATACAGAGGTGCTTCATAAATTGTCTGAAATGACTCACGTCTATTTTCCATCACTTTCCAGAAATTTTAAAAATGGCTCCCCCCCCCTTCCACTCCCCCACCCAGTTCTTTTGGTGGATGGAATTTCCAGGCTTACCATCTGGCTCAGAGTGGGGAAGGTGGGCCACATTACAGGTACATGTGCCTAGTGGCTTTTGCACAATGTAACATTAACATGTTTTGGTTTTTTATTTATTTATCTGGGGCAGAAATAGATGAAATTTTCAGGAAAACAAAGGGAAAGAACAATGGCTATACGAACTAATTGAATATGCTGAGCTTGCCAGTATGACATCTAAAATAAGAAACCAAGACAATAAAGTGTCGAGGAGTGAGTGGGATTACCTAGGCCTAAGGGATATTTACAAAAATGGGCCTTCAAATATGAATTCCAGGTAGAGGGTACTTTGTGACCAACTGTTGCTAATATGAAAGATATGTGTGGAAAATTGGGTGGAGGAATGAAAGTGTATGCAGCTAAGCAAGATGTAAAAAGAACTGTCGTGGAACGCTGGGTGGGAAGTCAAACAGAACTATTGCATAAAAATAGTATAATTGTAAAACTGAAAAACTCAAAAATAAAAATCATTACAAAAAGAAATTTGCAAGAAAAGTTTTTTTTGGGGGGGGGGAGTGTGTTTGCCCTTGCAAACTTGCTCCCTCCTCCAAGGATTTGCACAAGCCACAAATCCCACTAGAACATGTCGCCTCGTCTAATTATTAGGGATTTGTTCAAATATCTTGCACACCTTTGCTCATGGTTGCTTCTAATTGGGCATCTGCTAAAGCAGCAATCTATTTATTTATTTATTTATTTATTATTCATTCACTGAAGCTTCCAGGGCAGGGTAGATCAAAATTGAAACCATAACACACAATTTATTACATAGATTAGTCAAATTCAATATAATTTGTATAAGAAATGCAAAATAAGTAGAAACAGATTCCCCCCCCTTGAATGCTTACAAATTGTGGCCTTTAGCATCACCTCGCAACTATAATAAATAACAGAATTTGATCATTGTAGGGTGATATAAAACCTTGACTCATCCCAGACAAAATGTGGGGGAACTGTGACACTCCAGGTATTATTCCAGGATTACAGATTGTCATAGCTGTCAAGTTCTCCCTTTTTTAAAGGGAAATTCCCTTATGCTGAATAGGCTTCCTCGCAAGAAAAGGGAAAAACTTGACAGCTATGCAGATTGTATAATCACTAATTGTTGGCCATACTGGCTGTGGCAGGAGAGCTGGAGTCTAGGGACAATATGAGGGACACAGGTACCCCATTCCCCGATGCAAGCAAAGGTAAAGAAAGTCTTCATACCTAGGAATATTTCCCTCTCTGCTATGGCATGTTGTTGTGTTTTTATTTCAGCATAGTTTTAAAACATTCCAACAGGACAGCCAACACTAATCCTACTTCTTTTTGCCCTTGAGAAACTGCTCTTGATTCAGGATGCCATG
The DNA here is from genome assembly GCF_965207765.1 of Zootoca vivipara. Taxonomy (NCBI): domain Eukaryota; kingdom Metazoa; phylum Chordata; class Lepidosauria; order Squamata; family Lacertidae; genus Zootoca; species Zootoca vivipara. The sequence goes on along the minus strand of NC_142585.1, from coordinate 42,629,952 downwards.
CACTGTATGGTCTGCAAGAGTTCATTTTCTGAATAATTGAATAGGTGGAGAAAAGGCCAGTCAATGGGACCTCCACAAGCCTAAGCAAAAGCTATGCTGGCCAAATCCTTGAACTTTTTTCCACATTGGGAACGTCAGAAGACTAGGCAGTTACCATGCAATCACAGATTTACATGGTTGAAAGAGATCTCAGGGGCTTTCCAATCTGAGCAAAGTACTGTTCTGAATGCCAGCTGTTGGGAATCACAAATGAGCAAAGTGCCACTGTGGCTCAGGTCCTGATTCTGGGCTTTTTATTGGAGTATTTGGTTGGCTACAGTGAAAACATGATTCCAGGCTAGTTGGGCCCTTTGCCCAACCCAGCTGGGCTCTTTTTGTGTTCTTACGAAAGGAAAGAGATTAGCCCAACCTAGTGCAAAAGGGAGACATTCACTTTTCCTTGCAGAAGTGTTCTTAGCTGCCATTTTACGCTCTCAGTAGACACTTTCCTGAATTTTGCAATGGTTTGGTTCAAAAAATATAGCATTGCATGCAAAAACAAAAAATACCCCATACATCAAGGTAGTGTATATCAAATACATATTTAATTGTGGAATTAAATACTATTTTAACAGTGGGTTTTTACTGTTTTGCGCAGAAACAGAATTTTGAAGGAATTAATGTGAAACTGTCACATATCAGATGTAAACGACTCTGTCCATTTATAGGTCTCACCTCTCTGTACCCCCCCCCCAATTAAATGAGTATTTTGTGTGCCCACAGCTTTTAGATTTCCAGGTCCAAACAGAAGTTGGGGAGCCCTTCATAACAAATGAAAAATGTTGCCATCTATCCACTTGATTTCAGTTTGGCATTCCTCAACTCAGGACTTGTTCAATTGCTTAATTTATAGCCCCAAGAACAACAAGGATCTAGAGAAAATGTGAGTGGAGGAACATAGTGTTTTTGTGCTTAGAAGACAGCAAAGTGATACTTTGAATATATGTACTGAATAACAGGCGCTGGAGGGATGGTGTTCCCATTAAGAATAGCTGCCAGATTTTTTTTTTGAATCAGTGTCTGGTACAACCATTACCAGCAACCATTATTGCAGGAGTTTCTAGCAGGGTAGCTTTAAGTGTCCTGATGTTCAGACCCCAAGGTACGCCACTAAGGAAACTGCTGTTCCTTTCTTGCAGAGAATAATTCATTCACTTCTTCCTGCTGAAGGGGAAAAAGGAAGGGTTTAAACAACATAACACAGTGTCCAGAGACCTCTCTATAATCACCCCCCACACACACACACACTTGTATTTCAGAGCATCTTGTGGCAACGGTGTACAGTCTATGGCTGGGCATATCTACCTCTTTCTCTTCTATGCCAGGTTCATATACGCTCATCTGCGCATTCAATCCTCCTTCTGTACATTTGAAAGAAAGATGCATGACAATTTATATTATGTTTGCATGGTTCCCCCCCCCCCACATTTTAACCTATTCATTTTTTGCATGCATATTAAAATTAAATATGCATTTTGTTTGCATTTGGTATGTTAGGAGGAGTGAAAGTGGTCTCCCCAAACTCTCCAACCTGTTCAGGAGTGGAAAATCAAGGTACAGTGAATTTTATTGAACATCCTCTTTGTGTGCATCCATGCAACATATTTCACTCTCCCTTACTCCACTGCTTTTATGTTGTTTTCTTTCCATCCACCCATATAAGTGGTATGGAATATATTTAAGCAATGGCCACATTTTCACTTTGGCCACCTCCAGGGGCCAATTCCGGTGGTGGGAAGGTCAGAGGCAAAAGAGAGGCAAAACTGGTAGGCTAGTATCTGCACACACACCTTTTGAACAGGCAGGAGGCATTATCAGAGCTTATGGATGCATTCTAGAGTTTAAAAGAAAACCATGGAGGGTGTGGAGGATGACTAGTTGCTGGTGTAGCCTGGGGAGAGTGAATGTGGTCTGGGGAGAATTCAATGGCCAAATAAATAGAGAGGTCTGGGGAGGCACAATTGGTCCTGGTCTAAATTTCCCCACTCCCATTCTAAAACATGCACTTTCCACCTTGAAATATCCCTTGCACACTTAACAACAACAACAACAACAACAACAACAACAACAACAACAACAGCAACAACCTTAAGGTGCACCACGAAATTCAGGAAAGTGTGCAGCTGGGTCCCTATCCACATATCAGACTGGGGTTGTTTGCTTAAAATACTGACCAAATACATTTGTTCCCCATCTGTAATCATGACCCCTACTATTGCCTTGCTGAGTTTAAAATAGTGTCCCATTGCTGTCACCACGAAGCTGAAGCTGAAGCCAAAGGCTAGCATCTGCATTGTGTTTTCTGAGAATCAAGTATTGCTTGAGAAGCCTCATCCTGGGCACTCACACTACCAAATAGCTTTTGATTCATAAAAGGATCTCTTTCCATTGCAGATGGTTTCAAGAAAGGAGTCATTGCTAATTGATGAAGCCTGGGGAACAGGTACAAAGTAGAAGAAAACAACAATGGGTTGCCTCCATTGATCTTTGTTCTGTTGCTGGGAGGTGCATTACTGAAAACTTGATGCAGATCCCAGCTGAAAGTAAACATCAGTTCACTGAGCAGAGATGTCTTATCCAAGCAGCCTGGATACTTTTTTTTAAGGATGGAAAATTTTATTTTATATGCTGTGCAGCTCTTACTAGGAAGGATGGAACAAGAACATTTAATATGCTCCATGGGGGCTGTTCTGCCTTTAATTATCGTGTCAGAGGAATGGTCTCTACAACTAGAAAAAAGAGAAAACAATGAGAGTACTCATTATATTGCATTTTCCGCCCCACCTTTACCTAATCCTCTTAAATGTCCTCAAACGTTAGAATACAACTACACTGCTATGTTTCAGAGAAAGTTAACAGGACTATTGCTAGTTAGGAATGCACCATATTTTTTTAATGGGTGTGAATATTCTTTGAGAGGCATACCACCTTACTTCTTACGCACTGGTTCACTCCTATTCCCTGCTATTATTGACAGCCTCTTTGGCATATTCTTATTTTTAATAGAATGGAGTTCTTCTTGCGAGCTTGGTCCAGGGATTGCACAGCAAGTGTGATGGCATCACAGCACTATGTAGCCAGCTTGGGCAACATGAGGGTTTCACAAAGCCAAAAGTGTGGTGAGGCTCCCCTCAAAAAGTTCAACAACTTTGGTCAATCCAATGGGTAGCTCACTGCCAGGTTTTTTTTTTTTAATAGTGGAAGTAGATTGCAGTCTCTTGGGAGTTGGACATGCCTGGAATAAATGATGGTGCTTGTGGTCCCTTACAACTCTATGATTGGAATGATCCATATGAATCATAGAATGATTCTATGGTTTTATGATCCATAGCTTCCTTCAGCCAGACGATTGCCTCCTTCCAGTTCTTTTCCTCCAACCAAAGTGGCATGTCACATGCAGCTTGGCAAACTCTCCCCTTTAACATGGCAGTTGTTCCAGAAACTGTCAGACTCCGTTCCTACTATGCAGAAAACAGGCTCAGGTTTGTCCTGTGCACAGAGCAAAATTGTCACAACAGCTGTTGCCTGCTGTGTTCTGCTGGGGAAGAGGACCTCAATCCACCGGCTTCCCTTGGTCCACCCACTAGATGGGCGACTGCTGTCATCTGGCACGTTCTTCCTATGTTCTTCTAAAGTAGACCAGCTGAGCAGGTTGTGCATCAGGACATTTGGATGAAGTGTCCTGCATGAGGGACAGGACAGAGAGGATCTCCCAAGGTGAGAGGCTGGGAGGGCTCACTTTTCTTTGTGTGGAATAAGGGTTAAGACAGGCTTCCTCAACCTTGGCCCTCCAGATGTTTTTGGCCTACAACTCCCATTATCCCTAGTTAGCAGGACCAGTGGTCAGGGATGATGGGAATTGTAGTCTAAAAACATCTGGAGGGCTGAGGTTGAGGAAGCCTGGGTTAAAACTTAATCTTAACAGTGGCCTTTCATTAAAATAGAGAGTTACAATTTCATTTTCATTTTCTCTTTCTTCTTTATTCTCTTCCTTTCTTCATCTTTTCTTTTCTTTTTCTATCCCCCACCCCCATTTTTAGATTAGTGTGTTTTTATTGTACAGTACAGTATATGCAGAAAACTTTCGATAAAAAGATTATTTTAAACAATAAAATGGTATACTGCTGGGGTGGGGGTGGGGAGGAAGACATTCACCAGCTTCCAGTTTGGGTTCCTAGTATGCACCTAGGAATGTAGAATTTGTCCCAATATAAGGCAGTTCCTTATGTTCCTCATGCTTTCCCACTGTGAGCCGGGCAGCGCTGATAAAACACATCATAGCAGGCCTTGTATCTGTGGCAAAGAAAGGCAAATGAGCCTCAAAACTGGAGTCTGACAAATGAGACATGAAACATCAAAGTCTTGCTTAGGGAATCCCTGGATGAACTCAAATGGACTTATGGAAACTCTGCTCCTTTCCTTGTGGAAACTCTGCTCCTTGGGGTTCAACAAAAACCCTGCTACATTGACGTCTGTCTATTTTCCTTGTCACTGTCTGGACAGTGCGCTTTAGCCACATCGGTCTATTTCTTTCTTTCCTTGGCCAAGTAAAAGTGCAGCAAAAACTCTTACGAAGTGTTACTGCATAAATGTGTGCAGGGGGTGCCTCTGAGCAAAAAATATATGAGTGAACAGTTCTCACATTACGCAGCTGTTTTGTGCATGGTGGGGACAGACATGGGAACCCAGCCAGGATTCGCGTCATCTTTGGCTTCGCAGATGAGAGCCTGAATTTGCAGCCAGTGAAAGAAAACATCTGGCAAAAACCTGGTCCTTCGTATAGGAAAAAAAATGTGCATATGTTGTGGGCAGCTGGTCTATGCAAAGTTATTTGAGGCCATTGTCTGAAACATTTCTCTTCCAGTACAAGACCTGTTTGTGTGCGTGTTTGTCCCTGCACACACACAATTTGTGTGTTTACTTCTGACACTCTGCAGTTGACCAGCAACATGCTTCATGACTCCAGAGTTACCTATACCATGGTGATGTGCCAGTCCAACTCCATCTTGGCCAAAGAACACATTAACCTAGGGTCATGCAGTGCTCAGGCTGGCTGAAGGAGTGTTGATTGTGTGTTTGTGTGCCACTCGCTCTTGTCACGTGCAGAACCTAGGTATCATTTGAATATACCACAGTTTTATTCAGGAATAAAGTGTTAACTAGGAGAAGGGGACGACAGAAGACGAGCTGGTTGGACAGTGTTCTCGAAGCTACGAACATGAGTCTGACCAAACTGCGGGAGGCAGTGGAAGACAGGAGTGCCTGGCGTGCTCTGGTCCATGGGGTCACAAAGAGTCGGGCACGACTAAACAACTAAACAACAACAAAGTGTTCACCTTTGAAGGAAGGGAGAACTGCAGCCTAATTCACTGTGGGGTGAGGATGTTGTGTATAAGTGTTTAATGTACATTGAAATGGGAAATATATAATGAAGCATGGCTGGAAATTTTCATGATTTTGAAGAAGAACCTACAAGGTTTATCATTAATGGGGCTGTATCATGGGATTGTATCTGTGTTTGTATGAATGTGTATGGACGTGCACACTGGTGGGGGTGTGTGTGCGCCAAACTGGGTCTTTGACCCAGGTGACAAAGGCCTTGTTTCGTCCCTGGCCTCCTAAATCAAAGGTAGAAAACCCTTAGCAATCACATTATGTCATCCTTTTCTCTCTTTTCCCGCCACACTTCTCTCTCTCTCTCTCTCTCTCTCTCTCTCTCTCTCTCTCTCTCTCTCTCTCTCTCTCTCTCTCTCTCTCTCCCTCTCTCCCTCCCTCTCTCTCTCTCTCTCTCCCCCCCACCTCCTGCCTCCATTTCTCCATCTTTCCCACGTTTATGAAATTAGGCCAAGTTCTACAGTTTGCTCCCCCCTGGTTTAAACGACATTTGGGTTTCTTAATGAGAGATTCGTATCCCCCCTTTTCAAAGGACATTGGGGATGTTGCAGGAGTTCATTTGAACCTCAGAAACAGTCTCTTGTGACTCTTGAATGGCAGGTTCAAATGAGAATTAGACTTAGTTGAACCTCTTAATTTTTCTCATTCCAAGTTCAATCCCTGCTAATAAACAAATATTTATTATTATTATTATTATTATTATTATTATTATTATTATTATTATACACATTACTTGGCTGTGGAACTGGATTGCAAATTTCGGTGATGTGAGAATTTCAAAGAATGTCTGCATTTCAATTTGTGTATTGTTTTGGAAAGTGCCAATTTGATAGACTTGTCTTTAAATGCACACTGAATTGAATTTCTCCTCCATCCCTACCTGAAGATCACACCCAGGTTTCCAGCTGCTAGTATGCATAGGAGATCACAGTCCAATGGATATGCTATCAAGCAAGACAATGGCAAGTATTGATGGTTGAGGAGGGGGCTTCCGCAGCCTGTGGACCTTTGGAAAGTGTGGATTAAGTAAATTCAGCAGCAAATGTTAACGGAATTAAATATATTCTCCATCCCTAATCCCAGTCCCAGCTGGAGATGCTTGGGACTGCCTGGGACCTTCTGCATGCAAAGCAGCTGCTCTGTCACTGAGCTATGATAGTGAAATAGCCTAAGAGAGCCATAGAGGCAGGACTATAGCTCAGTGACAAAGCATCTGCTTGGCCTTCCAGCTTCAGACATTCTAGGTAGGGCTGGGAGAAATTGACCCCAATGGTCTGACTTGGTATGGCAGCTTCCAATATTTGGACTGGTCCTGATTGTGACCCACCCTGGGTCTCAACTGTGCCCTGGTCCTGAGCCACCAGTTGGGGACCCATACAGCAGACCACCTGTCAAAAGCTTGTTCACATAGGAAGATTGATGTTGAAGTGATCAGCTATTAAGCCAAGAACAGCCGCTCTCACTTTCCTTCATTGGTTTAATAAATCTTTTCCGTCTGATGCTCTCCCGTCTAATACAGAGCAGTTATTACCAGGGAAACTGATAAACACCAGACGTAACAAAGCAGCTTTTTGTTTTTGTTTTTTTACATCTTGGCTTCAGTGCATTCAGCTTTTTAAATTCTTTCCTGCTGTATGTGCAAATATTTCACTGTGACACTTAGTGCTATTGGACACAAGGTCTAAAAGATCAGGATGGTGTACATTCTTCTTTTTTTAAAGATAATTTTTATTAAGTTTCCAAATTATAAACATCAAACAATAACAAAAACAACAAATAACAACTACAACAACAACAAAAAACAATTTTTTTGCATTTTATCTTCTGTTCACCTTTTTTAGTTCATTCTGCTCTGCCGACCTTTGACTTCCCTCCCTCCCATCATCCGGTTTTCTTTCCCGCTCCTATCTAGCAGTTTCTTTTGGTCCTAATATTTAAAACCAATTCGTAGGATTTATTTCAGTCCTGCAAGTGTCTTTAAACTTCTACAGTTCTTCTCCATATAGTCCACAAATTTACTCCATTCCCTTTGGAACCTTGTCTCTCCCTGGTTTTGGATCCCACAGGTCAACTTTTCTAACTCAGCATAGTCAATCATCTTCGTCTGCCAATCCTCAATCGTCGGTAACTCCTGTATTTTCCATTTTGGGGCTAATAAAGTCCTAGCCTCAATTGTAGCATACATAAATAATTTTTGATCTCCTTTTGCAATCTCCTCTCCTATTAATCCCAATAGAAAGGCCTCAGGTTTTTTGGGAAAGGTATACTTAAAGATCTCTTTCAGTTTATTATATATCATTTCCCAAAATCTTTTTACTTTTTCGCATGTCCACCACATATGAAAAAATTCACCATCTTTATCCTTACATTTCCAGCATGATTTACTACTCATTCTATACATATCAGGATGGTGTACATTCAATGCCTACTTGACTTTCTTTTTTTAAGTGGGAGACAATGATATTGTTATCCAAAATCCTGGAGCCAGCCCATAAATGGGACTATCACTAGAGGTGGGGGAGAAATTAGGTCCAGTTCACATCTAGAGGCAAACCTTTCCAAATCCACTTTCTGAAATAGCATGCCAACTGAAATACAGCTATCCTTTCGCCAGCCAATTGATGGGTACAAAAATGCATACCAAAAATGCAACCCATTCTTACATTATAGAAAAATTGCTTTGCAAAATTGGGTATATTAGAATAAATGCTAGTGCATTTTCATGACGACAGAAGAAGATAACCGAGCTGATGTGAAAATGTGTAGAACTGAAGATTGGGAAAATGAGAACTGAGAAAAATTGAGGCAGTTGCCCATCCTTCACCATTGCCATTTTTCCTGCTTTTGAGATTCACAAAAGTGTGAAACATGCTGTATAAAATATCATGCTGGACTATAAAACTTTGATCTCACCCAGAAGGACCCAACAGGGCCCAAATTCAGTAACCAGAACTCACCATAATGTGCAGACAGAAAACAATTTTCTTTGATGAATGAGATTCTTTTTTTTCTTGTCTTCTCAACATTTAGATTCCTTAAAGACTTGGTTGCAGCAATATTTACATGTGATATTAAAATCCGTTAAGACAATTTACAGAAGAATTTGGACCTTAGCTATCTCTTTTCCAAGTATCAGAGGCAAGGGTAAAGAGATGTTCTGCATATGACAAAAACTGGAAGCCTAAGAAAGGAGCAGTCCATACTGCAACATTTTGTCACAGGGTTCATGTTTATAATGCCTGTAAACCCACCTGAACAATGTATTGGCCATCTTGCATTCATTTATTGCTGGACATACAATATTTCAGTGTTCTTTACCCTTTCTTCTTCTGCCATGGACGAGTCATTAGAAGTTACCCTCGGGCTTGTATGTATCTAAAGAGAGAGAGAAATTCTAATGGAAATTAATGTTTGGTTGGAGTCAACTGGATGTTCCAGGTCATGAACCATTGAAATCAATTGTAGGAATCTGGGATGTCCTAATTAAACCTGATGGCTCTGAAAGTCTGAAATGGAAATGCTCTGAGTGGGGGATGGCAGAAAGGAAAGCATCTGGACAGCCTAGCAAAAGCACCATGATTATTTGCTTATACTGGCAGACTTCATGTGGGAACCCTGTCAGGTTGCTTACAATGCACAGATCACCCTGCCTCCCATAGGGCATTTATCACACTTAATACAGACTGGTTTTTCCTCCATTTAACAGGGATGGGGAACTTTTTTCAGCTTTCCAAGTGGTGAGGGCAGAGGCAAAGGTGGGCAGAACAACAGACACAAAGTTTAATTGCATAGTTATGTCTGCACATAGAGAGAGTTGTCTTTGTCCATGGAGTTTGTCCATGGACCATAAAGAAGGCTGATCGCCGAAGAATTGGTGCTTTTGAATTATGGTGCTGGAGGAGACTCTTGAGAGTCCCATGGACTGCAAGAAGATCAAACCTATCCATTCTGAAGGAAATCAGCCCCGAGTGCTCACTGGAAGGACAGATCCTGAAGCTGAGGCTCCAATACTTCGGCCACCTCATGAAAAGAGAAGACTCCCTGAAAAAGACCCTGATGTTGGGAAAGATTGAGGGCACAAGGAGAAGGGGACGACAGAGGACGAGATGGTAGGACAGTGTTCTCGAAGCTACCAACATGAGTCTGACCAAACTGTGGGAGGCAGTGGAAGACAGGAGTGCCTGGCGTGCTCTGGTCCATGGGGTCACGAAGAGTCGGACATGACTAAACGACAACAACAATACAGAGAGAAAAGGCACCCATCCCCAATTCTCCATCCATCAAAGCAAGCAAGAGGCATATCTGAGTTCAGACAGTAATTTCAATGGATCTGCTATGAAGATACAACTTCCTAACCCTCCCTTACAAGGACTCTTTCTTAAGTCAACTCTCAAGGAGAATGAGAGGCACTGCTGTGGTACCCCAGAAGATCCGCACCACTCCCCTAGATCCATAATTCAGTAGAAGAGCACCTGCTTTCAATTTCTAGCCTCTTGAGGTACGGCTGGGAATGTTCCCCTCCAGAGAATTGCTGCCAGCCAGTGTTGACAATATGAGTAACATGGACCGATTATCTGATTAATTATATAGGCAGCTTCCTATGTTTGGATCCAAATGTGGAGAACTTTTTTTGAGCCTTATCTAAATACAGACTGTGCTATTGTCCATCCCTAGCCCTGATGATGATTCAGCTGACCAGCTACACATCGGTCAGGGATTTCTTATTTCCCCCTTCCTCCTCAGCCCATTCCTCATCTCAAGTCCAAAATAAAACAAGCAGCACGCAAAGGCACCAAATTCAATCAAGTTTCAATCAAGTATTATTAATCCAAAGAGAAAACAATAAGAGAACCATATACAAGTGCTGACACAAGAGCCAAAATCAAACGTTAAACAGATAGCATGTACAAATTAAAGGCAAACCAGTCTTTATAGTCTTTGAGGCTATCTAGCGGTCAGCAAGTGGCAGCAGGTCGAACGAGGTGTCAATGGTAGTAGACAGGCTGCCGGCGTTTTTTTGCCTGTTTCGCCCATATGACGGGCTTCTTCAGTAGTTCTCCTTGTACTTTTATGTTTAGTGCATTCACTGGTGGTATAAACCAGGTCTTATTAGTATTCGAATTAAGACACTAATATACATATAAACAGAACAAATATCAGAAACAGTACTTACAATTTGTATGAAACCACTTATCTTGGCTTAGGCCACAATGCTCAGGTGTTTTTTCAAAAGGTTCTCTCATTTACATATCCACTGGTAATACAAATCAAATTCTAATTATTGTTTGAAATAATACAGTAATACAATTTCTAAAATACATGTACACATAAAGAGATACTTACATTTCTTGTATTCAAAGTATTTTTGGTTTGAGCATGTATTGACTAAGCAAATATCCTGTGTTTGGAGCACACTTATATACAAAAAGTTGGTTCACAGGTGATAATAATTAAAGATGACAATTGGGAGGGGGCAGAAGAATGTGAGTACTGATAACACTTACAGTATCTCTATGATTACTGTATGTTATACTGCTGGTGTGTTCGTTTAAATGAATACAGAAAGGTCAAGATCTGAGTTTAAACCGTCCGGTTGTAATGTCTTAAACATAAAAATCAATTTAGTTTCTTGTTGTCTCAATATTTTTAGGATATCCTGCTTGTGGTATTTCTTGGGTGTGTACTGCCATAAGCCAAAAAACATTAAATCGGAGTCACTGTGTTTCATTTGTAAAAAATGAGGTGTAAGAGGTGTAAGAGGGGCTTCCATCACTTTATTGCGGATGCGTGATCTGTGTTCTCCTATACGTACCTTTAGTTCTCCTATACGTACCTTTAATTATTATCACCTGTGAACCAACTTTTTGTATATAAGTGTGCTCCAAACACAGGATATTTGCTTAGTCAATACATGCTCAAACCAAAAATACTTTGAATACAAGAAATGTAAGTATCTCTTTATGTGTACATGTATTTTAGAAATTGTATTACTGTATTATTTCAAACAATAATTAGAATTTGATTTGTATTACCAGTGGATATGTAAATGAGAGAACCTTTTGAAAAAACACCTGAGCATTGTGGCCTAAGCCAAGATAAGTGGTTTCATACAAATTGTAAGTACTGTTTCTGATATTTGTTCTGTTTATATGTATATTAGTGTCTTAATTCGAATACTAATAAGACCTGGTTTATACCACCAGTGAATGCACTAAACATAAAAGTACAAGGAGAACTACTGAAGAAGCCCGTCATATGGGCGAAACAGGCAAAAAAACGCCGGCAGCCTGTCTACTACCATTGACACCTCGTTCGACCTGCTGCCACTTGCTGACCGCTAGATAGCCTCAAAGACTATAAAGACTGGTTTGCCTTTAATTTGTACATGCTATCTGTTTAACGTTTGATTTTGGCTCTTGTGTCAGCACTTGTATATGGTTCTCTTATTGTTTTCTCTTTGGATTAATAATACTTGATTGAAACTTGATTGAATTTGGTGCCTTTGCGTGCTGCTTGTTTTATTTTGGACTTTTGAAGAAATTGGCAGCATTAGCCCATCATTCCTCATCTCAAGCAGAGGACCTTCTTGCAGAGGACCTGGTGTTGCGGTTAGCATTGGAGTGCCTTTCAAATACGCCCACTGTAGGATTTGGTGAATGGTCCTATTCGTAAGCTATCTTCTCCTCTTTTCCCATGCCTTCCTTATACAATACACTACACATATTTCCATAGAAACACAATTTTGCCATACAGACAGAAGGAAAAGAAAGGAAGCCTTTGAGCATGGGTAAAACCAAAGGCCCATCTTACCCAACAGCCTGTTCCCACAGTGACCAACTAGATACATATGAGAAGCCTGAGCACAACGATAATCTCCACAATTGCAATTCCCAGTAATTGGTATTTACTGTCTCTGACAGTGTAGACAGAAAATTGCCATCATGTTTAGTAGCTATTGAAAGCCTTGTCCTCAATGAATTAATCTGATCCTTTTTTGAAAACCGTCCATCGGTCACTCATTAGGAATGTAAGAAGGTAGAGTTTTCCATTCTTCCCTGTATTCATCACATGCAGCACTGTTTCCATGCTGCTGAAGTTCATCTTCTGCCCAAAACTATGCTATTTGTCTCATTGTTTGCTATAGTGAAATTATGTAACTTACAAAAATCATTGTCACTACTCCATTAATTTCAATGCAAAATGCAACAGAGCACAAGGAAACACAATGCAAATGGGCTGGGGAGGGACCTAAAATGAATTAGGAATAATATGTGAACTGAAAGCAGCAGCAACTATGAATATGGATAGTATTTGCTGTATTTATTTCCATTCTGGACATGGGACAAGCAGAATAATAGAACTATAGAGCTAAAAGGGACCGCAAGGGTCATCTAGTTCAACCACCTGCAGTTCAATGCAATAAGTGGACACAAACTCATCTCCCATTTCCATTTCCATTGGAATTCACTATGTTTTTTGGTTGAAGGAATCCCATAGTCTAACAATGCATTCTGTGAACTTGTTCCTTTTTCCTTTCCTGAATCTTCCAGCATTCAGAGTGGCCCACGTTCTATTATGGGGGGGGGGAAGCTTCAGGTAAGAAAAATATTCACTTTGCATTCTTGCAGTATACATATATCACATTAAGCGTAAGGTAAAGGTACCTCTGGCCGTTAGGTGCAGTCACGGACCACTCTGGGGTTGCAGCGCTCATCTCGCTCTATAGGCTGAGGGAGCCGGCATTTGTCCGCAGACAGCTTCTGGGTCATGTGGCCAGCATGAGTAAGCCTCTTCTGGCGAACTAGAGCAGCACACAGAAACGCCGTTTACCTTCCTGCCAGAGTGGTACCTATTTATCTACAGTGGTACCTCGGTTTATGAACACAATTGGTTCCGGAAGTCTGTTCATAAACTGAAGTGTTCATAAACTGAAGCAAACTTTCCCATTGAAAGTAATGGAAAGTGGATTAATCCGTTCCAGACGGTCCGCGGAGTAACCGTTCATAAACTGAAGCGAACTTTCCCATTGAAAGTAATGGAAAGTGGATTAATCCGTTCCAGACGGGTCCGCGGAGTACTTAAACTGAAGCGTTCATAAACTGAAACATGGGTGTAATTGGTTCCGGAAGTCTGTTCATAAACTGAAGCGTTCATAAACTGAAGCGAACTTTCCCATTAAAAGTAATGGAAAGTGAATTAATCCGTTCCAGATGGGTCCGCGGCGTTCATAAACCGAAAATTCATAAACCGAGGTGTTCATAAACCGAGGTTCCACTGTACTTGCACTTTGACATGCTTTCGAACTGCTAGGTGGGCAGGAGCTGGGACCAAACAATGGGAGCTTGCCCCATTGCGGGGATTTGAACTGCCAACCTTCTGATCAGCAAACCCTTAGACCACAGCGCCACCCACGTCCCCACATTAAGCGTAGGATAAGTTATATTCAGAGTTGCGGATGTGGTTTCTGTGGCTGTCATAGGTTTGTCCAGGTTTTGGAAAACAAGGCATGTGCATGCTATTTCTCTCCTTCTGTCTCTGGGTTAGGGTGATCCAAGTGAGAGAAGTGACCTGAAGGAGTGCAAAGCAGGGTCAGTGAGTGGTGTCAGGGCTGGATAGAAAGGACTGGAGGACCACATTGGCACTTGGGTCTGAGGTCCCCCACTCCTGCAGAGCAACTATGATAGGATGAAGTCGCTTTGAATGCAACATGCTGCCCTGTTAGTGAAGGAACGGCCTTTCAAGGGTTACTTCAAAGGAGAACCCAAAACGGTGTTCATGTGGAATCAATTGCCTCTTTCCACTGCCAGAATAAACAGATTGCATGTTGGAAAAGGGGGTTGCCCGGCACTAACAGTAAATCAGTCACAGTAGTTTCCAGGGAGGAGCCAGGATGTTACTTATTCAAAGATATTTTTATATGGAACAGACTTGAATGGTTCTTTTGTAGACTGGGACTCTGCAACCCAACCCACTTCTCCTACCATCTGATAGATTAGTGTACCTGCGTGAGACTATGAGTAAGGGTCTTGGAAAATTGATAACTGCATAAACTTCCATAGGCTGCCTTTCCAACCCCCCCCCCCATTTTATATAGAAGTGAATATTTTATTATTCAACTAGCAACATAAGGTTAGCCCATTGATCCACCTAGCTCAGTATTGTCTACACTGACTGGCAGTGACTCTCCAGGATTTCAGACATAATTTCCCCCCAGCCCTACCTCAAGAACCCCAGAGATTGAACCGGAGACCTGCATGCCAGTCAGCAGACAGAGCAGGCACGGAAGCAGCACTGAGTTTTTGTTCTTTAGCAAAGGCAAGTAAGCAGATTAGCAGATGCTCAGTGATGCCAGCCTCCGAATCAAAGTTTATATTGATATGTGGTGATCAAGCATTTGATAAAAAGAAGCAAGATTGCTAACAAAATCTGGTTTTGTTTGGATTATAATGGTTTCTGATCCTACACATGGCACCAGCCCATGATAACTTTTGTTAGTCATCAAAGGAGTGAGACCTTTGAACATAATCAAGTCCTCAGTTTTACATGTACCATATAATATTACTTGCAACTAATCAATACAGTGCGGCAGAACCTACACTCTGGAACTCCCTGCTGATTGAAATCCAGCACTTCCATTGCAGTGTCTTGGCCTTTCTTGATTAGACAAGTGAACCTAGACATGTGCTCTTGTTATGTGCATACATTATTTTAAAACTGCTTTTATCTATATTTTGAAAAATTATATGCCCACCTTTTTATTTATTGGTTTACTTCTGTGTACATTTTCAATTGTTTTTGTAAGCCATGTAGAGAAAAGATATATAAATGTTAAATATGATTGTGCAGATATGCAGATGACACAACCTTGATGGCAGAAAGTGAGGAGGAATTAAAGAACCTTTTAATGAAGGTGAAAGAGGAGAGCGCAAAATATGATCTGAAGCTCAACATCAAAAAACTAAGATCATGGCCACTGGTCCTACACCTCCTGGCAAATAGAAGGAGAAGAAATGGAGGCAGTGAGAGATTTTACTGTCTTGGGTTCCATGATCACTGGAGATGGTGACAGCAGTCACGAAATTAAAAGACGCCTGCTTCTTGGGAGAAAAGCAATGACAAACCTAGACAGCATCTTAAAAAGCAGAGACATCTCCTTGCCGACAAAGGTCCATATAGTTAAAGCTATGGTTTTCCCCTTAGTGATGTATGGAAGTGAGAGCTGGACCATAAAGAAGGCTGATCGCTGAAGAATTGATGCTTTTGAATTATGGTGCTGGAGGAGACTCTTGAGAATCTCATGGACTGCAAGAAGATCAAACCTATCCATTCTGAAGGAAATCAGCCCTGAGTGCTCACTGGAAGGACAGATCCTGAAGCTGAGGCACCAATACTTTGGCCACCTCATGAGAAGAGAAGACTTCCTGGAAAAGACCCTGATGTTGAGATAGGTGGAGGGCACTAGGAGAAGGGGGCGACAAAGGACGAGATGGTTGGACAGTGTTCTCGAAGCTACCAACATGAGTTAAACTGCGGAAGGCAGTGGAAGGCAGGAGTGCCTGGCGTGCTATGGTCCATGAGGTCATGAAGAGTCAGACACGACCAAATGACTAAACAACAACAACAACAACAATGATTGTGTTTAATATTTTTAATTAAATTTCTATATTGCCATTCATCTGAGGATCACAGGGCAGTTTACAATATAAAAACACACAAATCCTTAATATAGTAACAAACAGAAACAATACCCGCACAATTTAAAAGTAAGGATTGTTTAATTACCCAAAGGCCTAGGAGAAGAGGAATGTTTTTGCCTGGTGCCTAAAGATATGTAATGAAGGTACAAGTTGCACCTCTCTCAGGAGAACATTCCACAAATGGGGAGCCACAACAGAAAAGGCCCATTCTCATGTTGCTACCCTCTGGACCATTCATAGCAGAGGCACACATCATCTGAAGGCCTCGGGAAGATTCATATGGAAAAAGGTCCCTGAGGTATTGTGGTCCTGAGCCATAATAGGGCAAAACCAGCACTTTGAATTGGACCCAGAAACTGCTTGGCAACCATTGCAGTCGGATCAGCATTGGTGCAATATCTTGTGCCAGTCAGTCACCTACTCATTGAATTCTGCACCAGCTGAAGTTTCTCAATCATACAGTTCACTTTCCAAAACGTTCAAAAACCAAATCACTTCTGCAGCCAATCAGAAGCCGCAGAAGCTCCATTGGACATTCGGGTTTCAAAAAGAACATTTGCAAACCAGAACAATCACTTCCGGGTTTGCGGTGTCCGAGAGCCAAAACGTCCGTGTTCCTGGGCGTTCGACAACCAAGGTACGACTGTATTCAGCGGCAGCCCCACATATAACACATTACAGAAATCTATGCTTGAAATTATCATAAGTAGGTTAGAGTACTGGGCTAGGATGTAATAAAGCTCACTAGGTGACCTGGGACAGCCATGGTATCCCAGCCAATCCTACCATTAGCAGAGGAAGAGGAGTGTGGGGGGAGTGCACTGCCCCCGGCAGTGCAATCCTGGCAGGGTGCCATTGCGGCTGCCCACCACTGACGCTGGATGCCATGCCCCTGTGGGCGACGTGCCACGCCACACTACACCACACCATACCCTCCAGGACATGCGCCAGCCCCACCCCTGCCTGCTCTCTGCCCCCCGGTGCAGGAGCATGAAGCTCCATCACCGAATCCTACCTCACAATCCTACCTGTGGAGGAAAGGTTGGATATAAATGCAACACATCAATATCAAATGACCTCCCATGGTCACGGACAACAACAATTTAGCCAAACTTGCTCCATGGACCAGGCGGAAGATGACTTCACCCAAAAGAGTGGAACATTTAGGAGTTGTTTATTGTGTGAGTAGCTGGAGAAATTGGGCCACAAACACCACAAAGGAAAATCCACAGGCTGTTTTGCTGCCACTTCCTGTATAAAGGTGGCCAGACCACAAGTTTTCAAACCTAGGTTTGACAGAAAATAATGTAGCATGCAACATTCTGGAATAATGAGATAAGCAAAGCCACCATCTATTGCAGTGCCAAACCCAGTGCACCATCCTGGTCACAGAAAGGTGACAAGGGTAGCAAATAAAGGATGAAACATATAAATTTTAATTGGGGAAGAGGGGCGTAGTTTGAGAGATTACATCCTACCCCAATCAGATAAATGGGAGTCCTCTTGCTGATGCTGTTGTTGTTCTTAGGGGGAGGTGAGATTAACAGATCCTGGGATCTTTAGAACCTCTGCAGGTTTAAGCTTCAGTTGGCTATTCATTAGTACTTTGTAGCCATTGGCTTGGTTGCTGAGGCGTTATGGAATGATTTATAAATATTTCAACTGTTCTGAGTGCAAAGAGAATGCATATTAAATATTAGATATATATAATTTAAGCCGGTCTTCCAATCAAAAAGCCAAACACAATTCAACATGCTACAAAGATGGCTGAGAACCCAAGCTATCTGGAACTCCCATTTTCTGTCAAAGGCCAAATTCCAGTCTCTGCAGCTACTCCCTCTTTTCTTGGGAATCCTGGCATAGCTCTGACCTGCGTGGCCTGTTGAAAACACTTGTCCTCCAAACCTGCCAAGCATCCACCTCTCACTTGGCCACTTTTTTTCTTTTTAGTCCTCCTTGCAACGTGACTCCCGCTTCCAACCATATATATATATATATATATATATATATATATATATATATATATATATATATATATATAACTAATGGCTCTGCAGGTTGGGCAGAATCCCCACACTTTGCCTCTGTGATCTTTATCGTGGAGCACTGGGTGAAGCAAACTTTCCCTTCAGAATATAACATTTCTCTCCCTGTTGATTTCATTAGTAGAGGATCAGTCTAGATGGTAATGGTGGTGATGTTTCCTCTGACAATTTCATCAGCAATGTTCACTCCATGTGCAGTGAAATCCTATGCGTGTTTACTCAGATATAAGCCAAAATAGAATTCAAAGGGACTGACTTGGAATATAGGATTGCACCCTCCATAATCTAAATTGTCTGGGATATTAAACCCTGCAGAACAGGAATGGGGGACAAAAGATGAGCTTAAACCCTTTTCGGCAACTATCTGTGAAGTCCCTCAAAATGTTGCTCTTGACCCAATTGACTCATATTATATTTTCTGTCAGTTGTTACTTCTGGAGAGGGTGCAATATTATGGGAACATACTTTTTTCCACCTTTGGTGGGATTGCACCGGTGCAGAAATTCTGGGCCTTAGTTCATCAATAGTTACTTTAAAATACTGAGAGAACCATGTTACATCTCTGTATTTTTACTTTCCTTGTTTTGTGAAACAGACATTACATCCAACAACTTACTGTTATTTCTTTTAATTGCTGCTCATCAAATTGTTATTCAACGATGGAAATCATATCCTCCCTCAAAGAGGCCACGTGTTGCGGTGCGACCTGGCAACTGAACCCTGTGTTGTGGGTGGGTATGATTGGATAGCCACAACACCCGATTGGTAGGTCCTTTGATGCTGGGTTAATCAGGTGAATGGCATGATAGCCAAACCAATCAAGGGACCTATATATGCCCATGCACGTGACTCAGAGCTTCCTCTTTTGGTCAGTGAAGATGAACTGGGAAGATACATTCAGCTTTCTCTGCATGGTTGGAGAACCTCAGCTCAAGAGGCAAATATAGGCCTCCAGGCTTCTTTGTCCTTCAGCTTTGCACCCTCCTTGAGAGTTTGTGCGTGGCTGGAATGGGTTCTGGCACTCCAATCCATAAAGCCTTTTGCTCACCTGGATTGGGGGGGGGGGATGTGCAAGTGTATGTAGAAACTGGCCTACCAATGTATGAAGTTAGAATTCCCATTTCTTGCTTTGCCCCCATTTTAGCCTCATCCCTCCCTACCCACCCATGCAGCCCTCGGGAATGTGGCCCTCGGGTTGAAAACAGTGCTTCCTCGCTGCCTCTAGGTGGAGAGCTGCTTCTCTATGGGTCCGGATCTTCCCCAGTTCTGCTTCTCTATGGGTCCGGATCTTCCCCAGTTCCGCTACCTGAGCTTCTCCAAGGGGCAAGGGGCGCTTTTGTCTCGGTCTCCTCCGTGCACCCCACCCCAGCAGCTCACCTGATGAGGAAGATCAAGATCCACTGCAGGGCGGTGGAGAGCGTGTCCTAGCTGGCACCGAAGATGTCCATAATGGTGGTGGGCACGTGCTCCAAGGGCAGCACGGGCTGCGCCTGCTGGAGGCAGAGGAAGGCGTCCATGAGGTTGCGGAGGGCAGCGCCCGGGAAGAGGCTGCTCTGGTGCTGCACAAACTTTTGGCGCATGAAATGGAAGGCGCGGAAGGTAGAGCGCACCAAGTTGGGGAAGCGCTGCAGCCAGGGCAGCATGCCCACCAGGCTCCCCGCGCCCACCATGCGCCTAACCACCTCCAGCAGGCGGCGCACCGAGAAAGTGTGCACCGTCAAGTGCGCCAGGCACCTCTGCAGCTTCTGCAGCTCCAAGTAGCCACCGAAGCCCAAGCTGCGGCTGCCGGACACCAGCTGGAAGGAGGGGAAAGGCGGGTGGCCCGTGAAGGCGGTCCCCTGGCAGATGAGCGCCTCGCGGATGGCACGCTCACCGCTCAGCACTACCACGGGCCAGCCGCCCAGGCGCAGCTGGAAGACGTGGCTGCCAGCATTGGCTGGTTGCACCCCGCCAGCACCCCCGAGAGGCTAGCGCCCTGGCGCAACGCACCACTAGGCCCAATGGGAAAGACGCCTCTGTCAGTTTCTGGGCTTCAGCTAGTGCCGCTCTCACCATTTTCTAGTGCTGCATTTCAAGTGTTTTCAGTCCCCTTTCTCTCCTGTTGTTCTTGGCTCCAGCACTCTCTGAATCCACAGCTAACAATACTTCCATGCCCCTTCTTAATTTTTTAGCAGGTTAGAAGGAGAGTAGGGTCCATTCTTCATTAGCAGGTTCCTCGGATATCATAGAATCATACAATTGTAGTTGGAAGGAACCGCGAGGCTCATCTAGTCCAACTCCTTGCAATGCAGGTATCTTTTGCCCAATGTGGGACTCAAACCACAACCTTGGGATTAAAGTGCTCTACTGACTGAGCCACTGTACTTTTAATTCCCCTGTGCAAAACATATTGAGCAATACATGCCCTTTTAAACTTTTGATCCACCTGCACAGAGCTTCCTGAGCAAAACAACCAGGAGAACCTTTAAAACAAAAGCAAGCATTTCAAGCTCAGGTCCCAAATCCAAAAACTAAACACAATAATGGCTGGAAGTTCCATTCCTTCACAATGTCACTGCAGCTTTATCACCGGAATGTTGGAGATGGCTTTCAAACAGGAAATGAAGGTGGTCCCATGTTTTGCTTGGCATCACTGTTGTTACTTGAGTTGCTCATGCTCCATGTCATTAATGATACCCTTCCAAACAGCCTTTTCCTGATGTTTTGGATTGGACAGCAACTCCCATCATCCCTGACCATTTGGTATACTGGCTCATGGGACTCCCCAAAACAGAAAGAAAAAGAAACCTAAATGGTTGGGAATTAGAAACAGTTTATACAGGCAACCTCCAGTGTACATTTTATTTTTATTTTATTTTTTAAAGAATAGACAGATTGGTAGCTGGCTCTGGGAAACTGCAGCATTTTTGCCATACTGTGCTGGCTGCCTGAGGATATTGGCACAGATTGTTCTGGGACAGCTGTAAATCAGGCACTGATTCTCACTCCTCCTGGAAACGTACTCAAGAAGACAAATGCCTCAGCTTTCCCCCTTTTCTCTGGGAAACTATTTCAGCAGCCAGTTCCCTGATTTCCTCTTACTGAGAAAGGAGAGGAAAACAGACATTTGCTTGCATTAGAGTAGTGTTCCAATTTTGCTTTTTGAAAGGCACTTGTTTAAGTCCTTGTTTCCATTCAAACAGAGGAAGGTTACCCCTTCTTGAGATGCAAATTCTCAGGGAACCCTTTTTCTTGGTATCAGAAGGCATTGGCTATCAATATAGGACTTCAGACCCTTTCTTCATTATTCCATCTGATGAGGCCTGAAAAGCAGTAGAGTATTTGTCTGTGCCTCAATTTATTTATTTATCAATTTTAAATGGATATGGATCAGTGCTTTCAGCAGGCTGTCATATACAAAAACTCCCATGAGTACTGCAAAGCTGTCATCAATCTTTCTTTCTTTCCAGAGGACAGCAGTAAAGCAAAGTTTCCGTATATTTGAGCTGAATCATGTTGGCAATCTAAAGATTTGCATTCAACTGCAGACAGTAATCTTGGCATGTTTTTGTGTGCGCTACTTTCCACAGTTCTTGTACTTTCGGAGGCAATGTAGCGGCAGGGGCTCTTCCTCACATGATTGAACATTGTTCCATTTTCCAGATGGCTAATTCTGCGCATCTTCCCTCTCCCATGTGTTTTCAATTAGAGGTTAACTGATTGGACAATTTTACTGTTGTGCCAAAATCGTTACAGAAAAAGCATCCCAACCTGTGATCAGTTTCCTTTGTCTCTTTCTCCAGCTCTCATGATATCTATCAGCATAATCCCATGATGTCTATTTAGAAGCAAGCACCACTCTTTTCCAGGCTAAGCATACCCAGCTCCTTCAAGCGTTCCTCACAATGCTTGATTTCCAGACCTTTACTCATCTTGGTTGCCCTCCTCTGCACAATTTCAGCTTGTCAACAATCTGCTTAAACTGTGGTGTCCAGAATCGGATACAGTATCCCAGGTGTAGTCTGACCAAGGCAGAATAGAATACTACTACTTTCCTTGATCTGGACACTATATTTCTGTTCATAGGAGCCAACTCCTAGGGTCTCTGGGGTCTTCAACCCCCCCTAAAATATTTAAGGGGCCGGGCCCCGCCAAAGTTAATGCGCATTGTCATTCAAATGTCATTTTGAATGTCATCTGATCGATGATCAGTTCAGATCAGTAAGTTCAGGGCTTACTTCGGCCATGGAAGGTTGTAAGGGAAGTCGATGCTTGTTGGGGGCTGACCAGCGCTGGATGCCAGAGACTGGTCTGACTCTGACCAGGAAAGAAGACCGTCCCAGACAGAGCAGCCTTTAACAGAGGAGAAAGAGGATAATTGCCCCCCCCTTCAGTGTTCTCAATAACAGTGAGAATAATAGATTCAGAAGCCTCACAGCTGGAGGAGGAGGAAATAGGCAATCCTGATAATGTTGCTAGGCAACCAGGAGGAAGGGACCCTTTGGAAGTCTCTTCCATTGAGAGCTGCCTCCCTCCCTTCGAACTAGAAGGCAGGAAAGGGTTAAGGAGCAACGGAAACACAGGGGCGGGAGGACGGGGAACTGGCATGCTTCACTTCCTGCTGTGGAAGGGGAGGAGATTCAGGCATCTGATGCCTTGAGAGAAGTTGGGTCGATGCTGCTCTCTCAGTGTTATTATGAATAAACTAGCTGGCCAGGCCACACTTTGCTATGGTTTTTTGTGTTAAATGGACCTTTTCCTGTTAAATGGACCTTCAGAGTTTCCCTTTAGAGTCCCCTCACCTGCCCTGTCCCAACCCTGACTCTCCTACTTTAAGTTTCAAAAATAAGACTCCCCCACCCATGCATGTTCCTGAAAATGTCCCTACCCCCCACTGCTTTGGCTGTCTCAGGGTCCTACCTCTCCCCCTTGGCTATGGGGTTCCCCCCGCCCTTTGTTGTGCCTCATCCCTGTGAGCCCCCTCCCCCGTTGTTGTGTCTCATCTCTGTGATTCCCCCACCCTGTGAAAGGCCCATATTCTGTTTGTTTTTGCCTGTGGCCTACTGGGCAATGTTGCGGCCTACTCATTTTTCCCTGTCCCAACCCACCCCCCACTGCTTTGGCTGACTCAAGGTTCTCCCCCCCCCCATGGCTGTGTGTTCCCCCCTCCCTTTGTTGTGCCTCATCCCTGTGACCCCCCCCATTGTGAAAGCCCCATATTCTGTTTGTTTTTGCCTGTGGCCTACTGAATGGTGCGGCCTACTCAGTTTTCCCTGCTTGGCAATGCTGTGGCCTATTGAAAAAGCTGGGCCTTGTTGCTGCAAAAGGACTGTTTTCAGTTAGTTGCTGTGGAATTTTGTGATGTCATCTGGCTGTGCAGCTTTGGAGGCGGCAGGGTGCGATCTGCCTTTCTATTGGATGCTGCTGGAGTTTTCAGAGCTTCTGCTGGTGGCGTCTAATTTGGGCACCACTTTTTTGTGTTTAATCATTATTTTAGGTGTGAAAGGTGTGGTTTCTTGGGGGAAATTTTTTAATGCCTGATCCCTCCCTGACGGGCATGGAACGTTGTGGCCAAATTTGTTACATTATGGTTCAGCAGTTACGGAGAAAGGCTGTGACCTCCGCACACACAATGCCTACATTTATATATATATATATATATATATATATATATAGATGGACTATAAACCTGTTGGAGGCTCATTAACTCTTATCGGAAAACTCTCGTTCATGCCTGCAGACTTGACAATGCTTAATGTACTGTATTTGGTGTATGTTAATGTGAAAAACTCTTAACAATGAAAATTATAAATAAAATTTATATAAAAAATAAATTAGCTAGGTGTTCCCTTACTACCTCATTTTCTATCTAGGGCTGCAGCTCCCTCCTTACATCATTTATTCTGTCATCACCAGGCTGGGCATCACTTTCTTTTTGGGTGAAGACAGAGGCAAAGTGTATAGTGGTTCTGCCTACTCCATGCAGAGGACCTACCACTTGCTTGTTCTTCCTCTTACATCATACATAGCCAAAGAAACCTTTTCTATAGCTTAACCTCTTGCAAGCCTGAGCTTATTCTGAGCTTTAGCCAGCCTGACCTTCACCCTGCAAATGTTGGCTACCCCTGTATACTCCTCCTTTGTAATTTCCTCTTTCTTCCATTTCTCATACATACACAGCTAATCTGTAAGTTCCTTATGCAGTCACACTGGTTTCCTTATATGTCTCCCATTTTTCTTTCTTGTTGGAATGGTCTGCATTTGGGTCTTCAATATTTCTCCTTTAAGAAATTCCCATCCATCTTGGACTCCTCTTTGAGTTTTTCTGACCATGGGATCTTCACACCTAGTGGCTCCTTAACCCTACTTAAAGTCCAGAATATATGTCCGATTACACTCAGTTTTCCCTTGCAGAAGGACATGATCAATTCCTCCCAAATTTCTGAGTACTTGCACTTATATCAATCCCCCCTCTCCGTTGGAGAGGATCAGGTTCAACACAGTTAATCCCCATGCTTTTTTCTGAGGGGGGGAATGCAGGGGTACATATACCCCTAAATATTTTGTGAATCTAAGTTTGGCCTCATTGAGGGGCAGTATTTCAATATGAGTAGGAAAATGAGAGTACCCCTAAACATTTTTAAGGGGGGGGAAGCACTGGTTCCCTTGTTGCTTCTTCCACTTTCTGGGTAATGAAATTGTGAGTAATTTTTGGACCTTGCATTCTTGGCAGAATTTGAGTTCCAACAGATATCAGAGAAGTTGAAGTTGCCCTACTAGATCTCTACTTTTTGAAAGTTTGGTAATCTGTTCTAGGAAAGCATAATTCAAGTCTTCAGTCTGGCTTTCTGGTTGATAGCAAACCTATCTGAAGAAGTGTGCATGCACACGAAAGCTCATACCAAAATATAAACTTAGTTGGTCTTTAAGGTGCTACTGAAGGAATTTTTTTATTTTGCTTCGACTCAGACCAACACGGCTACCTACCTGTAACCCATAGTAAGGTCACTGTTGTTTCTCTCTCCTACAATTTTTACCAATTTACTCTCAATCTGCTTTCTATGGTCCAGTTCATGGATTGCTTCACAAGTGTACTTCCTTTACATATAATGCTACTCCTCACCCCTCCCTGTTTGGTCTATTCCTTTTGAACAGGTTCTACCCATCTATTCCTACATTCCAGTCATCGGTCTCATCCAACCAGGTTTCAGTAATGCCTATCAGGTCATATTTGCCATTCTGTATTAAAAGCTCCAATTTGTCTTGCTTATTTCCCATACTCTGTGCATTTGTGTAGAGATAACTGAAACCATGAGTTTGCCAATCTTTAGCTGCTTCTAGTTTCTTGGCCATAAGCAGGTTCTGGAGCACCACCTCACTTCTTCTGTCATCTGCAGTCTCCCTCCCTTCATGATCTTGTTGAAAGTTCTTTAGGTTGACAAGACTCTTAGAAAACACATTGTGAGATACAGCCCAACCCTTGCCAGAAGTCCATACCTCAAAGAAGCGGAGGAAGTATCCAAGAAGCTAAACCCTTCCTGATGACACCACCTTTACAGCCAGTGGTTTACCTCAATTATTTTCCTCTCTCTTCCTGGGCCACGACCTTAAACAGGAAGCAGTGATAAAAACACAACCTGCGCCCCAAGGCTCTTCAGCTTCCTGTCCAAAGTCTCAGGCTGTGTATGGCAGCTTTATTTGTATCCACATGAATCAGAAGGAAGGGATAGTAGTCAGCGGACTTTATAAGACTTGGCAACTTCTCTGTCACATTGTGAATCTTTGCACCTGGAAGACAGCACACCTACCAGGAAATCTTGTTTATTCTGCACACTGCTGCCTTTGTTCCCCTGAGTGGAGTGTCACCTGTCACCACCACTCATCCCCTCTTGTCTATTACAGCTTATTTTGATATTGTGGGGATAAGTTACAAAGGCAGGAACCATACAGTTTGAGTACTTCCTACAACTTCCTCTCAGCTGGCCATCTCCAGAGTGCAATTCTCTTTCTCCAACTTCATCTCCGTGGAAGATAGTAACAAACTCCAAGGAAAAATCCAGATGACTATGTTTAAAAATGTGTAGGGAGCATTTGTGAAGATGAATGGTCAACCAGGAAGGGTGAACTGATCACCCCTGGGCTGCTCTTCCACCTTCCATGATGACATCATCTGATTCTGATTCTAATATTCTTCTAGCCCCTTCCTCACATTCTGCAGGGTTACCGTAGAGACAGCAAGAAACAACTCTGCATCATCGCTATTCCATTGCCCACTTCTTACCGGACGTCGTTCAGTGAGCAGTGAGAGCGTGCTCTCAGATTAGATAATTGTGGTTTTTGTGTCAGCATTCCTATCAACATGGCAGGTAGGAAATTGTGCCATCTAGATGTTCACCTGTTCTGCTTCATTGTCCCATGAAGCAGACAGAGAAGCCAGATGGGAAGTTAACGATTTATAGCTGGGGAATGGATGAAATCTTTGGCCAATTTAGAGTCAGTAACATACATGCAAGTGGATGCTGTGATAGCAAGAGAAAAGGGAGAAAGGCAGATTCCCTTAAAAAGCCACCCCAGTTAGTCAAGGTCCCAATACCCCCATGGGGCTTAGATAAGCCATGACTAAGGCCCATTCAATGGCCTTCAGTGGGACTTGGTCTTGAATATATCTTTCACTAGATGTGCTGATAAAGTTTGAAGCTCCTTCAAAATCACATATGTATTTTTGGAACTACTGTCCACCTACATTGCATTTTGTAGAACAATGTACATTGCACTTGTCCAAAGCAGCTTATGAACCAAGAGTTTCCAGGGAGCAACAACACAAAACATCAGTTTAAGAGGAAAAGCAGCAGAGAAATAAGTAAATATCCATAAATGACCCACATTGATCCAGAACCAAAAGCAGTTTGGTTAGATTCTACTCTCATGTAAGAGCCTAAAATAGCAATTGTTCTTTAGATGAATTATGATCTTTGTTGCTGTTGTAACCCCTATCCAGGGCCGTCCCTAGGCCCGGGCTGGGTGGCGCAAGGCGCCAGGGCACCTGGCCATCAGGGGCGTAGAAGGGGCACTGAACGCTGGTGTCTGCCTCCATGCGGCTCTGCTGTTGAGCGGCTTCAGGCAGCTCTCCGGAGGCGCGCAGGGAGCGCGAGCCTGGGGCTGCCTCCTCCGCACCTCTCAGCTCCCCGCGCGCCCCTCCTGCCCGCCTCACTCACGGGGGGGGGGCGCCGGAGGGATCTTGGCACCAGAGTGCCAGATATGGTTAAGACGGCCCTGCCCCTATCTCACCAAATTATAGAAACAGGTGAGCTTAACAGGTGTAAGATTTCTTTCCTCCACCTTTTCCAGGTTTCAAAGAGCTGTTTTGACATAGAGAGGTCAGGACTGTGCACTGTACAGTATTCCAAATGTGGAATATGCCTTCCCGCAGAGGACAAGAGTTGAAATACTCAAATGTGACCAAAACAGTTCATTGACCCCTGCAGGTGTGATTTTAGGAGGGCTGCGGAGTCATAAGTTATTTTCTAACTGCTTCATACTCTTTTGGCATCCAGGATAGTGACATTTCTTATCTCGCTAGGGATGCCAATTTTATAATCCTAGCAGTACTCAGGGGATAAACACCTTGGTTAGTTTGTTGAGAAGGTAATATTTGTTCAGGTGGCTTTTGTCATGCCACACTGCCTCAAAGTTGTGTTCCTTGTCCTCCTGGAAGCCTTTATAGCATTGGCGAGTGAGGTTCTGGACACGCAGTGGGTGCCTCACAACACAGCCCCTCTCTCTTCCTGGGCCATGACCTTCCACAGGAAGGAGTGATGAAAAGACCACCTATCCCCCAAGGCACTTCAGTTCTGTGCCCAGAGTCTCATAGTCCCTTGCTATATGTTAAATGCTCTGTGTGGCAGTATCATTTGTACCCACATGAATCTGAAGGAAGGGGTAGTGCTCAGTGGGCTTGATAACACTTGCCAACTTCTCCGCCACATTGTCAATCTTTGCACCTGGAAGACAGCACACCTCCTGGGGCATCCTGTTTCCTCTGCACTCTGCTGCCTCTCTTCTCCTCAGTAGGGAGTCACCTATCACCACTACTTTCCTCCTCCTCTGGGGAGGGGCAGGAATCATTTGATGTGCTGTACCTTCCAAAGCCTGCTTGGAGTGCTCTAAGATCTGCACCTGCTGCTCTTGAGTCTTCCCCTCTTGTCTATTGGAGCTTATTTTGATATTGTGGGGATAAGTTACAAAGGCAGGAACTGTACGGTTTGAGTACTTCCTACAACTTCCTCTCAGCTTGCCTTCTCCAGACTGCAATTCCTTTTCTCCAATATTGTCTCCATGGAAGGTAGCATTCTTAGTTTCTTTTTATTCATGTTCTTGAAGTGTCCATCTAGACCAGCATCCTGTTCTCAAAGTGGCCAACCAGATGCTCCCAGGGAGCCTGCAAGCAGGACTTGAGTGCTACAGCTCCCTCCCTACTTACGATACCCAGCAACTGGCATTTAGAGACATGTTACCTCCCACAGTGGAGGTAAAATATATACATCCTGCCTAGTAGCCATTATACTCAACAAATTAAACTAATCTTTTTCTTTTTCTTTTAGAAAAAAAGCTTTGCATTGGAGAATCAGGTTGGCCACTATGAGAACAGGATGCTGCTCTAGATGACCATTTGGACAGATCCAGCAGGACCCTTTTTATGTTCACTGAAAGGATTACATACTTTTATATATTTTATATTGGGAAAGGAGGAGCAAAGAATGCAATTCTAAGCCAGTGGCCACAGCACAAGACATTTGTTAGTTACCAAGAGCATCAGAACCCCTTTTTCCTAGTTGGCATTCACTTATAAACCATAATTCCATGTCTTCTAATGTTTTCCATGGAACAGGATATGGGTCCCACAACCCACATTTTATTCGGCACAAGCTACAAGTCAGCGGCACCATGACAGTGAACTTCCCTCCAAAAGAAGTAATCAGGAGAGGCTTGCTGAGGGAAACCAAGACCCCAAAAAGGTCTTGGAATATTAAATTAATCTAGTATGTAGCTATTAGTCATAGATTCTGATTTAGCCAAGGAGTGTCCATGACTGATTTATGCAAATCTGTGCTGAGGCTACTCTTTGAATACAGTGTGCAGTTCTGTTCATCTCGACTCTGTAAATGGTATTGTGGAGTTGGAAAAGATTCAGAAATGGGCCACCAAATGATCAAGGTGTTGGAGTAACTCTCCTATGAGGAAAGGTTAGTGCATGATGTCACACACATTATGCCCTCCCAACCTGACCAGACCCACTCACCCCGCCATCCACCAGGCACATTTTCTGGAGGAGCACGACTAGAGGCCCCGAACCCCAACAGGCTCCCATAAGCACCTGGCTCTGGTTAAGGCACCTTCCTCGGAGTGGAGAGTTGGCAGCAGAGAGCTGCCATGCCTCTCCTCAACTGGGCTGCACTGCATGAAGCTCCACTGCAGTGGAGAGAGACTGCAGGGTCCAAGACGTCCAGCCGTGGCTGCTCCTTGCCGGGTCAAGCCTGACTTGAGGGGCTGCTGTGTGTGAGGGATGGGGGGGATGGTAGGTGATGTTCACCCTTGCACATCCCACCCGACAATAAATAGCCCAAACTGTTTTAAACAGTGGGGAAAAGATGTAATAAATTTCATTTCATGGGGGGAAATCCTGTATTAAATGCAAAAACCTGACAGATGCAAGAGAGAGAGGGGGATTTGCCCAACCTGATCTTAGACTTTACTATGAGGCAGCATGCATTTGCTGGATGAAAGAATGGATGGAGCTAAGAGATACCAATATTTTAGATACAGAATGGTTTGACCTACGCTTTGGATGGCATGCCTATTTGCATTATGACAAAGCAAGGGTACACAAAGGATTTCAAAATCATGCTTTGAGAAGAAGCATATGCGCTGTCTGGCAGAGACATAAAGAACTTGAGAGAAAAAAACCCCAAGGTTGAATATGGAAAACCAATGGGCTACTTACAATGATTTTATAGAGTTTAAAGAGGGAAGGTTTTATCTGAAAAAAAGAGAAGAGGTATCAGATTATAGATTGCTTTCCGTACTTCCAGGTGAATGAGTTATTTAAAAGAGATAAATAAAAGGGATTTGGGGGAACATGTTCAGAATTTGAAAAAAGGATGATGAACTAATTTCTAATATTTATCGACTGTTATAGGAGTGGGAGACTAAAGAGGAAATGGTGAAGGTGACAATGCTTAAATAGAATAAAAAAATTCCTTCAGTAGCACCTTAAAGACCAACTAAGTTTATATTTTGGTATGAGCTTTCGTGTGCATGCACACTTCGTCAGATATACAGCTCATACCAAAATATAAACTTAGTTGGTCTTTAAGGTGCTACTGAAGAAATTTTTTATTTTGCTTCGACTCAGACCAACACGGCTACCTACCTGTAACTAATGCTTAAATGGGTTATAGATATAGGTTATAATATAGAAATGTCAGTGTGGGATAAACTGTGGGGGGGGGACTGAATTTCTCTGCCTGCTACCTTATTAAGGAAAATTTACAAAATATGTACTGGTGGTACTTGACACCCAGCAAACTGCTGAAAATGGCATACAGTAATAGTCAACTTAACCTACAAGTAGAAATGAACATATGAGCAGCAAACATTATATAAAGGAATATTTGAGATGAAAATGGGTGGAATAATAGAATATGCAGCCGACAAAAGATTACCTAGAATGTAATGGAGAGATGGACTGGGAAGTCTGAGCATGAGAGGTAATGATGAACATTCTATGATGTATATATGTTTTTAAAATGCATAAATAAAATTATATAAAAAAGGAACCTCTAAGTTCCCACAAAATCTCAGAATTCTATGGAACTGTCCCAAAAGCCATTCCCTCCTGCTGCCCATGCTATGCTATAAATCAGGGATATCCAATAGGTCGATTGCAATCTACTGGTAGATCCAGGGATGTTTTGGTTGATCGCAGTGGATCGCTGGGTCCCTTTCCATAGTGTTGGTAAAATAGAATCCAGCCCTGCCCCCTCACCCCGCCCTCCATTGTTGCATGATCTGCAGAACGGAAGCGGAGCTTACTCAGTGAGGCTGTTTGTTTCCCCAGCGATCTGTTGGTGAGTGTCTGTTCCCCTTTCTCCCTAAAAATGGGCAACAGCTTAGACTTGAACTCCTCCTCCTCCCTAAAGAAAGCTCCACAACTTTCCCCTGAACCACCCCCCCTCCCCAAATGGGGCTTTCCTTCCTAAAAAAAAAGAGCTCAACAACTTTGACCTGAACCCCAAAGAAGGGGGTAGGTCACTGCCAGTTTTTAATTCTGTGAGTAGATCACAGTCTCTTGGGAGTTGGCCACCCCGGCTATAATGGTTTCCTCACACATAGCAAGGCAATTGGCTTCCACCCCTTGTTCTGCTCCTGAACTGACAACACAAGGAATCACACCAATCCTACCCTGCTGTTAATCTTGGCCACAGAGCCAAGTGAGTTATGGCCAAGTGAACATTCTACTGACACTTTCTTGGTATGCCTACACAATTGTGGCATGGCAGTCTTAGCATGTCTATTATTATGTATTTTAAGAGACCCATTGCACACTTACCAGATGGTTATATTCTGTGTGCCTGTGAAATAACCATCTGTGAGAGATATCTGGCATACTTAATGCTCTTTACAGTGTAGTGAGACTAAAAAATAAAAAGGTCGAGGAACCCTTGACCGTTAAGTCCAGTCACGGGCGACTCTGGGGTTGTGGCACACATCTTGCTTTACTGGCTGAGGGAGCCAATGTTTGTCCGCAGACAGTTTTTTGCAGGTCATGTGGCCAGCATGACTAAGCTGCTTCTGCAGAAACCAGAGCAGGGCACAGAAACGCCGTTTACCTTCCCGCCAGAGAGGTACTTATTAATCCACTTGCACTTGGGGGTGTGCTTTCGAACTGCTAGGTTGGCAGGAGCCGGGGCCGAGCAACGGGAGCTCACCCTGTCGTGGGGATTCAAACTGCCGACCTTCCGATCGGCAAGCCCTAGGCTCAGTGGTTTAGACCACAGTGCCACCCATGTCCCTGTAGTGAGACTAGGTAAAGGTAAAGGGTAAAGGGACCCTTGACCATTAGGTCCAGTCGTGATCGACTCTGGAGTTGCGGCGTTCATCTTGCGTTATTGGCCTAGGGAGCCATCATACAGCTTCCAGGTCATGTGGCCAGCATGACTAAGCCACTTTTGGCGAACCAGAGCAGCACACAGAAATGCTGTTTATCTTCCCACTGCAGGAAGATCTACTTGCACTTTTTGGCATGCTTTCAAACTGCTAGGTTGGCAGGAGCTGGGACCAAGCAATGGGAGCTCACCCCGTCGCGGGGATTCGAACTGCCGACCTTCTGATCGGCAAGCCCTAGGCTGTGTGGTTTAATCCACAGCACCACCCGCGTGGGTGAGACTAGTAGCTATTAATTTGTGCATGTTAATTAAAAGAAAGCATGCATAGAAGTGTGTTTGTGTGGAGTGGGGGAGGTGTCTGTAATAAAGGTGTTTGGTGCTGTGCTGTGCCCTCTGGGGTCATCCACACTTACCCTGCATTTTTTTCCATTTGGTCTGTGACTTCTAGACATGGGTTTGAGAGATTTTTCTTTTGTCCCACTGCTTTCCCCAGAAAAACCCACTGTTTACTACTGAATCTGCAGAAAACCCAACTGATGTTTGCTTTGATTTACCAGTAAAGAGGGACCCATGCCTAAAAGTCACAGACCATATAGAAGCATGGCTGAGCCATCTGTCAAACAGTCATAGGGACCTTGAAGGTTCTCTAATCCAACCTGTCCAGGGCAGGAACTGCAATGCAGGATGCAACTCCAAGGCAAGTGGGGTGTGTGTGTTTGCACTGCTCAGGCAAAGTAATAAAACATCCCCAATTACATCACTATTCTTTTCAGCAAGCAGAGTCCCAAAGCCATTCAGTAACATGAATATTTTAAAACAAATTTATGAGCATTCCAAACCCAGAGTGAAAGGAAACTATCACTAGCTGATGTTTTCTTATGAAAATAAATTATATTCCAACGTTTGTGCAGACGGCAAGGGGGATTCTATGGTTATAAAGAGCTACCTTCTGCTGAGTTAGACACATTGGTCCATCTTTTGAACTAGTTCTACCTACTTAAAGGCCACCAGTCCTTTCACAGCAGGAACTATCTGATATTCTCTTGTTGGAGTGTGAAGCTCAGTTTACCACCACAAGCAACCTAGCCATCGTGCTCAAGTAGATCTGGCAATGCCTCCGGCCTGAAACCTTGGAAAGCTACTGCTAGTGACCAATAGTCTGACTCAATATGGAACAAAGGAAGCTGCCTTATACCTGTGGTCCATGTAGCTCAGTATCATCTGCACTGATTGGTAGTGCCTCTCCAGGGTTACAAGGCAGGGACTCTCTCCCAGCCGTACATTGAGATGATTAACAATGAAAGCTGGACCTTCTGCATGGAAGCAGATGCTGTGCAACTGAGCCACAGCCCTTTCCTAAGATGCTTTCCTATGTTCCCAGTGATTCTTGGGGTTCCCTGACCAGTGGAGCCAGAGTGCACACTATTCAAACTCCAAGGGCAAACAAAATGGCCAAATAGAACCTTCAAGACAAGACAATCCTACTTTTATGGAGCTTGGCTTTGCACATACACACTCAAACACACACCGCAGCCTGGACGAAAGGATGATAATTAGCTGAAGAGATATAGGAGCCCTGAGGCTTGTGGCTTTCTTGTGGAGTGTGTGTAATGTCTCCTCTTTCAGAGATGGCGTGAGGGCTTTGTGTGAATGCACCCTATGGGATATGATGAAAATCCCTTTGATTCACTGGGAGAAGTTTATTTTCTCTGCCAAAAGCTTGCTTTCTTCTGAATAAATTGCTTGCTCCTTTTTTTTGGAGGGGGGGGGAGCGGGAGGAGGAAGGGATTTTATTTTTGCACAAGCCAGGGATTTGAGGCAGAACTGTGAAGCCAGGTTCTCCTTGACTGGTTCTGATTAGAGGCTGAAATGGTAGAATAAAGAATCTGGAAAGGGTCCAACCAGCTTCTATGGTGGCGTCTCGACTTTGACATATTCTCTGGGAAACATATTATTTTGCTCAATCTTCTCCAGAGTTCAGAGTTGTCTTGGCCAGATCATCTGGTTTGGAGAAGCGGGCATTGGAAAGTACCAGAGGATAAATTCACTGTACTAATTAAGGAACTTAAGAACAAACAAAAGGTTCATGGCATTGTTATTTATTCCATTTCAAATTCTGTTCTTCAAATCCCAATCAGCCAGATTTCATGGAGATTTAAAATCTGCCCATTTGAATTATTACATGTTATACCTGCACTTAAATTTCTGTTTTACATGAATTTATTTCTTTAAAATTTTGTCATCCCCCTTTCTATTTTGCAGTGCTCAAGGTGGCTTATGTAAAATCACTAAGAATAAAATGAACAGCAGCTTGTGTAAATCAGCAAAAGACCTTGGCATAGCTGCCAAGTTATCCCTTTTTAAAAGGGATTTTCCCTTATGCTGAATAGGCTTCCTCGCGAGAAAAGGGAAAACTTGGCAGCTATGGACCTTGGATGTGTTTAACAGTGGGTCTGGGACATTTCCAGTTCCAAGACAAACTCATAGGATAAATGGACTTGTTTCTAGTTAACCTTCTTCCTTGGATGCTGTTAAGCAGAGGTTGGATGGCCATCTGTCATGGATGCTTTAGCTGAGATTCCTGCATTGCAGGGGGCTGGACTAGATTCCCCTGGAGGTCCCTTCCCATTTGATGAGTCTGTTTTATTGTCCATAAGCTGCTTTGATCAAATTGTAAAGGTTTTGATCATCCTACGTCCGTGGCCTCACCCCTGTTCATATCTCCTTGAGCCATCCCAGCCAACTATGGATCATACAGTTTATGTGATGGTATAAGGGATGGGTAGATATTTATTACTGGTCAATAGCCCTTGCACGTTTCTTCACACATAAGTCCTTTCTGTCCCTTTTACTCACTTGTTTGTTAAACCTTTTCAAGAATGAATGCATATGCATATTTATAAATATTTTAAAAACATATTTTCCTTTAAAAATGCAGATCCCTAAGCATGTCTTGATGGCAGAAAGTGAGGAGGAATTAAAGAACCTTTTAATGAGGGTGAAAGAGGAGAGTGCAAAATATAGTCTGAAGCTCAACATCAAAAAAACCAGGATCATGGCCACTGGTCCCATCACCTCCTGGCAAATAGAAGGGGAAGAAATGGAGGCGGTGAGAGATTTTACTTTCTTGGGCTCCTTGATCACTGCAGATGATGACAGCAGTCACGAAATTAAAAGACGCCTGCTTCTTGGGAGAAAAGCAATGGCAAACCTAGACAGCATCTTAAAAAGCAGAGACATCACCTTGCCTACAAAGGTCCGTATAGTTAAAGCTATGGTTTTCCCAGTAGTGATGTATGGAAGTGAGAGCTGGACCATAAAGAAGGCTGATCGCCAAAGAATTGATGTTTTTGAATTATGGTGCTGGAGGAGACTCTTGAGAGTCCCATGGACTGCAGGAAGATCAAACCTATTCATTCTTAAGGAAATCAGCCCTGAGTGCTCACTGGAAGGACAGATCCTGAAGCTGAGGCTCCAATAGTTTGGCCACCTCATGAGAAGAGAAGAATCCTTGGAAAAGACCCTGATGTTGGGAAAGATGGAGGGCACAAGGAGAAGGGGACGACAGAGGACGAGATGGTTGGACAGTGTTCTCGAAACTACGAACATGAGTTTGACCAAACTGCGGGAGGCAGTGCAAGACAGGAGTGCCTGGTGTGCTCTGGTCCATGGCGTCACGAAGAGTTGGACACGACTAAACGACTAAACAACAACAAGCATGTCTTCTCACAAAATACATTGTTAAATTTCCTTATAACATATATTACTTTAGCTGAGAGCTGCATACGAACATCCAAGATTAGCAGCAGGAGGTAGATAAGCATTTTGGGGCCCATTTTAGGTTGCACTTCTTCTCAAGAAAACCATTTTATAGAGAAGTTTTAAAGCAGAGTTAAAATGTGGCTGGATGGGTGCCTGAGAAGTACTGTATCACTGGAATGGGAGCTATTAAGGTAGCAACAAAAGCAGCAGTGTGGAACATTTTGCAGCCTGAAGGCCACATTCCTTCTGAGCAACCTTCCCAGGGCCTGTGTCAGTGGTGGGTAGGGCCAGAGCCAAGAGTACGTTGAGTATATAATACAATGTTTCCCTATGTACACTAGAACAACTATTGAGAGGCCACATGCCTCTCTCTCTCTCTCTCTCTCTCTCTCTCTCTCTCTCTCTCTCTCTCTCTCTGTGTGTGTGTGTGTGTGTAAAGACCAGTGATAAAAGTGGGCAGAGCAATGACTGTAAATGTTACCTTTGTGAGTGACTAGTTTGCCCACACTCACCTACCCCTCTCTATCCTCCTCCATCCAGGCATGCAAGAGGCATTGGCAGAGTTCAAGGACATGTCCCAGCAAGGCAAAAACACACTCTGGGTGCAAAGCAGGGCCAGAGAGGCCAAAGAGGTTCCCGATCCTTGATGTAAAGCTTGGGACAAATGGGCACCTCTGGGCCAAGGATCAATATGTGATGTGATTCTTAAAGGATTGTTAGATATATATTTTCAGAAAGCAAGTGCCACACTATTACAGAATTTGCTCAGTCTTTTTCAGTCTGCAAATGTCCACAGAAAGTCTAACAAATATCGGCAGTGCTAGGATAGCCTTGTGCAAAATGAGCACTGACCCCCAGATTCTTACATTCTCAGACAGCACACATGCCCTTCTGTCATATTTCAACAGCACTAGGTGATGACACAGCATAGCTGCCAAGTTCTCCCTTTTTTTAAGGGAAATCCCCTTATGCTGAATAGGCTTCCTCGCGAGAAAAGGGAAAACTTGGCAGCTATGTGACACAGAATGGTATCGGTAATTTATACAGTGACATAATGACACAGCCACCAGCCAATCGGGCCTTGAAACACTAGCACAGATGCCTTTTTTTCTGTACCTGTGGAAGATAAGACTCCCTTTACTTTCATCAGCACAATTGTATCACTTCCAGGAACAGCAGTGATGGCCATCTGGTGGGAACATGATCAGCCAAAATACCTTCTGTTAAAAGAGCACGAATAATGGGCAGTCACTTCCCTCCATTAAAATACAGTCCTTTGTTGCTCAGCTTTAACATCAACCAGAGTTGGGGAGATTGCAGAATGAGAAGGAAATGAATTATTTAACTTAACAGGCCTTTTGGCTGGGTGGGGTGGGAGAGAATATGTTTGCCTTCCTCACTCCTGGTCACTACTAGATGAAATGGAAAACTCCAGAAAACCATCAGTATGCTATAGGAAAATGAGAGAGCCACAGTGTTCCTTCCTTCCATTCGTGTTCAATGCAAAGTTAACTTCTCCCTTCCTAACTGCTGTTGATAATGATCTGATCTGCAAGCCTCGGTGCTTTTTGTTACAGATACTAAAATAAATACTGGTTCTTCCTGCCAAGAGGAAGCAGTCAAGATCATTAGGATATCATGTACCTAAAGCAGAAATGGAGAACCTCTAGGGGCTGTTGGGACTCCCACCATCCTAAACCATTGACTATGCTGCCTGGAGCTGCTGGGGTTTCAAGTCCAACAATTGCTGGAGGGTCACAGTTCTCCATCCCTAGTTTAGGAGAATCGGTCCATTTCAGACCCAGTTTAGAGGCTGAATTATTCTGCAGTGGCATAGTGTGTGTGTGTGTGTGTGTGTGTGTGTGTGTGTGTGTGTGTGTGTAGGAGGGTGTCCATGGGGTCCATGCCCTTGGCACAATTTTGTGAGGGGGGAGCCAACAGGTGCCCTCACAGCAGTCCTCTTCACTGGAGCCTGGTTCCACACAAGAAGGAGTTGCACCTTGGCTGTGGCGCTTATGCCTGGCCACAGCTCTGCCCCCAGGTCAGGCCTGACCTGGCAGCAGAGAGCAGGAGGAGAGTGGGTGGCAGCTTGCCCACCCCTCTCCTGCCCTGGACTGTGTCATGCAGGAGGGCATCCTGCTGCCTTGGGGGTGCACCTTGCATGCTCGCCCCGGGTAGTGCAGGCATAGGCTCTACTTCTGTTATTCTGTCAAAATAAGGAGACTAATCAGCCAGATCACCTGGGCCTGCAACTTATTTCAGTGGCGCACTGTGTGTGTGTGTTCAGTGCCAATTCCTAGTGTTAGGCAAAATGAGGCAGGTGCTTACATGAGGGACAAGGAGTGGTAGCAAGGTATTGGAGGATAAAACTTCGACCCTGCACCCCCACCCCAAGCTAGCTTGCTCCCGTCATTTGTGTTGGAGAAAACTTTCCCATCTCCAGAGTTGAAGTAAGGTCTCATCTGTAGCATATATTTAAAGCACCATGATGGCATTTGAAACAGTCATTACTTTTCTCAAAGAATTGAGGGAAGTATAGTTTCTAACAGTGCTGCTAAGAGACCCCTATTCCCGTCACAGGCCTAGAATTTCCAGAGTGGTTTAATAATCAATCAATTTTTCCAAGGAACTCAGGGAAATGTAGCTGTGAGGTCTCTAATCCCTTCTCAGCACTCTTAACAAACCATAGTTTCCAGGATGCTTCATGACTGTTAATTAGTCCTTTAAAAGTACAGTGCAGGTGTGGCCTAAGATTAAACTGCTAGTGTGGTCAGCGCATGCACAGAAGCGACTTCTGGTGCCGGCTCTGCCCGATTTCCACCGGCAGGAGCTGCAAATCTGGGGGATTTATGGTATATTTTTCAATTTGGGAGACCAGTGGGAAACGGATTTAAATCCGGGGATTTCCTGTGAAAAACGGGAGACTTGACAGCTATGTCTATAAGCCATTAAAATGTAATGTGGGTTTTCCACACATCCCTGTCAAACAATAGGGAAATCTCTTAGAGTCCACCGCTCCCTTGACCGTCTATATTCTTTCTGTGGGGCTCAGGACCCCAGTTATGTCACCTCTTGCTTGCAGAGCTGTCAGCCTCTCACCCTTTTTCGAACACTCTCCCTTGTGGAGTGTTCTCCCAACCTCCTCTCCTCAGGAGTCCTCTGGGCAGCTGCTGCCGCCGCCCCTGATCTCTGAGCTGCCCTCTTCCACCCCAAAGAGAGGTGCCTCCTCACACTGCCCCACAAGGGCCTGGGGAGAGAATGCCCCAGCCTTAGTGGCCCAACGGAGACTGGCTGAAGGTGAGGCCTGCACCTTACCTTGGGAGGCAGCAGTAGTATCAGTGGGCGCTGGCGGATCTGCATGGTGGAAAGGCTTCCCTTCAGCACTGGGCACTCAGCTTCCAGGCGGGCCTTGCAACACAGCAAGCACAAAAAAGGTCAGCACAGTGCCTGCCTGCCTGGCCTCCCACTTGTCTGTCCATTCCTAACAGCAAGGGCTGGTGGACTGGCTTGCTTATGCCAGCTACCTCAGCTCATGGCAACCAGTGCCCCCTGGCCAGCCCCAGAGGCACCATTCACCTGCAAAACTTGTAGCCAGGGCTGCTGTAACAAACAGCTATGCATGCCTTTTGGAAGCAGAGACGTGAGAGGGCATCAGAGGCAGGAGGGAAGGAAAGAAATAAAGAAGGATAGATGCCAGTATTGCTTGTGGCACCCCTGACCATCCTTCAAGGCACCCCAGGGAGCCCTGGTTGAAAACCACTGGTTGAAAACCACTGTGTTAGATGGTGTTTAAGCATTTGGCAGGAATTATGAAAAAGCCCAAGTGGGTGAAGGTTGATAGATTCCCCACTTCTGTTAGTCCTGCTCCACCATTCCAGAGCGCGCGCGCACACACACACACACACACACACACACACACACAAAGCCATCTCAGGGGAAGGGGATTAAACAAATCAATGAATTAACTGGAAGAGAAAGAAAAGAGGTTGTATAAAGCAGGAAGCCCTCCTGGACTAGGGATGAGGGAGAGATTTGGTTAATTTTGCATTTAAAGGTAGATCTATCTAACTGGCACTTTCCTGAAATGATACGAGAAACAAAATGCAACCATTCATTGCAACTCCACATTTTCGGTGCAGTTCTCTAGCCTAAGAACGGGTGTGAAAAGTGTACATAAAATGCATTTGTTACTGAAAAGAGCACACACAAATGCATTGCATTAGGAGAAACTGCTTGGGGGGAAAACTCTAAACAAGGCAAAATGCCACACACAAAAAAAATGTGTAATTAGGAGAAATTTGCACTAAAATGCCGATGAATTTTCATGAAGACTTTTTGTTTTAAAGTATTCACAGACTGATGTGTAACTGTAGAGGACTAATGAATGGAAAGATGGAAAATCAAAATTGACAAGACGAATGCCTCGCACAACGGAAAACTTGCAAGACGAAAGCGTTTTACAATGTTTTCGGCGCTTCGCAAGACGAAGTTTTCTATGGCCACGCTTCGCAAGATGAAGTTTTTTTGTTTGCAGCGGCAAACCGCGCTTCGCAAGACAAAAACCTCGCTAGACGAAGCAACTTGCGGAACAAATTACTTTCCTCTTGCGAGGCACCACTGTAGTTATATAATAAGAGCCTGCTAGATCAGGCCAATAGTCTACCTAGTCCAGAATCCTGTTCTCACAACAGTGAGAAACCTGCAAGCAGGATTTGAACACAAGAGCACTCACTGCTGTGATTTCCAGCAACTGCTATATTCAGAAGCTTTGCTGACTCCAGCTGTGGAGGCAGAGCATAGTCATCATGGCTGGTAGCTTTTGCATCAGGAAGGTAGGCTGGAGGTGGGGAGATGGGACATTCAGAGTCAGGCTGAGTTCAAAAGTGTAAGGACATAACTGAGAATCAGGTCAGACCTTTACAATGGTAGAAATCTACATTCAGCACACATACACACTGTTGAACTACCACACTATACAGTACCTGTATTTTAATTGCATTGGAAGCTCTCTCAAGTGTTATTGGAAGGTTAGTGCAAAAGCATTGCAGGTACCTATCACCCAGTGCTTGCAATATCACTGCACAAATAGCTCCCCTACGTGACGATGGTACCACTCGTACACACCACAATGACATTTCATGAATAGTTCTCCCATTTTAACTTTAAGAAAACCAGGCACGTTTGGTCATATCTTCTTCCAGTCTTGCAGCATACTGGGATATCATTGTTGGAAAAGTCAGTAAAAGTCTATCACAAGCACTATTGTTTCTGTAAATGTTATCCCAGTAGACTGAAGAGCAGGTACTCTGGACTAATGTGTGTGTGAGAGAGAGACTGAGAAAAGCAGAACATCCTCTCTAGCATATGAAAGCAACTCGCTCATCTGTTGTGAATCTGTTGACTTCTGCTAACATTCCTGGTCCCATGCCTATTTTGTCCAGGTGCACTTTTGGTCCAGATGTGTGTTGGCACCAGTAAAATCAGAGCTCATAAAAGGAAGAAGCAGAGCCATTATTTCTCAACCTCAGCTTTTGAGGCTCAGACACTGATCGTGTGCATGCTGGAAAGTTAAAGATAATGCCAAAGGCAGCCACTTTTTTGGGGGGGGGTAGAAGTGACAGCTGATTAATCTTAATACATTGTTTTGTGCACAAACTTAATGTTTCCTAAATTTTATTTTATTTTGTTTACTCCCTATATGAGAAATGGAGAACCTTTTACCTTGCAGACTCCACCTCCCACCAACCCCAGACACTGTGGCCAACAGCCAGGGATGATGGAAGTTGTAAACCAAGAGCAGTTGGAGGGCCATCTCCATCTATACAAGCAGGGCTCCTCCAGATGACCTTTTTATTGAGCGTTCATGGAACTTAGTCCATGTCCAGTCTTTATTGGGCGTTTTCTCACATTTATCGACTGATTTATTTAAATAATTTACACCCCACATTTCACATGTGTCTTCTGGGTATTTTCCAGGAGCCACATGCCAGTGGTGGACAGGGGCCAGAGACAAAAGTGGGTGGAGCAATTGATGCAAATTTTAGACCTTGTAAAGCAGGGTACTTTCTACATATACTCACACATCCCTCTTTATCCTACAACCAGGAACTCAAGACTCAGAGTTCAATGACACATTCCAGCCAAGCAAAACTGCCCAAAGCAGGCTTGTGAATGCTGTGGCTAGGAAGAGGGTGTGTAGCCTGAGGAGAGTCCTATGGACCAGATGAAAAGGCTGGGTGGCCACCTCTTGTGCCCTGCCTCTGAGGATTCTCTGTCCCTGGAACAGAGTATCCTGGGAGAAGACATGGGTGGCTGGACAGGAGCACTCCACGCTGAATTGAATTTTGCATTTCTACATTTTGTTGCAGGAACCACTTGTGAATTTGTAATTTTCAGATATTCCAGCTGCCTTTGAATTCAGCATTATCATAGTAGACTATCCATCATGCAACTGTTTTGCAGCTGCTTTCTTTCTGTGGCTGCAGGAGCCTAGGCTTGTCAAGGTGTAGGAATGAAGAGCTTGGCAGGTTGTAACACTCATAAAATCCAAAACAGATCCATTTGCTGCCTTTGTGCCTTCTTGGTGGTCGGTCTAACTATTCCACCATTGATCAAGTTGTAAGGAGGGAGGATGGGTAGGACAGAGGACCACAAATGCTGACCTTTCTTTCTTTCTTTCTTTCTTTCTTTCTTTCTTTCTTTCTTCTTCCCCTGCCTTCTCAGCCCACAAAATTCCACTGAAAGAAAGGTCTCAAGAAAAGTGGCCAGGAAAGACCTTTTGTGTGTGGTCCCCAGTAAGCAATTGATTATTATAACCACTAATAACTACTGTACCTCCATGGACATATGAAATGTCTTAAATCCACAGGAAAAGAAGAGAGAACCCACTTGAATGGTAAAGAATTGGTCATAAGCTGATCTTTCAAATAATGCCATTATGTGCCTTCCAACAAAACAAAACCGCAAGACCTTAAGAAGAGCCTCATAAATCAGTCCAAAGCCCATGTAGTCCAGCATCCTGTTTTCACAGTGGCCAACCAGATGCTTCTGTAAAGCCCCCAGCCTGGGAGCAACAGCACACTGTGATTTCTAGCAACTGATATTCACACTGCCTCCAACTGTAGAAATAGAGCGTAGCCATATTGGAATCTAGACATGTCAAATACAATTTCAGCAGCCACATCTCCTTCAAATATGTCCTTTGAATCCATGGCTTCTTCTCCTGTGGATGGGGAGTCATGACAGTTCCAGGCACAAGCATTTTCTTGTTCATAAGCAAGTCCAGCTAATGGCAAGTTGTGCCAAGGGAACTAATTTGGGTTTGTTTCCTGCACCAGTCTGGAGTCAAAACATCAAATATGCAGACTTTTCCTATATTCAGCCACCCGCTTTCTCCTTGATCAGCAAGAGTTACAGAGCTCTGGGTGCCATGAGGTCTCTGCTGTACAATTAAGCCCTACTGCTACCCACAGAAGTTAGGCTTGCCCCCTGGGTTATCTGAAACACCAAACATGAAAAATCCAGACAATAATAATCTGAAGCACACTTCTACTTGCAATTGTATGGTGAAGTTTAATCATTAATTTGGGGAAAGCACTAAAATACATAGGAAACTGTCTTACACCAAATTAGACCATTGGTCTGTTGAAGTCAGCAATGTCTACATTTACTGGAAGTTCATCTCCTGCATTTCAGAAGAAGGCTCTCTCAGCTGTACTGGCAGATGCTGGGGATTGAAACTGGGACATTATGCATGCAAAGCAGATGCTCTACCACTGAGCTGCTATGGTCCTTCCCCAGGAGGACATAGAAAACTGCCTTCTGCAGTCAGACCACGGGTCCATCTACAATGACTGCCAGCTATTTAGCAGGCTTTCAGGTATGGGTTTTTCCAACCCCTATGTGGAAGTGCAAAGGATTAAACTAATTTTCTACATGCAAAGAAGATGCTTCATCACTGAGCTATGGATTCTTCTTGAAATGTGACAAGGGTGGTGGAGGAGATACTTACTGGAGGAGATATGGCAAGCGGGCTCTTTAAAAAGGGTGGTGGGGTGGGGGTGGATTTGAGCATTGGAAGAGGAGCAGCTAACTCTGATGCCAACTCTGCAGTTCTTCAGACTCAAATCCAGAGAGCTCAGAAGCTTACAGGAAGCTTCTGCATTAAGCAATTAAGTGCCTTTCATTGGAGGGTGAATGGAATGCCCATTATTATGCTCCAGGCATGTTTCATTTCAATTGCGTAAACCTCCTTTTTAAAAAGAGCACTTTGCTTTCTCTGCAGAAACGCTTGTTACAGATGTCCCTTTTGAAGCAATGCCAATAAGAAGAGGGAGAAATTAACAGAAGGGAAATTAGAGCTCACTTTGTTAAATCCATGGGACCATTTAATGATGTCATAGTAAACAGCACACATACACACACACCATCACACTTTATAGAAGGAGTGTGGGGAGGAGAAACACATCTCTTTCAACTGCAATCTTTATATGTGCCTGAATAATTTGTGTGGCTGCCTGGGTGGCCATAATAAGCAAAGCTGCTGCCTTAACATTCCATGTAGACAGGGCTGGGTATGCAACCAGGAAATGTAGACAACATGACAGGTTTATTACTGGCTCCAGGACAACCAGGCCAGAGCTTGGGGTGTGTGTGTGTGTTTTTAAGGGCTACACCTGCCCTGCACAAATTAGTATGGTATATACATATTTGCCTCAGTA
Organism: Zootoca vivipara; assembly: GCF_965207765.1. NCBI lineage: Eukaryota > Metazoa > Chordata > Lepidosauria > Squamata > Lacertidae > Zootoca > Zootoca vivipara. The sequence continues at coordinate 42,585,151 of NC_142585.1, read as the reverse complement.
ATATTTGAATATATGAAGAACTGTCTGGCATGTGGATCACATCATCATCATTATTGCTGCTGCTGCTGTTGTTATTAATGTCAGACAGAAAGAGGTATACATCTATAAAGAGATATAGAAGACACTGGGCTTCAAAATTGAACATTAGGCTTACTCCAGCCTTTCATTACTTCTCTGTGGACAATCACCCATGGTTTCAGCACCATAGTACTGAACAGCACCATAGTACTGAACAGCAACACCATAGGCATGAAATGAAATATCAGGGAGAGGGTGAAGTATTACCGTAGTATTGTACTTCCACATGGCAAGAAACAGGGGCCAGCACTTGAGGTACAGTCTTCATTATATTGCACTTGCAGCACAGAAGCCCCTGACACCGAATAGCTGAGTTAATGCAAGATCAATGAATGTTCACAAACATTCCAATTGCATGAGTTAACCCTAGGAACAGACTGCAGCTTCCATGAAGAGGACACTTTCTGTTTACTCTGTTCTTGAAAGGTGAAAATGCCCACAAAGTTAAGGTGACCAACATGTTTCTGCTTTAAACCATCAGCATCATCTATGCCTATGGTGACATTAGGCCCCAGTATTTGCTTAGCTTAAGGACCCCCAATAATAGGTGTTGCTCAGGCATCCCCAAACTCGGCCCTCCATCTGTTTTGGGACTACAATTCCCACCATCCCTGACCACTGGTCCTGTTAGCTAGGGATGATGGGAGTTGTAGTCCCAAAACAGATGGAGGGCCGAGTTTGGGGGTGCCTGGATGTTGCTGCTCAGCAAAGTTGTGCGAATTGAGGTCTGTTTGACTTTGTATTCAACCAAGTTTTATTAAGAAATCAATGGACCTGTTAGTCATGTCCTTTATTTTCAGTGGGTACTCAGAGTAGGACTAACAATTGATACAACCCTGTAACAACAGCCTTGAAGGTGTCAGGGAGAAGCAAAGGCTTTGCAGAGAGGCCTCCAGCATCACTGCTGAAAGTGTCAAGAGTTCAGGAGTTTGGCAGGTGGAAGAAGCTTCTGGGCCTTGCTGCAATCTTCACACTAGTGACACTGCCTTTCAGATTGCAAGAAGATCAGAATTTTGGACTTGAAAAACACTGAGATATTTTCTGATGGCAGTAGCCCTCATTTCTGAATTGAGCTGAGAGCTTTTCTTCCATTACATACTATATCTTCATCACTCCCAGGGCACAGTCTAAAGGCACATGGGGGCATTATTCTGCTGATGCTAAACAGGTCTGGGTCTGGCTGTACCTGGATGGGTGAACACTTGGGTACCAGCAGCATGTCTGGGTCTACACGGCAGAAGAACGGTGTGATAAAAAATTAAGAAAATTAGTTGTTGTTGTTTTAAAAGCTTGCATCTTATTGAATTAAAAACACATTTCTCAAGCAAAATTCACAGAGTCTATTCCAAATTCTGAGCACTTGGTCTATATTAATTGATAGTGCCCAGGAAAGCTCTTTTATAGAATGTGATTGTTCTGTATTATGAAGATAAGCCTTTCTTGTTCTGGTGATGTGTGATAATAAATGGCTTTATTGTCATCACAGATGAGACTGGATCATGAAAGGTTTGCAAACGAGCACATCACATCTTTCTTCTAATACCCATGGAAGGTTTTTTTTAAACTGTGAAACAACTTTGAATTTAGCTCCAAATAGAAGTTTCCTCCTGCACAGTAGGTTATTTAAATGGGTAGCTGGTAATTATCATACACGGTCCTTTGGCTTAACTGATTCATTGGATTGCACAAAACAACCCCTCCTCTCTCAATTAATATTCTGCACACCATTAGGAGCAGGATATGTGTCGGACACACTTTCAACAAAAGCTTCAGCTGATGCAGTTAGAAGGAATGTAATGAACATTTAAGAAGGATTTAGATGCTTCTAAGAATATCCAAGATGTATGAAAACTCCCTGCGAATTTTTGCCTTCCCAAACATTAGTGCAGCATGTTTAGAACCCTCAAAGTCTATCCAACATTTGACTTGAGAAGGAATTCCTGGGAATGGCTTTAAATCATTGGTAGAGCATCTGCTTTGCACGCCGGTTTAATCTCCCCTGCACTCCTTTATGTTTTACCAGCATACAAATGTTATGGGGCGGCATCAGTTCATATCTGTGCATATGTGTGGTCCTGTCTGTGTGTCTGAATGCCAGTGGAGGAGAAAAATATATGGTACTTTCTTTAGGATAGGGCCCCACAACATGGTTTAGCACAGGGCCCGCTTTATCCAACCTTGCTTAATGTAGACCAGCTGCCCGGGGGGGGGGGGGAGGCATCTACTCCAGGCCCTGCGGCAACAGCCTTTCCTTCTGTCATTTGGCAAGAGGAGAGTGGAAATCCAGTTCGTGCTTTGGGCTCAATGAGGTTTCCTCTTCATTTCTTTTCTCTCTGTGAATAACTCCAGGCTGTTCGGCAGTGCAGCCGGTGGCATGGCAGGTCGCCAGGTAAGGAGTCTGAGTCTGGCTAGCTCTCTGGCTAAGAAGTGATCAGTATTGCCGTGGTTGGTATGGGAAGTGGAGTCACCCTGTTACATCCCTTTGCCAGTATATTTGCAGATATGAAAAAGGGCCCCTTGTAGCTTTGGCTGCAGCTTTCCTGAAACTCGTGGAGTAAATGCAGAATGTGGCCTTTATAACACTTATCAGGTGGACTGACCCAAGATGGGAAGAAGGAACATATTGGGTGGGATGGGGTGGGGAACACCCCCTATGAAATGCCCCCTCCCCCAATTTCAGTGGTCATTTATGGGATCCATAAATTGGAGTGAAAATCTTTCCCCACTCAGAACGAGGGCAGGAACACTACTGAGTGTTCTTTCACTGCCACGTCTCTGCCTGCCCCAAAGTTGCAGGTGCAGGAGAATCTGTCAGTTTTGTTTTCTCTCATTATCGCCTCAAATCTTAAATTCTCCATATCAGTTTGCATTTAAAAATAAAGAAGTTGTCACGAAAATTCACCATAATTTTACTGCAAATTTCTCCAAATGCACACATTTGTACAGGTGAAACTCGAAAAATAAGAATATCATCGAAATGTGCATTCATTTCAGTAACGCAACTTAAAAGGTGAAACCAATATATGAGATAGATGCATGACATGCAAAGCAAGATATGTCAAGCCTTGATTTGTTGTCATTGTCATGATTTGTCGTTAGGCGGCTGAATTATAAATGGAATGTAATTCATGAAATGTCATAGCGACATTTATTTTTGTTTATTTTTGTATGGTTGTAACTATTTGTTTTATTACTGTGGGATTTCCAAAAGAAAGCATTTGTCAAAATTAAAAGGAAAATAAAAAATAATAGGTTGTGTTACTGAAATAAATGCAGTTTTTGACGATATTCTAATTTTCCGAGTTTCACCTGTATGTGCCTAATATGCACATTTTTGCAAAGCAGTTCCTCCCATCCCTACCTGGAGAACTCCTGCCAGTCAGTGTAGACAATACTGAAGTAGTGGTTTGACAGTGCGAGGCAGCTGTCTGTGTTTGGGGAAGGACTACAGCACAGAGGAGGAACTTCTGCTTTGAATACAAATGCTTCTAAGTTCCATCCTTAGCAACCTCCAGATAGGGCTGGGAATGTCCCTTTTTAAAAAAAACCCAGGATGGCTGTGGTCATTCAGTGTAGACAGTACTGAACTAGATGGACCAAAGGTCTGGCTCAACATTAGGCAGCTTCCAATTAGGGCTGTGAACCATATTTGGCTGAGACAAATTGGGCATATTCACACGGACTCTGGAATCAGACAAATCAGGTACAGCCAGTCAGAATTCCAGAAGATCATAGAATCGTATAGCTGGAAATGACCCATGGGTCATCTAGCCCAACCCCCTGCAATGCAGGAATCTCAGCTAAAGCATCCATGACAGACCCAACATCTGCTTAAAACTGTTCCACTGTCAAACAGCTCTTTCTGTCAGAAAGTTTCTCCGTATGTTTAGTTGAAATCTCCTTTCTTGTAACTTTAGTACACTTGGATACAGTGCATCAGGCCCTGGAGATTTGAATTCATTTAATGAAGTTAGGTGTTCCCTTTTCCTATTTTGGGTTGTAGCTCCCTCCTTACATCATTTATTCTATTATCACCAGGTTGCATATTGTTTTCCCTTTGGGTGAAAAATGGAGCCCACCATGCCTGCCCAGCCCTCACTGCCAGTGCCACTGGAGTGACACCCCCCCCCATTGGAGAGTAGGACTGCCGCATTTGCCCACCCACAAGGGGGAGCTAGGTTGGCCAAAGCGGCCCTTGGATCATCCCAGTCTCACAAAGCGGCTTGGGGCTGGCAGGGTGGCATGAGCAGGGAGCAACAGCCATGCACCCTTCGATCCCAGCTTTGCAAATCAAGGGTGAGACTGGGAGTGAAGGGCGAATGGGTGGCAGTTGCATCCTTCTCACGCTGCCCTGCGAGCCCTACACTGCTTTGCAAGGTTGGAATATGATCTGGCAAATCGTTCAGATCAGATCCCAGCACCGCAAAGCAGTGTAGGGCTCGCAGGGTGGACTGAGGAGCCAAATGTGCAGTGTCCCCTTAAAAAAATGTACTGGGGCTGTTGCCCTGGCAGCACCCCCCCCCACCCTGTCCCTGTGAAGGAGAGGTGGGTATCAAAGGGCCAAGATCTACCCCAACCTCCAGGAGAAGGTAGGAGCCAAATGCCTGTCCTTCCTGCATGGTGAAAATGTGCAAGATTAGCATCTCCACCAAGTTACCAATCCTGCCTGATTCAAGTTGCTCCTTTGCAAGGGGGCTTCCCTGCAGAGATGCCACTGACAAATGAGTAGCCTACCCAGCAGAATCAACACCCCCTAGTCTCCATTGGGAGGAAGGACTAGATGACCCTTTGGATCCCTTCCAACTCTGCAATACTATAACCCCTCCCCCACAAATTCCCAAATATTTATGAACCCAAAAAGACCAATTATGATGAAGGAAATAACTTTCCAGTGCTGAAGATTTTGCCAACCTCGATGGCTTTGAAAGCTCTGATGGATTGAGGGGGGGGGGCACAATCTAAGGCCTTACAGTTGAACCCTGCGAGAGAGGGAGAGGTGTGTGTGTGTGTGTGTGTGTGTGTGTGTGTGTGCGTGAAACTGCTCTTCCAGCATGTTTTTCTTTTCCTAGGACTGTTTCCCATTTGGGCCTGGACGTGACAGAAACAGATTATAGCTGAGGGCCCCTTTCTAATTACCTTTTGTAAGCTATGGAATTGACCTGCCTCCGTGGCAGTGAACTTTTCCTCCCTCTGCTCAGCTCAATGGCTTATTGTCCCACTGCCTGCCTCCCTTGCCTTTCAACTGCTTGTCATTCTACAGGAACCTCAACCAGGAGGTGGGAGTTTGCGCTGGAGAACTGACACTTATTGCTTCAGACAGACAAGGAGCTTAACTTTTTTTTTTCTCCCTTGGGAATGGAGATATTTTGAGAGGAGGAGAAAGAAAGGAGGGGGGACCTAGAGGCCAGCCTGCTGCATGTCAGTGAAAGATGAGTTAAGCTTTTCTCCGGGCACCCTACATTGCCTCATTCCCCTCATAATCTCATTGGTGCCTGGAAACTGCAGGCCAGAGACTGAAGAAGCCAGAAAAGTTCACTTTGAAGTCTCTTCTAGAATCACTCCCAAGTTTTAAGGGCCATTTGTGAGCAGGAATGAACAGAACAGGAATTCAGTTTTGCATATGCTACATTACTAGGCTATTCAATCCCCCCCTTTCTGCAGATAAAAAAGTCACAACTAAGTTCTACTCAGTGTAGACCTATTGAATTTGATAGAGCCATGCTACTCCTGTCCATTAATTTTAATGGGTCTACTCTGAGTAGGACTAACATTGATTACCAAGCACTGAGGTGCAACCAATGCTAGGCCAACTCAAAACAGACCCACTGAAATTTATGAACATAAGTAATTTAGAGCTATTGACTTTAATAGGTCTAATCTCAGTAGAACTTAGCTGAAGAAAACCCAAATTGTACAATTTCCTCTAAAATACACCTTATATGCAGCTTCTATGCATTCTTCCCCTAAATTGACATTTTTATATGCTTTTCAGTGCAAGGCCCCTAAAACACATATTTTTGTACATATTGTCTTGTACATCTAGCTCAAGACAGGGTTCTGTCTTGGGCCCAGTCTTATTCAACATCTTTATCAATGACTTGGATGATGGGATTGAGGGCATCCTGAGCAAGTTTGCAGACGACACCAAATTGGGAGGGAGGCTAATACCCCAGAGGACAGGATCACACTTCAAAATGACTGCAACAACTGGGCCAAAGCAAACAGGATGAATTTTAACAAGGATAAATGTAAAGTACTACACTTGGGCAAAATAAAAAATAAAAAAATGAAAGGCACAAATACAGGATGGGAGACACCTGGCTTGAGAGCAGTACATGTGAAAAGGATCTAGGAGTCTTGGTAGACCACAAACTTGACATGAGTCAACAGTGTGATGCAGCAGCTAAAAAAGCCAATGCAATTCTGGGCTGCATCATTAGGAGTATAGCATCTAGATCAAGGGAAGTAATAGTAATAGAGGGCAACCAAAATGGTCTAAGGCCTGGAAACGATGCCTTATGAGGAATGGCTTAGGGAGCTGGGTATGTTTAGCCTGGAGAAGAGAAGGTTAAGGGGTGATATGATAGCCATGTTCAAATATATAAAAGAATGTCATATAGAGGAGGGAGAAATGTTGTTTTCTGCTGCTCCAGAGAAGCGGACGTGGAGCAATGGATTCAAACTACAAGAAAGAAGATTCCACCTAAAAATTAGGAAGAACTTCCTGACAGTAAGACTGTTTGGCAGTGGAATTTGCTAGCAAGGAGTGTGGTGGAGTCTCCTTCTTTGGAGGTCTTTAAGCAGAGGCTTGACAGGCATATGTCAAGAATGCTTTGATGGTATTTCCTGTTTGGCAGGGGGTTGGTCTGGATGGCCCTTGTGGTCTCTTCCAACTCTATGATTCTATGATTCTAGGACTGTTTTCACTGATTGCCACCACATTCTCTAAGGTTTTAAGCAGGGCTCATCTCCGGCTCTACTTGAAGAGACTCAAGATTGAACCTGGGACCTCTTTACTACTTTACTTTACTTTACTACTGAGCTACAGCTATTCCCCAAGGGGTAATGCTTCAATTGTTAAGAATTTGGGAGCCACTGAATATTTCAAATGCACGGAGTGGTCAGAGTTTGCTTTCATTTCAAGGGTGCCCTCCTCTGTGTTTCAGGCTGGGATACAAATGCACTTTGGGATGATTCATGGCAAGCAGGTCCTAAATCAAATAAATAAATGACCTTGGCTGCTTATAACCTTGGTTGCTTATAAATCCATAACAAAATAATTAATAAATAGTTGCGTACAGCATTACAAAATTAAGGGCTGCCACTCCTGCTTGCGCTGTGGCGCTGTGGATTAAACCACAGAGCCTACCGTGTTTCTCATATTATAAGACACGTCTTATATTTATTTTTTCCTCAAAATAAACCCACTATAGCTTATTTTCAAGGGATGTCTTATTTTTTTCCTCCTCCAGCCGCGGCCGGCATTGCTGCTGCGCCTATCACTATGTCTTATTTTCGGGGTATGGCTTATATTCCTTGAATGCTTAAAAATCCTGCTATGGCTTATTTTATGGGTATGTCTTAAAATATGAGAAACAGGGTAGGGCCTGCCGATCAGAAGGTTGGCGGTTCGAATCCCTGTGACGGGGTGAGCTCCTGTTGTTCAGTCCCAGCTCCTGCCAACCTAGCGGTTCGAAAGCACGTCAAAGTGCAACTAGTAGATAAATAGGTACCACTACAGCGGGTAGGTAAATGCCGTTTCCGTGCACTGCTCTGGTTCGCCAGAAGCGGCTTAGTCATGCTGGCCACATGACCCGGAAGCTGTACGCTGGCTCCCTCGGCCAATAATGCAAGATGAGCGCCACAACCCCAGAGTCAGTCACGACTGGACTTAACTGTCAGGGGTCCCTTTCATTACCTTTACTTCTGCTTGCATTGCTTGCCAACCCAGCATACATTGAGCCCCTGCCAACCCCCACCCCTCCCTTTACATCTCACTCACCCACCCCACACCCTCTCACAGTGCCACAGAAACTACAGCCTTACTTTTTTCTTTCAAACATTTATTAGAAAAAAATATTACATAGAAGGACATCTAACTGCTTAAAAGGTGTATTTCTTTGTAGTTCATTGTTCTCAAACAAGCATCCTCCAGTTCTCGATGAACAATTATTCTGTTTTCTACCCTCTCTAACCGTTACTATAATCATTAATTTAAACAGCAGTATGCTATATCTCAAAAGTTTCACAATCCATTCTACTGCAGCTGGAGTTTTTGGTTCCCCCACCAGTTTATAAGCTGTGCATATACATTACGCTTCAATAAAGAAACTGCTTTTCTCAAATGATGTTGGTTGGCCATGACTACTCCATATTCCTGCTGGAGCTGGAAAATGCTGAGCCCACCCAACCCATCCTGCTGATAGTTGCTGGGATCCCTTAGATAATGATCTCTCCATGTCTCATGTCTCCCTCGGGGGTAAGCTTTGTTGAGGCGGGTTTCATTGTGAAAGACCAAAGATGAGGGATTTGGTGGAGTGGGGGAAGGGGTGGGATGGATCCCTGCTCTTTGCCGATAACGAAAACATTAATGGCAGGGGGGGACCTTTTTAAAATAAAAAAAATTAAATACTTAAGTGCCACTTCTGTTCTCAGCCTCTCCCTCACATTCCACCCCCACCCCATTCAGTTCTTCATGAAATGAGCCTACCTCCAGGAAAGCATTTCAATCCTCTAAACCAGAGAGGGGAAAAATAATCTCCGTACTGTGCGCTTGCATTTCCCCCCCCCCTTGCCTCGGAGGCCTGGGCAATCTCTCCCAGGCTCTCTCCCCACCCCCCAGACTGTCCCCAGCTTTCATCCTGCCAAGCACAAGAAGAATAGACTATTCAATGCCAATGTACAGCATTTGCCTTTCGGTGTGTAGAACAAAACTGGATGAAAATAGGGATTTCTGCCGCCTGTTCTGTTGCTGGGGAGCCACAATGGTCTTAATGGATGCTATCTTTTGTGCTCAGGCGTCTTTTGTCTGTGTTCAGGATTTTCTTCAGTAAATTCTCCCTAAGGACAGGGCTGGGGAGAAAGAAAATTGGTGTGCATTTCCGGCTCATTCATTTGACCAACCCATCCACCAAACCATCTGCCTTGGTGGAGATAAACTTCATACTTCTTCCTTCCTTCCATTTCTAAATCACTCAGGGTTCTTTCCAACTCAGTTGTGCTCAGAGTAGACCCATTTAAATTAATAGACCTCAGTAAGTCTTGTCTATTTATTTTGATGGGCCAGCATGCTGAGTAGGACCTACACTGGATCCAACCTTCTATATGTTTAAAAATGCATAAGTGGTGTAGACTCCCTGGAAAAGACCCTGATGTTGGGAAAGATTGAGGGTACTAGGAGAAGGGGACGACAGAGGATGAGATGGTTGGACAGTGTTCTTGAAGCTACGAACATGAGTTTGACCAACTGCGGGAAGACAGGAGTGCCTGGCGTGCTCTGGTCCATGGCGTCACAAAGAGTCGGACACAACTAAAGTACTAAACAACAACAACAACAACAACAAGTGGTGTACAAAAAGAACAACCACAAAAAGCAATAAAATCCTGTCATGAAAAACAGAATCATTAACACCCTCCCCAGTAAAACAGTACTATCAGAACAGATAGTATCTGCCCTATACATCTAAAGTAGCATCAGATCCCTTCAAATGGGCATGGCTTCCCCGAAACAATTTTGGGAACTGTAGTTCGTTAACAGGTACTAAGAGCTGTTAGGAGTCTCCTATTCCACTTGTGGAGCTACAGTTTCCCAGAGTTTTCTGGGAGGAGAATTTGGCTGCTAAAGCACTCTGGGAATTGTAAATTTGTGTAACATGCTAGCTTTCTACATGTACTTGGTTACCCCTCTCTGTCCTCCATCCAGACAAAAAGGAAGCATTATCAGAGATATCAAGATCACATTTCAGCCAGACAGAAACATTCTAGGGAGAGGCAAAGTGGGGCTGAGGAGGAGGATAGCCAGATAGAGAGGTCTGGGGCACATTTGTCCCTGGGTCTGAGGTTTCCCCATCCCTGCCTTACAAAATCATAGCTACATTCCAGATGGGCATCTGTGCTCCTCTGCAGCATCCTAATGCCTAACAACTTCACAGTGGCACCAGCTTCTTTGAATGGGACCCCACCTCATCAGATGTGTGTTTACCCACCAGATGACATTACGAAATCAACCACAGGAATGTGATCCAAACACTCTCATATCTGATTTTTTTATTATGACTAGCCTACAACTGGCATGGAAATGTGCCTGAAACGGTCTGGAAAAAATCTAATTATGGGAGAGATGATTGAAACAATGTGTTTTGGCACCAGCTCAGCTACTCTGAAATGTCAGGTCCAATCTGTTATCCAAACTTAGACATGCTACTACTATTATTAGCAAAACCAAGCAATTGTCAGATAATTAGTTATTGTAGTTTTAGGCAAAGTGCTGTAATGTGATCGAGGTTGTACTGTTCTCATTCAGCTAGGGTTGCCATATCTTGAAGAACAAAAAAGAGGACAGCCGGAGCCGCTGCCAGCCAGTACGCCTCTTTCCCTGGCTAGGGTAGCAGAGGCTGTAGTGTACAGAGCACCTGAACCCGCACACCTCTTTCTCTGGCTCAGGCTGGCTGTGGTCGTGGCGTGCAGAGCAGCCCAAGTCACCCGCACCACCTGCGCCACTCGCACCTGAGTTGCCTGAGTGGAAGCAGGACACAAGCCCCTATCTGATCACCCTGCTGCAGCACTTCTGCTTCTGGGGCACAGCACCGTCCTGAGCATGTGCATGCCCCCCCCCCAATCCCAAAATAAAAAAAACACCTCCCCAGCCCAGACATTTCCTTTAAAATGAAAAATCCCCCCAGATGGGCATGTTGGCCCCCAAAAGAAGGCATGTCCATGTTTTCCTGGACAAATGGCAACCCTAATTCAGCTCAAGGGAACACAAACAAAATCAGAACTGTCAACTCCTGATTATAACTTGACATGTCATCAAATGTCTGGAATTTACCCATGGGCATAGCTAAGAGGGGACATGCCATGAATTTACCTCAGCGCTTGCTAAGGCCAACCTCAGCTCTTCCTTTTCTGTATTTACTGGTTGTCTTATGTTTCATTGTGATTTCATTGTGAATGTTAGTTTGTGTTACTGAACACATGCACAGACCTCAGGGTGAAGGGTGGGTAACCATAAACCTCAATATTAAATAAATCAGAGGGACTTCCGGCGAGGCAAGATGGCAAGCGCCATGGACACGCAGTGCTCCTGAAGGCCGCCTGCACCAACTGTGCTGCCTGGCTGGTTCCTACACAGCCACTGCCTCCACCACTGCGGTTGGGAGGGAAGCAGGGGTGCCCAACATGACAACCAGGGAGGCTGCGCAGAGCCCCCAGCCCCCCAGCGGTCTGGAACCCACCAGGACCAGGAGCACCCTACCGAAGAACCAGTTGAGCTCCAAGGTCCAGAGGCCTCCAGAGCTGAACAGAAAACAGAAAGCAAAATGGAGGGGGCCCCAGCCAAGCACCAGCTTACCGTCGCCACTGCCACAGCCACTGCTGCCACCAAGGGAGAGGGGTAGGAGCAAAGAATCGCGCAGCCTAGCCCAGGCCTGACCCCAAGCCTACCTCCCAGGCAGCTAGTGCGAAAAGTGAAGGCTGGGGCCCAGGGGGGGAACCATGTGCTAGAGACTACCCCAGGAAAAAACAAATGCACCATGGGCCCTCCATGGCTGGAAATGTGTTACAGTGGTACCTCAGTTTACAAACACAATTGGTTCCGGAAGTCTGTACTTAACCTGAAGCGTACTTAACCTGAAGCAAACTTTCCCATTGAAAGTAATGGAAAGTGGATTAATCCGTTCCAGACAGGTCCACGGAGTACTTAAACTGAAAATACTCAAACCGTGGCATGCTTAAACCGAGGTATGACTGTATTATTATTATTATAATTCATAACAATAATAATTCTTATAATTTTCTTTTTTCTTTGAAGAACTGTAATGGCATCCATGCAGGAAGCCTGAACCATTGAAGGACGCTCCCTGGGACTGTCGCTGTAGCCCTAACCCAGGGACGCAACATCCAGGCCCCATGGAGACCCCACAGTGAAATTAAAACTGCCTGCAAGTCAAAATTAACACCAATAAATTTTTTAAAATCATATACACAAGCCCCTTTTTCATTAATACCATTAGTTTTTTCCCCTTTCTTTTCTTTCATTTTCACACGTTTTCTATTATTACTCACTTATTTTTTACCATATTTTTGTTAGTTTTGCCATGGGATGCTTCAATGATATATTATTATTGTTTTCTACAAGGGGATTATACTTTTTTAAGGCAGCTCAAAGATGTCAGGAGGCCCCTCACAGTCTCAATTCCCAGCTGGTAAGAGGGACTGACTGCTAAGCTGCTCTGATCTTTGAAACATTGGTTGTTTAAAGTGGTATGATACTGTATAGAGCAGTTGAGGCCTTAAATTAAAAGCTGGGGAAGGCAGCTTGAAGAAACTGCTCCCATTCTTTTTCTTTTCTTTTTTCCTATCATGAAGTGTGGATAGCCAGGGAGACTGCAGAGCACTGGAATACTGTAAATGTTTTTGGTTGTGTGTGTATTTAAGCCACACCACTTTTGGCCTTCTTGCAAGGTAAGCTCAACCCCTCACCCACTGAAACTCTAACAACAACAATAACAACAACAACAACAACAACAACAACAACAACCAAGCTCCCAGCAAATGAAACAGAAAAATGGAGGCCTTTTTATTGAGGGAAGAAAACTCTTTTTAAAACAAAAAACGGGAGGCTATGTTTTTGGCATAGGATTGTTGTATATTCATTCTTTTTACAGAATTCTGTGAACTGCTTGCCATAGCATTCAACCTCTTCATGTCCTTTCTGCCTCTTCCCCCTCATGCCGCTGATAAAAAGCAGTGATAAAAAGACCTCCCAGAGTCATCTTCAGAACTGGGATTGTTACACGGAACTTTTACATATATACATACTCATAAAATAGCCCTCTTATTTCTGAGTGTGGGCCAGTTTGAACAACAACAATTTCATTAGATTTCTTTTTTAATCCATCCTTCATCATAAAGTTCCAGAATGGGTTCAAAGTTTTTTTAAAAATACATGATTAATACAGCACAATATTAAAATCAGTTAAAGCAATCTACAATCAACACAAAAGTGTGTGTGTCCTAGTCCTAAAATACATGTCTCTGGTACCAAAATTCATAGTGCATGTTTAGCATATAGATAAAAGGTATACAATGAAGTTGCCTGGTTCATCTCTATGGAGAAAGAACTCATCATCTTAAGAATTCATCATATGAGGGCAGTGGAATTATTGCAGAGCTCTGCTGAGCTTAACACCTGGGAAAGTATACAGCAAGGAGATTTGAGTGTAGGAATATTTGAAGTTGCATCCCTAGATTTACATGAAATGCTGCATCTCATGCCCTTATTCATTGCCTTTAAAAATAAAAAAGTTAAATTTTAAATAAATTAACAAATATTGTTTGTTTAAAATTTAACTTTTTTATTTTTATTAAAGTTTTTCTTGGCTTACAAAAGTACATGCCTGGTCTCTTTTTTCAGGTTGTACAGTCTTACAAATCAGTTACATTTGTTGTGAGACATTAGTGTTGAGTATGGTATAAGGTTGGGGAAGAAGTGGGGGAGAAGAGGGGTCTTTGGCGTGCCAGGTTTTTATCTGGAGGTTTTGTGCTGTGTGTTGGGATAGTGGGTGATAGGCCAGGGGGGTTAGTGGGGGTGGGGATTTTATTTAGATTGTTTTGGAGAAATGGGTAATGGGTATGCTGTTGTGGGGACCATAGCTGCCAAGTTTTCCCTTTTCTCGCGAGGAAGCCTATTCAGCATAAGGGAAAATCCCTTTAAAAAAGGGATAACTTGGCAGCTATGGTGGGGACCCATTGTTTCGTCACATCTTTTAGAACATATGGGATTTCATGGCGTACTTTGTTAGCGATGTAATATGATTCTAAAGGTCACTCCAGCAACATCTCTCCATTTTATGTACCTTTTCGGTCCCAGGACCAACACCCAGGGTTCCATAGTTGTTTTGCTCATTTTCTTTCTATCAGCCTCTATTCTCCATGTATTTCAGTGATGAAGGAAATCCTTAACAAAAGAATGTTCTGCTGCTTTTTGACTGCAAGCTGGATTTTTACTACTACTACTACTACTACTACTAATCACCATCACAATCATCATCTATTGGGAGACTTGGTCTCCAAACAGTGAAGCCACAAGGCAGAAAGAAGGGATAATTAAGTGGTTGGGTTTCATTTCCTGCCAGCTCACCAAAACCCTTTTGCTTTTTTCTCTTTGGTCTTTGGAGAAAAGATGTTGAAATGGCAAAATCGGAGTAAAAAAAAATGCTTTTCAGATGTGGAATGTGTGTGGAGGAGCAATTGCCAGTCCTGTGCCCTTCCCAAAGAATCTAAGTTCCATGCAGCACAGATTGGAATTTCCCAGGATTCTTGAATTGACAAACTGGAGCTTTGCACATTCTTCCTCCAACCCTCCTTTCCACCCCCAGAAAACCTTCATCAAGAAAGAAGTTTGAGGCAACCCTGGCCTTGGCACATGTAAGTTGCTTCTCAAAGTTGCTGACAGTGAGGAAGTATTGATTGGGTGTTTGCTAATGTGTTCAGTGACCTTCCCATACAAAAAAAACCCCATCAGAATAACGTGGAGACCAGCAGGATTCACAATGCACAGGCTAGAGAGAATAATTCTACATACGGTAGCAAAGGTTGAGACCTCACCACCGGGGGTGCTGTGTCTTCCCCAATGGCTGGATGCACAGAGAAAGGGCACATAACTTTGTCTAGGAACTTCTTTGTATAAACAAAGAAGGGAGGTATTGATGGAGAGCTTCCTCTTGGTTTGAAAAATATGAACAAGGATGTACATAGCTGTCAAGTTCTCCCTTTTTTTAAAGGGAAATTCCCTTATGCTGAATAGGCTTCCTCGTGAGAAAAGGGAAAACTTGACAGCTATGAGGATGTATGGGACAAGTTTCCATAACAACTGATGGAAACCACAGGAGGAAAAAAGTGCTCCTGTGCTTGAATCCTGCTTGCAGGTTTCCCACAGGCATCTGGTTGGCCGCTGCGAGAACAGGATGCTGGACTAGACGAGTCATTGATCCAGGAGGCTCTTCTTTTGTTCACATCTCAGCCTAACTTACTTCTTACAGCTGTGAAAACCAGCAGTATGTTTTGCCGACTTTGGAATCAGCCAGTGAAATGGATGATGCAGTCAAAGGAAAATGACTTCGTCATGTGAGTCATAATTAATTTCGCTTTTATGCCAGGGATGCAAAGATTCTTTCTTTTAGATGATGCTTGAACCTCCCCATGACAGACATAATGCAAGTCCCAGAAAAGTGGGAATAGTTTGCCAAAAACATAATGGTGGGCCAGCTTCCAAGGCCCAGAAGCCCCAATTAAGCCTCTGGGCCTGCTTTTGGTACTGGCTCCAGAGAACTCACTGAGTTGCTCAGATGGCAAGATGGGAGGTAAGTTTCAGGAATGGGGAAAATGTAAATGACATCCTTCCCCATATTCCCTAACATCATCATCATCATCATCATCATCATTTTATTCTTTGTACTCTGCCGATTTTGGGCGGCTTCCAACAGAACACTAAAAACAGAATAAAACTTCAAACATTAAAAACTTCACTAAACAGGGCTGCCTTCAGATGTCTTCCGAAAGTCAGATAGTACTTTATTTCCTTGACATCTGATGGGAGGGCGTTCCACAGGGCAGGCACTACTACCAGGAAGGCCCTCTGCCTGGTTCCCATGCCGCCTGTTGCAGGGTTTCCAGGACCAAACCTGAAGTTTTTTATAGCTAATTCTGGAGATGGGAAGAATACCCCAAACTTTAATCCCTCCCTAGAACATATTTACAATAAGCTGACAATGAAGTAAATAGATCAGTTATCACTCTTTGTCTGCCTTCCATTGATTGGCCACTATGCATTGAATCCAGATGAGTCCCAAAGAGAACATTTCAAACATACAGTACCTGATATTTCCAGGTTTCTGCCTGGCTCTTTATTGCTTTTTACAAATTCCTGCCGAACCTTTTGACAAGTTGATGACCCCAATTTCATTTGCCCGGTTTTGTCCCTGTTTTTCCTGCCTCACGGATATGGAGGATATAAAGAGGGGAGGTCAAAAGACCAAGAGTACCTCAGTGGGCCTTTTGGATATCTGATCCTGCAGCATGTTTTCACTGATATTAAGAAGGGAGTTGAAATTTATGGATTGGGCGGTGTAAGGATTGGAGATGTCATAACTGTATATGAATTTTAACTCCTTAACCTTGAGAGCAGGGGAATTCACAGGTGCATAGTTCAGCTTATTGATATGGTGGGCTTTTTGATACCCAGTCTGAAAGCAAACACCTTTTCATCCACGGAAAAGCAGTTTCCTGGGGTTGCATCAGTTTTCCACAAAAGTCTGTTCATAGCTGTAAAAAAGAAAGTCAATCTGTTCCAGCATGCTTCCACTCAACCTGTGGTTAACTAAGAGAAACCCAACCTTAGTAATGATGGGGTGGAGCTACTTCACGATTGGCATCAAAAGCCCTTCTTTAAGTAACTCTGAGAGGTGAAATCAATTGCATTCCATCATGGAGACCCCTCTTCCAGTGGTACAGTCAAGCTCCCTCTCTGGTCTGGCTGTACCAATGGGGTGGAGTGGTGCTGTGTGTATGTTTTTCCTCCTGCTGCAACTAACATTTTTTTGTGTGCTATATTTTAGATAGCTGCTTTTTAATTTATTGATGGATGATGTTTTTTTCATTTGTTTGTTTTAATGGATGCATTTGTGATGTATACCAGTTCTATAAATATTCAAGCTGCTTTGAATGCCCTCTGGCAGAAGGGGAGGGTGTACATTGATTCATGCTGCAATCCTGGGAACCTAATGTGTTTTATTTCTGAATTGAAGCTCTGATTCCTGCATTACAGGTTGGACTAGATTACCGTGGGGGCCCCAGTATTATGATTCTGTTTATAGGACTATACTGTTTCATCACAAATCTAAAATGCTTACTCAGAACCTAAGAAGCTGCATTATAGTGTGTCAGACCCACGGGTCTGGATAGTCAAATATTATCTATCCTGTCTGGCAATGTCTCTCCAGGTTTTCAGAATGAGGTATCTCCAAGGCCTACACGCAGATGTTATGGACTAGACCTGGGATCTTCTGCATGCAGAGTAGACGCTCTTCCAAAGTAAGCCCCATTGAATTTGATGAGGCATACTTGTTACTGTGTTTACAATAGTCAATTATGTACAAAGTTGACCATCTCATTTGTTTCCAAGAAGCCTAATCCAAATCCTAGAGAATCAACAGCAGACCCATAAACCACAGCATTCCTATGTGAGAACTCCCCCCCCCCCCGCCACACACTCTCCTAACTGGAGAAATCCCATGGATATATCCCATACGCTGTGGTGGTCAGCATAGTTCGGCTGGTCAGGAAAGCCCTTTAGGGACAGAACAGATTTCTTTGTTTTCTTGTGAGTCACAAAGCTTAAGCCTCCCACAAAGAACAGCTTGTAGAAAGGGATTATTGTTTCTTACTTCAACCACAGATGTTTCTAAAAAGAGGAATGACAAGGGAGGAAATAGATTGGGCAATAGAGAAATGGGCACCCTTGTCTACCCTGACTGGCAGTGTCCCTCCATGGTTTAAGAGAGAGGTTCCTCCTAGTCTCAAATTGAGATGTCATGGAATGAACCTGGGACCTTCTGCCCCAGTACATGTGTCTGTTGGATCATAGACAGAAGTGGGTAACCCAATGCCCTCCAAATATTACTGGACTATGACTCCAGTAACAGAACATTAAACATCAAACCCTGCCTTATTGGAACCTGCAATTGCAAAGTAGCTTCTCAGATCCCCTGAGATTATTTTTTTCCACTTAATGTAGGAAAGTTGGGGTGGAGTGGGCATGCTTGGCACTTATAGAGCTGCTGGCAGTGGAACTATCACATATAACCCCATGTCTAATAAGCACTTTATGCTTGCACATTCTTTTGAATGCATAGCAAGGTCTTATGTTGACCTAAAATACTACAATGGTGTTTCGTGGAGGGGCGTTGGCTTTTGTCATGGGAATTAGAGCTCTGTGTGCCCTTTCCAGATTGTCTACGAGTTTCAGGTTTGGGATTGTGGTTTTTAGCCAGCGTACAATGAGATCTGCTGGGTTTTTGTCCTCTGTTTTCTCAGGGATATTGCAGAAGCGGGTGCTACAGTGTCTGCTGCAATCTTCTAAATCTGCTAGTTTAATTCTTGCTTCCATGCTTTCTCTTTCTTGGTGGTTGTCCGTATCAGCTAATTTGTTTTTCAGACATGTGTTTTCCTCTTGGAGTTGCTCTATTTGTTTTTGTTACATCTGGTTTTCCTTTTCTAGAGTGGAGATGGTGCCAGTGAGGGTTCCCACTTTGGAGGTCAGGTTGCCGATTATTGTCTTCAGGGGAGTCACTGTGTTCTTCAATAGTTCTGCTATCCTCAGTTCCATTTCTCTCAGGTCCCTTTTTGTTGTTGCGCAGTTGTCATCATGGGGGGATGTTGCGATCTCTTTGTTATTCAGCATCTCCATAGTTGATGCCGTCTCAATTGTTTTCGGTGGCCTAGTTTGTAATCTGTTAAAGTGGGGGGATGCTGTGGTTCGGTGATTCAAGTTATAGCATGAGATAAAAGACAAGAATATACATATACTGTTAAAAACGGATGGGGGTGTATGTATATAGATATATGGTTTTTGTTTGTTTGTTTATTCAGATGGGGAGAAGGAGAAGAAGAGTATAGTACTGGGTGAATTAAACAAAAAGAAAAAAGAAAGATGGGGAGGGAGGTAGGGTGGAAAAATAGGGACTTGAGAAAGTTTTTTTAAAAGTTTAAAAAAATTAAAAAATGTTGAGGTGTTGAAATCTAAAAATTTAAAAGGTAGGGATAAAATGTAGGGATAGAAGGCAGGTTTTTTGTTTGGTTTTTTTGATTTTTTTAAAAAGGGGGTAAGAGAAGAAGAAGAAGAAGAAGAAGAAGAAGAAGAAGAAGAAGAAGAAGAAGGAAATGAGTAAAAATGAATTAAAATGTAGATTGATTGTATTAATGAAGAAAGGGGGTTTGTGCATATAATTAAAAAATGTATTACTGGTAATTTTAACTCACAGGCAGTTTCAATTTCACTGCAGGGTCCACAGGGCCTGGGTGTCAGGTCCCTGGGTTAGGACTAAGGCAGCAGTCCCAGAGAACAGCCTTCAGTGGTTCAGGCTTCCTGCATGGGAGCCGCCATTACAGTTCTTCCCCCACCCCACCCCACCCAAAAAATTGAAGAAGAATAAAGGAAAAGAAGAAGAAGAAGAAAATTCCACTCCCTTGAAAAAATATGGACACCCCCTCACTGGCAAGGGAGGGCCTGTGCTGTGTTTGTTTGTTTGTTTGTTTGTTTGTTTTCCTGGGTGGTTTCCAGCTTGCATTCCCGTTGGGCCCCAGCCTGCTCCTTTCGCAATAACCGCCGTGGAGGTAGGGTCAGGGTCAGTCCTGGGCTAGGCTGTGCACTTCCTCACGGCCTCCCTGGCTCTCCTGGTGCTCTCTTACCTCTCTCCCTTAGTAGTGGCAGTGGTCGTGGCAGCAGCAGTGGTAAGCTGGTGCTCGGCTGGGGGGGTGGGTTTGCTCCTTTTTGCTTTTTGTTTGGCTCTGGAGGCCTCTGGTCTTCGGAGTTCTGCTGGGCTGTTGGTGGGGTGTTCCCGGTCCCGGCTGAGTTGAGGCCTCTGGGGCCGAGGCTCTGGGGGCTCTGCACAGCCTCCTTGGTTGTCACGTTGGGCACCCCTGTTTCCCCCCAGTCACAGCAGTGTTGGTGGAGTAGGGACCAGCCAGGCAGCATAGTTGGTCATCACAGGGCAGAGTCTTCATGCGTAAATGGGTTTGCAATGAGGCATTCACTCTCCCACCCCCACTTTAACATGACTCTATATGTCCTGTGCATTTGCTGTTGTTGTTTAGTCGTTTAGTCGTGTCCGACTCTTCGTGGCCCCATGGACCAGAGCACAGCAGGCACTCCTGTCTTGCACTGCCTCCCGCAGTTTGGTCAAACTCATGTTCGTAGCTTCGAGAACACTGTCCAACCATCTTGTCCTCTGTCGTCCCCTTCTCCTAGTGCCCTCAATCTTTCCCAACATCAGGGTCTTTCCCAAGGATTCTTCTCTTCTCATGAGGTGGCCAAAGTATTGGAGCCTCAGCTTCAGGATCTGTCCTGTGCATTTAGCTGCATCCAATGCTGAAATCCCAACATGCAAAGGTCAGCTCTTTACCACATTTTGACCCTCCTGTCAGCACACCTAAGTGATCGTGAATATATAATATGAAGCACTACTATGTTTCTTCATTTTAGAATCATCTTGTTGGGTGGGGGGTCCTGAAACCAGACAGCCTTTGAGCTCTTGGCAGGCATGCCCCATGAATTATAGCTGCGTTGTCAGACACAGCTCCTGATGGCAGAGGTGCCTGTGAACTGTCTAAAAACCTAAGGTGGTTGTGTCCCATCAAGGCAAGGGGTGGGTGGAGGGAAACCTGGCTGAAAGCAATTGTTTCCAACCAACCATATCCATGTCTTTTATTTATGGGCAGCAAGAGACATTATGTCAATGCCCTTGTCTTTTTTTTGATTGCAACATTCTGGGGTTTTATGTGCTAAATTAGGACAAGGATGAATGGCACCAAAGTCCTATGGGGACTTTCTAATTTCATTTTTCAGCATTTTTCATTTAATTGCCCTGTCTTTCTATCCAAGTAGAAGTCTGTTTTCCACAACAGTTGTCTGTTGATTTGGCAGAGATCTCGACATCTCAGATTCAACCTAATTATTCTTAGTCTACTTTATTAGTTTAATAAATGTCACCAAGATATTTGGGAAGCTTCCCTCTCTGACCAGAATCCCATCCTTTCAGAACACCACTTCCAATCCTTTTGAATATGCTGCTCATTAAGCTAATGGGGCATAGCCCATATCCTGAACAAGTTCCAATGAATTTTTGGCAACAAAAATATATCCAGAGTATTTATTTTATTTAAAAAACAACCACCTTTTGATAGAAAATTATATTTTACTGAACTGCATATCTAAATGTGAATCCTTGCATATATTTTTTCTTTTTTTAAAAAAAATCATACTGTGGAAACAGAATGTACATGTGTGAACACCAGAGAATAGGAATATGTGGTCTGTCCATTTTTAATGTAATTATATGTTATAATAGCTGGCCCTGCCATGCATTGCTGTGGCCAATCCCTGTGACTGCCCCCACCCCACCCCGCCCCTCCTTCCCCCACACCGGCTTTCCCCTGTGATTCCCCCCACCCTGTCCTGACCCATGGCGTATCACTCCCCCCACCCCCCCGGTTCATCCCTGTGAGTGGTTCCACCATGTCCTGAACTATCCCGTCCCCTCCCCCCCAACCCCCACCCAGGCGAGTCAGTACCGCCATTCGGCCTAGTGTGTAAAGTCTTCGGCTTAGTATGTAAATGGGAGCCAAGGTGCTGTTGAGAGGGAAGGTTTTATAGGTGTAGTGCCAGTGTAGGCGCTGCTAGAGGGCGCTGGTTTGCAACCTGGTTCTTTTCCCAGAATGCATTTTCGTCTGAGTGATGTGTTTTGAAACACGGGTGTTTTGGGGGTTTTTTACGTGGCACAGGTGTGACATCTGTCTTTGAAAATGGTATGGACTTGCTCTAGAGATGTAAAATTTCTGGAAATTTGGAAGCTAGGGGGGGAAACCCGTCCGTCCGTCCGTCCCCTGGAAAAAAAAAGATTATTTTTTTTAAAAAAAAATGAAAAAAATGCTACATTGGAACTTCTTTTTTCTTTTCCTGATTGAAAGTCATTCTGTTACAGAAAATATAACCATGGACAATTTTAATGGGCATAAAATTATCATAACTAGCATATTAAAAATATAGTGTATCCAAACAGGAACTGAAATTTAACTCATCATTCATCACTGTTTGCTATGCAACATGCGTACTCCACCTCCTATGTTTTGCCCATAACCTTATGTATTTCCTCACGCTGGTGTGTGTGGTCTGTTAACCACTTTAGCTACTACTATATGCTTAAATTAGTTTATTTCACTTTTTAAAGACTGTTTTACAGCATTTAAGGTTTAAAATATTTTCATTTCTTTTTTTCTTTCATAACACTTCTCTGATTGCCACAACAACACATATACTTTCAGGCCCTTTTTGTTGCTCTATATTTTCTTCCAGTGCTTTGAGGCCTAGTGAAGAGGAACAGATCCAATGCATACCACACACATGCAAAAACAAAACTGAAACCTTTTTCTTTTCTGGTGACAACAGCACCTCCTAAAGGAAGAAATGTATCTTGTTCTTGCATTGGAGAGTTCAGTTTGTAACCTAGGACTTGCTTGTCCTCACAGAAATAATAATAATAATGATGATAATAATGATGATGATAATAATAATAATAATTTATTATTTATTATTTATACCCCGCCCATCTGGCTGGATTTCCCCAGCCACTCTGGGTGGCTTCCAACAGAAATATTAAAATACAATAATTTATTAAACATTAAAAGCTTCTCTAAACAGGGCTGCCTTCAGATGTCCTCTAAACGTCTGGTAGTTGTTTTTCTCTTTGACATCTGGTGGGATACCATACATATTTTTAAAAAATGATTTATAAAATATTTGAACCCCTTATCTTAAAATATTTTATTCATCATGTTAAAATAAAATATTCCATTATCTATTTTTTTCAATTTTTCAGAAAATAACAAAAAAAGGTTTCAGGGAAAAAACGGGGGGCACCCCCCCCGAATTTTTCCGGTTTCCCCCCGGGCCTTCACATCTCACAGCTTGCTCTGAGCGGTTATGTAGATACTAACGGACACGGCCAATATATATATATTGTGTATATATATATATATATATATATATATATATATATATATATATATGTGTGTGTGTGTGTGTGTGTGTGTGTGTGTGTATATATATATATATATATATATATATATATATATATACACACACACACACACACACACACACACACACACACACCGGTAGATGGGATTATTGATTGGCTGAAATCATTCAAAATAACTCGAAGCTGGTAGGGGTATTGGTGGCCACTTTGCTATCACATGACCTTCCAACCTAACTTACAATAATTCAATAGTACACACTCGCATTTAAAGCCCTAGTTGACATGGGACTGCATGTTTCTTAAGATCTTCTACTGAACTGAAGCCCTCCTGAACTGAAGCTTTTTCTGTTCTAAGTGGTTTTAATCAGCCACAACAGAGAGGTGCTTTAAAGTGTAGACACTCTGGCTTTTGAGTATATCGTATTTTTTCATGTATAAGACATCCTCATGTATAAGACACCCCCCTATTTTGGGGGACTCCAAATTAAGAAAACACCCCTCAGCACAACCCATGTATAAGACGAGCCCCAAATTTAAAACAACAACAAAAAACCCTAGTCTTATGCA
Organism: Zootoca vivipara; assembly: GCF_965207765.1. Taxonomy (NCBI): domain Eukaryota; kingdom Metazoa; phylum Chordata; class Lepidosauria; order Squamata; family Lacertidae; genus Zootoca; species Zootoca vivipara. The sequence goes on along the minus strand of NC_142585.1, from coordinate 42,561,473 downwards.
CGGAAAAATATGGTATATGACATTTAGAATTACAGTGGTACCTCTGATTGCAAACGGGATCCATTCCAGAGCCCTGTTCAAACATGAGCGGTATGCAACCTGTGTCTGCGCTTCTGCACACCAGCGAGTCACAATTCTGCGCTTCTGCGCATGTGCATGACATCATTCAATGCTCCTGTGCATGCATGAACCGCCGAACCTGGAAGTAACCCATTCCGTTACTTCTGGGATTGGCGTGTTCATAACCCATGTTGTACTCAACCCGCAGCATTCGTATCCGGAGGTATGACTGTACCTGTTATCACAATAGCTTTAATTTCTGACTTTCCCTCCTTATTTTTGAAAAATTATTATCATTGTATTATTGTATAAATAAGCGTTCGACATATAGGTATAGTGCTCCACGCTACCCTGGGAATCCGAACTGGTTATGGGTGTAGTTCAAAGATACTTGGAATGGAAGTGAGTTCTCTTGATATTCGTAGCACTTCTGCCAATGTGGTAGCTAAGAAGATGCCCTCCAGATGTATATTAGACTACAGAAGCTATCATCTCTCACCACTGTACTTGCTGCCTGCGACTGAGGGGAGATGTAGTCCAGGACTGGGGAACCTTATCCGGCCCAATGGCCACCTTCCCTCCTGGACAACCTTCTTGAGGCTGCATGTGTGGGCAAGGTCTGAGGCAAAAAGTAGGTGGATCATTTATTTATTTATTTATTTATTAGATTTATACTCCACATTTTCCTCCAAAGCAGCCCAAGGGAACAATGTACACACATAGCCTTTGAAAGGCACAGAGGTGGGTTTTCCCCACAGTGCACTTTAGTAAATAGCAGTTTGTAGTTGTATACACCTTTGCATGATAATGTAATCTAAAGTGGCCGCTAATATCTGTGTCGTCTGTACACACAGGCTGGCTTGTTTATCAGTATACAGAGGCACCTAAGTCACCACGGTGCCCCCTATTTCCCCCTCTTTCGTTTAAAACATGGTGAGGGGGAGTGGCAAAGCCCTGCAGCATCAGTAGATCTGCCCCAATGGAATGTGCTCTCTGTGTCCAAGGACCTCATAGAGAAGCCTAGAAAGCTGCATTTGGCCCCAGGCCTGAGGTTTGTTGTAATATACAATGAATGACTATGTGCATGAAAGTGTTAACCTGAGCTCAGGTTACCAGTGGGATTGGAGCTATTTTTAATGAAATTTGCCAAAATCTACACTTCCGACATTGGCTGCCATACATCCGGATTTTCCCAGACATGCAGCGATTTTCTGCCTTATGAGTGGGGAATACCTGCTACGGCCAGGAAATTCCAAATGTATGGCAACCCTAACTTAGCAGGCTCCCTACAGCCTTTTGTTTCCTCCCTCCCAGTCTTTCTCTCTTCCTGCTCCCTGGAACAAATGGAAAAGGAGCCATGCAGCTTTGGCTTCCACTTCAGCAAACTCTGCAAGTGAACTGAATCTCTCTAAAGGGAATTTTAAAGCCTGTATCTTTGCTAACCCAAAGATTGCATGAGGAATCTTGTAAGGAAACCAAGTCCCCATCCCCTTTTGAAAAATTAAAATTAAAAAGTCATTTGGAACCTCTTCACAACTTTGTTTCACTTCCAGCAGATGGAGACTTATTTGTTTTAACTTCTGGAAACTCTATGAGATAAACATTCTCTTATTTGCAAAGTTTAGTGTCTGTGATTTATTCTAGCCAAAGTTTTTTTTGTGGAGAACATTTGTTTAAAGGTGGCTGAGGGTAGAGGGAAAATCTAACCAAATTTGCATGTGCTTAAAGCAATTGCCATTCTATGAGAGTATGAGATCTCTCTTCTAAACCTTTTTCTTCAACAAGGTTCCATGGGTGTAGCCAAGAGAGCAGCTGCCCCCCCCCAAATCAATACAAATCACCCTCTAACAAAAGCCTGGCCTCCTAACAAAAACCTATTCCCCCCCCTAACAAAAAGCCTGGCTACATCCATGCAAGGTTCCACCTTCTCTGGGCTAATATTTTATGAATGACACAAAGGCCAGCCAGGAAAAGGTACTTAAATAAGGCATAGAGCAGGACATGTGAGAGGTGTGGTGTGAGAAGAGGAATGGCCTGGGGAGACTCACAAGGGCCAGAGATTTAGAGGGCCACATTTGGCTCCAAGACCTGGATGCCACCACACCTCTTGTGATTAAGCAGGACCTGGAGGGGAGCACATTAGCTAGCCCAGCTTAGGAGGTATATGTGCCTTCTTTGGCTTTGGAACCTCTTCTGTATTTGGTCTGCTTTCTTAAGGCACAGCTCTCTTGCAATGAAACAGAGGAGGAGCATCATCTTGCAAACAGAGGGAAAGATCTCCAATCACCCAAAGAAAGTCCTGTCTGTAAACAGGAAGCATCCAGTGACTGTATTTCTTTCCCCCCTCCCTGCTGCCTTGGCAAAGCCTTCATTAGATGATCTCATCCCTGGCCAATTTCCTTTGCACATTGAAATAAACACTGAACATGCTAATTAATCGTGAAAGGCCTTCCGCAAAGCCTAGTCTACCAGGAGGACATGAAAGCTGATGTTTGCCTTGCCTCAAAGAAGGGTGGCACAGCTGAAAGTGGCTTTATTTCCCTCCCTGGCAGACTTATAATGTTAAGGACCTTGAAAGCTCTGATCCCACCTCATTAAAGCCCCCTTGCCCTCTCCATAACCCATTATAAACTGAGGAAATGGGGAAAACAATCACCCATGCACTAATCCTCAGCTAGCATTTCCCCCTCTCGATGTTTGCAGCACTTTCTCCATTGTTTGTTAAGAGTGGTTTTGCATTACAGTCTCTCTCTCTCTCTCTCTCTCTCATTAGACATCTTCATCTCCATACATAATTTCAGAGTTCTTCTTATAGGCCCCATCACCTCCTCCACTGGTGACAAATATGTCTGATAATCATCACTCCCTCCTTCTCCACCTGCACCTGCCCCCCAGCAGATCTGCTCTGGTATATCGGCTTTTGGACAAGGGAGGGATTTGTGTAGAACAGTCCAAATGGCCCATCCAGGTGTTCCTGGCTACATTTCCAGACACTGGAATATAAACAGACTTATCAGCTCCATGGAAACAGCTGACATAACAGTTGGATCAGTTCCTGGTGGATTGAATATTATTGCCTCCTTGGTTACCAGGGAAATAACAAGCCCAGTTCAGTGGGGTGACAGTGGAGCATTTGCACCACGACAATCCTGCTGCGCATAAAATTCTGGAAAGATTCCGAGTTCTCTAGTTTCTCCACGAGTTTCTACTACTTAGAGAGGGAGCAAGATCCTTAAACTTGTTTCTGCCCTTCCCACTGTAAACAATGTCATAATTGAAATGGCCAGTCCCAGCTGTTTGTTTTTAACACACTTCTAATGTGCATGTAATGGACGCAGGTGGCACTGTGGGTTAAACCACAGAGCCTAGGGCTTGCCGATCAGAAGGTCGGTGGCTCCCGTTGCTCGGTCCCTGCTCCTGCCAGCCTAGCAGTTCGAAAGCACGTCAAAGAGCAAGTAGATAAATAGGTACCGCGGGACGGTAAACAGTGTTTCCGTGTGCTGCTCTGGTTCACCAGAAGTGGCTTTGTCATGCTGGCCACATGACCTGGAAGCTGTACGCCGGCTCCCTCGGCCAATGAAGCGAGATGAGCGCTGCAACCCCAGAGTCAGTCACGACTGGACCTAATGGTCAGGGGTCCCTTTACCTTTAATGTGCATGTATTGCATTGTGATGACAAGTTCAATCCCTGGCATCTCCAGGTAGGACTGGGATACAGCCCATAATCCTTAGCAAACCTCACAGTTTGCAGCGTTGCAGGTTAAAAGCATCTGTTATGGGCGGTTTCGAGAGATTCCTTGAAGCTAAACAAACACTGGTCTGCCAGCACATGTACATGTGGTGGTGGCAACGGCCCAACATCACCATGGCCAGAAGGTGGAGACCCACAAAGGAAGTGCTTGGGGTTATTATTTTCTTCTAAGAACTGGCCTACACAACCTGGAAGTGAGCCCTTCAAAACCTAGGAAGGAACCTAAGTCATGATCTCACCCACACAAAAAGATTTCTGTTTTCCCCTTGTTTGCTGACTCACCAAACAGCAGAGGACTTTTCATAAATGAGAAATTCTGATTTATTTATTTGGGGTTGGTTGCGTTTTCAGAGCCATCTGCCTGAGAGACAGTATATGTGTGTGTATATACACACACTGATCCTTCCTTGTTTCTAAAGGTTGAGTTGTGGGAAGGGTATAGAGGGAATCCAACAACTTAAATTTGTGGTCGTCTCCTTAGCTAATGTATTTTTAGAAGGCTACTTAGGGGAGAACTGCTGGAAGTGCAACAGTAGAGAACGCTCGGTTTGCAACCTAATGCTTAATCATGTTTTCAGTAAGCCACTTAACAATATTGCTTACTAGCAGAGTGGCATAATTTTCATTGAGTTAGCATGTGCTCTGTTTGGCTGTGTTGTTCTGAAGTGGTTTTACTCTGTATGCTTGGTTGACGAGCTGTTCAATAGCACAATGCATTGTGGCTTCGAGCCCCACATTGGGCAAAAGATTCCTGCATTGCAGAGCATTGGACTAGATGGCCCTTGTGGTCTCTTCCAACTCTATGATTCTATGAGGCTTCAAGAGTTCCTTTCTCCCTGAACTATAAACCATTTTTGCTCAGTTTCCTTAGTAAAGTGTTATCAGGATTTTTTTATCATTCTCTGGACTCTGGGCTGTTATTTCAGGAACTTTGCTGACCAAAGCTTGATGGGGCTATAATTAGTGGGAGCTAGTATAGGTTGGTGGATTTCATTAAACCCATCCTTTGCCCCATAATTTAGCAACTGGCTTGCTCACTGAATTCATGCTTTTTGAAACAACAGATGAATAGAAACACAATCACCCTCTGGAATGCACATTTCTCTGAATTTTGCAGTGCAGCCGCATCAGTAATGTGTGGTAATGCACATATTAGTGAAAGCAGCATACATAAATATATTACATTAGGGAAAAGTGCTTTGCAAAAAGTGTATATATTAGGATAAATTCACACTAAAATACTAATTATTTTTCTCATTAGAAAAGTGATCTGGAGAGTTGAACTTAAGATTAGAAGAATGAAAAACTGAGAGAAACCAAAATGGACATATACACATCTCTAGTGTATTGCTCCTACAGCTTCTGGGAGGTAGTTGACTTGAGATTATGCCTTACAGATCTCAGGAATCAGCTTTGAACCTAGCAACTGCATGAGATCATGCATTTAAATTCAAAGTCCACAGCAAAACTAATGCAGATCCAGTGCCATCCTAGGAGGTTATTAGCTTTAGGTTGCTTCCAGTCTCTCAGTACTTTGTGGGGGAGAGCCAAGTTACAAAAAAAGCAATTCTGGCTAAACATAGGAAGAACTTTCTGACACTAAGAGCTGTTCGACAATGGAACAGTCTCCCCCTGGAGCTTGTAGACTCTCCTTCCTTGGAGGTGTTCAAGCAGAGGTTGAGTGGCCATCTGTTTTGGGTGCTTTAGTTGAGATTCCTGCATTGCAGGGGGTTGAAGTAGATGACCCTTGGGGGTACCTTCAAACTTGATGATTCTATTATTATAATTGCACAGTGGAAATCTGGGTTTCCACAATTAAGTAGCAGATTAAAGTGCTCTGTTGCCTGAGTGCAAGAAATCCACTCTTAAGACATACAAACACCTGACTTGCTGTGGTTAGGAGGGTGATACGGAAGGGGGAATGCACTGATAAGTGTGGAGTGATTGAATGATTAAAGAAAATATGTATAAACACCACAGAAAGAAATCAGGATGCATGCACTTTGTCGTATAAGCTCCCCAAATCAGGACGAATACTGAATAAAGATTGAACACAGCCTAACCTCTGTAGAAGCTTTGTGCTAGCAAATCAGGATGAATGCTCAATAAACCAGTCATCCGAATGAGCCCTTGAAGGCAGCTGAAAAGCTGCCAGAATTGTTGCTGGACATGCTCTGGAGCAATTACAATTTTGTACAGTGTGGGTTTCAGCATCCTGTGGTGATGTCAGAAAAGTCCCTGAGAGGACTCCAGGAGCTGGTGTTGTCTCCATAGCACACCACACTCTGCAAAGGTGGGGAGTGGGGACCAGATATTTTGTATCTCTGTCAAGATGGAATCCCAGACCACCCCCTACTCCTTTCCTTTCCACTCTCTTCATCTAAGCTCATTCATTATTGGAGAGCTCATACATCAGGAATGCACCCACAAAGCCGCAACAATGGTGTGCAGGCGAATGCAGTCATGGAAAGTATTCATGCCTCATGTTTGATTTCCTCCCCTTGAGAGAGAATCTTGTACGTATCCCGGGGGATGATCTCAGCATCTGAGCCTGCTGAATTTCTCCACATTTGTCTGGGTCACAGGGAGGGCAAAAACTCTTCCAATGAGTAGGGGAAGGAGGGAGGGAGGGAGGCATTCAGGTAGACAAGGAGATGGCTCTCCAAGAAATTCCATACCATTTGATGAGGTAGGTGGTCACTGTCCCCTGCTTTTTTTCTTTAAACGAAGGATGTAAAAAGCTGTCAGGCCATTGGTGCATCTTACTCAGTTATTATTATTATTATTATTATTATTATTATTATTATTATTATCTTACTCAGTATTTCCTATACTTAGTGGCAGCAGCTCTTTAGGGTTTTGCTTAATCTAAGGCAGGCATCCCCAAACTGCGGCCCTCCAGATGCTTTGGCCTACAACTCCCATGAGCCCTAGCTAACAGGACCAGTAGGGTCAGGGATGATGGGAATTGTAGTCCAAAACATCTGAGGGGCTGAAGTTTGGGGATGCCTGATTTAAGGTCTTTCCCCACTGTGCTTGGCATCCATAGCTGCCAGCAGCTTCAAAAATCTGTTTTGACTGGATACTATGCAATAGCATAGGGCTGATTCCAATGCTAGTTCTACTCAGAATAGACTTATTGAAAAAGCAGGGTGTGATCAGCATACTGCTGACACCAAAACCCTGAAAATCGAGACAAACTTTCCTAGCAGTTTCATGCAAATTTCATGCTGGCCAATGACCAAAACACTGAACAGGTGTCCCCCCCCCCCAGCACCACCTTCTCGGTTTGCCCCCCCAGGAAGGAATGGAGCCACTGTAAAAGTGTGTCCCATCCCAGCAAGGTATCCCAGAAGGAAACCATGGTCGATGGTATTGAAAGCTGCTGAGAGGACCAGCAGAACCATCAAGGGCATATTCGCCCTGTCCAGTTCCTGGTATGTCAGCCACCAAGGCCAACTCTGTCCCATAATCAGACTTGGAACTATATTGAAATGGATCTAGATAATCAGTCACCCCCCAGAAACTTCTGAAATTGAGATGCATACATACATACATGCATGCAGGCATTCATACAAACATACGTAATTTTATTTGTATTTCACCTTTCCACAGTTCAAGCCATGCTCAAGGAAGCTTACATGGGGGGGGGATACATAACTACAACATAACAAAAATCATAAAAAATAAATGAAGCATTAAAACACACACAACCAAATAAAACAGTTTCCACATAAACCATAAGATCTAAAATAAAAATACAGGAAAACAGCAACAACAAATACCCCACCACCACCCAAAAAATGCTAAACAATACCCCAGCCCAAGATGCTACCACATGCTCCAGTAACTTGCTCCAAAATGGAATATTGAAGACTGGCATTCTGGGATGGCTTTTTTAACAGAGGTCCTATAACTGCCTCCTTCAGGAAGAAGAAGAAGAAGAAGAAGAAGAAGAAGAAGAAGAAGAAGAAGAAGAAGAAGAAGAAGAAGAAGAAGAAGAAGAAGAGGAGGAGGAGGAGGAGGAGGAGGAGGAGGAGGAGGAGGAGGAGGAGGAGGAGGAGGAGGAGGAATTTGGATTTGATATCCCGTTTTATCACTACTCAAATGAGTCTCAAAGCAGCTGACATTCTCCTTTCCCTTCCTCCCCCACAACAAACACTCTGTGAGGTGAGTGAGGCTGAGAGACTTCAGAGAAGTGTGACTAGCCCAAGGTCACCCAGCAGCAGCATGTGGAGGAGCGGAGACGCGAACCCGATTCCCCAGATTATGAGTCTACCGCTCCTAACCACTACACCAGGCTACATCCCTTTATACCCTCTTTGAGTGCATTTGCCTTGCTGGAATTTGATTTAATTTGATATTTATATATTTTTAGGTGCCAGGCAAAAACATTCCTCTTCAACCAGGCCTTTGGCGGACTAATGTTCTACAGCCTTTTAAATGTGCTTATGGGAGGGGTGGTTACTGTTTTGTTGCTTCTCTTTGACTATTTTTTTTAATCTTGTGTTTTTATCGTGAACCACTCAGATCTTTTGATGAAGAGCGATATATAAATCTAATTAATAATAAAATAATTCAATAAAGTCATAGTAATTGAGTGTATCAGAAAATATATAAAGAAAACCATTCATCAAAATAATTAATACAATTCAATAAAGCCATAGATAGAGTTGAGTGCATCTCAGCAAAGGATCCTCGTTGTTGGGGTTAGCTGATATTCCATTTGCCCTACCACCCCAGCCTAATGTTGAAAGAACTGCTGTTTTGTTCTTTAGACATTTCCTTCTTTGTTCTGTTTGTAGCTGATGGGAGTTGTAGTCCAAAATATTTGGAGGGCATCAGGTTGATGCAGGCTAAATTCCATAGTGTTTCTTGGTCACAAGTTGTCAGCTATGTGCAATGGTTTTCCTTGGACACATGTGGTCAACTAGCCTGTGTATGCTGAAACAAGCTAATCTACATATGCCATTTTTATTGGCGAGTTCGTTTGCCTGCAAGGGTTTCTTTGGGTGGCATGTGTCCTTAAAAAGGGGTTTTGGAAGGGCAGCTTTGATAAGAACACGAGGGGTCGATCTGCTCATCTCTAACTTCCTACAGTTTCACATGTGTATCTCAAGATCAGAGCTAGCTGACTGCCTAAATCAACATTTTCTGCCATTCCCATTCTTACACTATAAAAGGGCATGCGGTTAAGTGTAAAGATCCTAAAAAGTTTTAGTATCTACTGTCTGACATCCCTAAAGCATTTCTCTCTTGGGGGCAGGGGGATTTGCATGCCGTACATTCTGTAGTATTGGAATCATATAGAGACAGAGAATTGGTGCTTGGGATGAAGAGACTTTTCGGCATGACAGCGACTTTCAAATGTAAATTCACTGGCTGATGGTTTGTGAAACAGAACAGTGACCTCAGAAGTCCTGACTAGCATACTTATATCCTGAGGCTGAGCCAGAAGTTCTCAACTGAGAACTTTCAGCTTGAGATAAAGAGCTGGGGGCAGAAGCATAGTGTGGTGGGGGTGCATTGCTCCGAGAGCACATTTTTGAGGGGTGCAATCAGGTGCCCCCACAATAGTCACAGAGCCCTGGTAACTGAGGTGTTACGTCAGGGGGGCGGGTTGGCTTAGTGGACAGGCAGATGGAGGCAGCAGGCAAGGAGCCTGTTGGAGGTGGGCTCTGTTCACCGCAGTGTGGTGTGGTGTCCCCCAATGCTGTGCAGCCTGGTGGGGCCACCCCTGGCCTCTGGATGCCTCCCAACATTGTGCGCCTTGCAGGAAGTTGACCCTGGACGTGCTGCATCAGGAGATGCTGCGCAGCCCAGCAGGATGCTGTGCTGGGCCATGCAATTTTGGGAGAGGCTGTGCAGGCCATTGCGACCTGGCAGGCAAATTGGGAGGAGGTCTGGTCTGGTTGGTCACTCCTGATGCAACAGTCATCATGCATGCAATGTGTGATGTGCATGACAGCATGTACAAGCGCACAATGTGCTTGACATCAGCCCCACCAATGTCGGGGACAAGTCGGTGCCTCTCAGAGACCCTGATAAGAAAGCTTCAGGTCAAACTCTGAACCTTGGCAACCTTGCCTCGAAACTCCCACTCTTCCTTGTTAGTAAATCTTGCAACATCCAAACCCAATGTAGGTTTCTGTGTACTACATCTATGTTTGGCCTCCCACTTTTGATTACCTTGTTGTACATTCTTGAGCTGGAAGGGCAATAGCTCAGGGTTCCAGCATCACCTAGTAGGGATGGGGAGAAATTTGATTTAGTTTATATTTAGTGTGAATCTATCAAATTTGCACTTTCTTATATAACATGAGACTTGTAGCACAGCCATCATTTGAAATTTGCACTTCTCCATATTTTGTGATGCTGTTCTCCAGCCAGCCAGCCAGGGGGAAGTGTGCAAAAAAGTTAATGTGAAAATAGTGTTCAAAAATGCATTGTGTTATGGAAATTGCTTGCAAAATTGTGGGCATTAATCAAGGCTGCATGCAAAAAATTGTTTATTCGGAGACATTTGCACTACAGTAGTACCTCTGGATGCAAATGGGATCTATTCCGGAGGCCCGTTTGCAACCTGAAAAGGCCGCATCCTGAAGTGCTGCGTCTGCAACCGCGCACAATGCAATTCGGCACTTCTGCGCATGCGCAATGCTTGATTTAGTGCTTCTCTGCATGTGTGCAGGTTACAGACACGCCGAACCTGGAAGTAACCCGTTCCGGGAGTCCGGGTTCAACACATCCATAACCTGAAAAGATGCAACCTGCACCGGACGCAACATGATGTATGACTGTACAATGCTGATAAATTTTGATGATGTCTATTGAACTAAAATTCAGAATTACAGTGGTACCTCGACTTACGAACGACTTGACAACCGAATTTTTTGACTTACAAATGGGGGTAATGGACGTGCGCTTACGAATGTCTCAACATCTGAAAGGAAACCGCGGTGGTTTTAGATAGGGATTTTTCGAATTTTTAGATAGGGTTGCTTTGACTTACAATTTTTTCCGTTTCCAATGCATTCCTATGGGAAATCGCGTTTCCAATGGCGTTTTTCGACTTATGAATTTTTCGACCAATGAAGGTGCCTTCAGAACGGATTAAATTCGTAAGTCGAGGCACCACTGTATTGCAGAACTGTGGAGATTTGAATTTTAAGAAAAACGAGAAACCAAGAAACCTGAAATAGATAGATTTGTCCATCCCTACCTGGGAAAGACTGCTGACCAAAACCCTGCACAGCCTCTGTCAGGCTATGTAGACCCCACTGGTCTGACTCAATACAAAGCAGCTCCCTGTGTTTCCTATAGGCATAGTACCTACCTTATAACTAGTCTGATTTTGGAGGAGGACTGTAGTTCAGTGGTAGAGCATCTTCTTTACATGTAGAAGGTCCCAGTTTCAATCCCTAGCATCTTTAGGTAGGGCAGCTAAAGATTCCTAGTCTGAGACCCTGAAGTGTTGCTGCCACTAATGAGTTAGATGGACCAATGGTCTGACTCAGTACAAGGCACCTTCCTATGTTATTCCTATGAATTGATTTTCACTCTGCATTTTATAAATGCAATTAGATTTTTTTTTTAACCACTTTAGATTTAAAGATTTATTTTTCAAACATTGCATGGTATTCAGATGAGTTCTACTCGGTGTAAACCCATTGAAATGAATGAGCATAGCCAGAACTTTTTTTCAGCTAGAACTGTCCAGAACTCAGTTCCGGTACTCTCAGGTGGGGGCGCCATTATTAAGAGAACAAGGGAGGTGTTCATAGTGAGTTCCGCCATCTCTTTTTCTAGAAAAATAGCACTGAGCATAACTAAGATCCATTCACTTCAGTGACTCTGTTCAGAGTAAAACTGAGTTGAATGTGACCCACTGATATAGAAAGTCACATCAGCATCTTGAAGATCAGGATAAGCTCGAAATGGGGAGGCTGGGGCAGAGGAAACTGTATATTTATTTTTCTGCTAGGCTTTGTTCACCTTGGGAGAACAAAGAGACGTCATCTGGGAAGGGTGGGCTATTGGCTGACTTTGCAGCTGGCACTGGTCAGCCATTGACCTCTCTGATCCTGGACAGTTGATGGTCTAGTTTGTCTGGCCAAATTCCAGCTGGATGCATTTTCTTGCAACATTTCTTCTTTGGTGGTGGGGATACTCCTGTAACCATTTCATACTGAAGGAAACCCTTTCTACATTCATTCTGTGATTCATTTGAAAGGGCCTTCACTATTCTGCGACAACTACAATCAAGTGATTGTATAAGCCAGCAGTAACTATCTGATAATATGTTGTCCTTGACTTGGATTCAAACAGAGTGGCCAGCTGGTGATTGTTAGTGGAACATAGGACGCTGCCTTGATACCAACTAAGACCTTTGTTCCAACTAGCTCAGTATTGACAACACTGCCTGGCAGCTGCTTTGCAGGTTTTCAAACTAACATCTTTTCCAGCCCTGCCTCAAAATGCCAGGACTGAAGCTATGACATTCTGCATGCAAAGCAGATGTTCTGCCACTGAACTGTGGTTCCTCCCAAATAGATAACTGCCTTATTCTGAGACCAGTCCCTCTAGCTTCGTATTGTTTTCATTGACTGACAGCAACTTCTCCCAGTTGACTCTCCTAGCCCTACCTGGCTGTGCAGAGGATTGAATCTAGGGTCTTCTGCATGCAAAGCAGGTGTTCCACCACTGAGCTATTGCCCTTAACTTAAGACATGGGAAGCTGTCATATACTGAGGGCTCATCCACACTTCCACTTGTTCCAGGCCTAGAATGCACATATCTGAGTGGTTTTCTGCTTTACCTGCGCTTTCTATTATAATAATTTTTATTAAATTTTCTGCTTTACAATTTCAAATAAACATTTTACAAACCTTAAAATATCCAATGGCTTCCCTTTCTTCTCTTTCCATGGTTCATTTTACACCCCTGCATACCAGGTATTTTACTATAACCATTTTCCACTTTTACATCCATCAAAAATTATCCACTCTGTTGAATTTATCTTAGTGCTACCAGCGTTCTCAGCTGTATACAGTTATTTTCCATATATTCAATAAAAGTTTTCCAGTAGTCTTTAAACGTATGCTCTTTTTGCTCTGTGCATATTCTGTCAACTTAGGTTTAGCCAATCCTCTTTAGTTGGGACCTCACTCACTTTCCATTTTGGGGCTAACAAAACACGGGCCGCAGTTGTTGCATACATAAACAACCTTTTCTGGCACCTGGGAATTTAAGTCTGGGTTATCCCCAACAAAAAGGACTCTGATTTTTTGGGAAAGTAATTTTAAACATTTTTTCAATTCATTAAAAATCATTTCCCAATACCCTTTTACCTTTTTACTAACACGCAGACCCATTTGTGTCACAACATAAAAAATAACTTATGCATGTACAATATCAATTATGCAAAGACCTTTGGGATGAGTGCCTATTTCCTTGTGGGATCAGCACCCAAGGAAGGTGAGCATACATCTCCAAGGGAGTCATCAGGATTAAGAGGTAGATTATGGATTATAGATTTTCTCTGTGCTAGTCACAAATAGGAGTGGGAAAGTTCCCACACATTGATGCCCAATAGTTCAGCCGTAAAGGTAAAGGGACCCCTGACCATTAGGTCCACATGACCCGGAAGCTGTCTGCGGACAAACACCGGCTCCCTCGGCCTATAGAGCGAGATGAGTGCCGCAACCCCAGAGTCGGACACGACTGGACCTGATGGTCAGGGGCCCCTTTTATGGTAAAGAAAGATGTTGTTGTAAATAAGACACCTTGAAGCTTGAAATTATAAAATTACTAAGATCCATAGCAACACTCACATCACACACAGAAAATTAAGATAACAAAGAATAATATTAAAATAAAAATTATGAAAACCATTTGAAACAATCCTAATGAGAAGGATGAACCTTGTGCCCTGTTATCAATTTATGAATGTTCAGCTTAATTTTTTTTGTCAGCAGCATTCTTAAATCACCACGATTAGCAATTTGCAGTCGGTTTCTTTTTTCGTTAACAGACTTGTAGCCACAATGAATCCACGTTTCCCCTACATATGATGGAGGAAATGCAGTTTAAATCTTTTGTACTATAGCCCATAAGCCAGGATAAAAAGTAGGTACAGTGTCTGGTTTTGCTGCCATCTTTGAATTTCAATTTCAATTCCTCATTTGTTTTTGCTTCTGTCAGTTCTTCTTGTAATTTTGGAGATTCTTCTGTGTTTGCACTTGAGAAAGGGTCCAAAATCCAATCGGGTTTTAACTCTACGTCACATCGGTAAGCGTCATTACACAACAGATGAAAGATATATGAACAGTTTTTCAAAATATTCTTTTCTTCTCTTCTTTCTTTTTACTTCCACTGACCCCTAATTTTTATTCAACACCCCCTCCCCATTGCATCCTAGGCTGCCATTGCCCCCTTGGATTATTCCAGCACCCCCCAGGGGGAGGTATCACCCACTTTTGGAAACACTGCTCTGATGGAGCTAACCCCATTGGATTAACCTCCTTTTCACCCTGGACCCATCATTTGCTCTATTTTAAAAAACATGTAAGTGTTGTACATTGCTAGCAACTGTTAGCAATATTTTTCCTGTTATAAAACATAATTCCTCCCACTTTGTTTTTTGATCTGCACAATATCTTTGAAGTCACTCTGCCTATGATGTGGTTTACTCCTCATTACCATTGGGAAACACATTCCCCTAGAGGTCCACCCCCCAATACAATGCCTTTTCCAGCCCTAACCCCCCCCCCCATCACTGTCAATAAATGGATTGCTCAAATAATTTTGGGCAGACTGAGATATTTGATTGATTTTTTTAATAAATATTTTTTATTACGTTTTTGCATACATTGCATACATTTCATTTAACATTCCTTCACATCTTATACAATCTTTTTGGACTTCCCTCAGCCACGTCTAAAGATTTCCAATCATCCTAACTTCTTCTTATATTCCATAATTCACTATTACTTAAAAAAAAACAATAACCAATTTTTACTTTCTTAACTTTTTTCTGTAATATTTCATATAGTTCTCCTTACAAAACTTCTTGTAAACCTACAAGCATAATTTTTTGTTTACAATTGTCTTTCGATTAGTTCTCAAATTTAGTCCAACCCTTCAAGAACCTCTGGTCCCGTTGGTTTTGAATTCTCCCTGTCATCTTGTCCAGCTCTGTGTAGTCCATTAACTTCGTCTGGCATTCTTCTATTGTCAGTAATTCTTATTGTTTCCATTTCTGTGCCAATAGTACTCTTGCTGCCATAGTCACATACAAAAACAGTTTTTTTTATCTTGTCTGAGATATTTGATTGATTGATTGATTGATTGATTGTGTTTCCAAGTTGCTGCATAAATGAGGGACATACAAGTTAAAAAACAGAAAGCAGTTACGAAACAGAAAGATAAAGCAATGTTAGGTATCAGGTCCTCTCATACAGCCACCCTTTCGACTTGAGCTTGAGGGGACACTCAAAGAGCCCCTGGACTGTCATTATTTTGTGGGAAGGTATGGGGTGAGCTCCCATTGCTCGGTCCCAGCTCCTGCCAACCTAGCAGTTCGAAAGCACGTCCAAGTGCAAGTAGATAAATAGGGACCGCTACAGCAGGAAGGTAAACGGTGTTTCCGTGCGCTGCTCTGGTTCGCCAGAAGTGGCTTAGTCATGCTGGCCACATGACCCGGAAGCTGTACGCCGGCTCCCTCGGCCAATAATGCGAGATGAGCGCACAACCCCAGAGTCGGTCACGACTGGACCTAATGGTCAGGGGTCCCTTTACCTTTTTATCATTAACTTAGGTTTGTACACGTAAAGTGCTCTGTCACCCTAGTCCAACAAATCCACTTTTAAAAAGAGAATTCTTGGGGTTAGAAAAGTGACAGAGAAATGCATAGAAAAGTATGGAATGAGCAAAACAATAGCAGGAGGGTGTATAAGCACTTTGCAAGTAAATCAGGAGGAATGTTCACCGGGAGGGCCAGCTCTATGGGGCCAAGGTGTTTTTGCCGTCCCCCCCCCCGCCCGTTGGGAGGGGGCTGGGCCCACTCAATGATGAGGGGGCAGAAGAGGCCAAGTGCAGAGCCAACTGTGACACGGCTTCAGTGGCTGGCTCTTGCTGGGTGTGAGAGCGTGAGAGGAGCCACCAGCCACTGAAGCCATGTCACATGCATGCTGCACATCACACACTTGATGTCACACACACACGGCACACACTAGGCACGTGATGTCACAAATGTGTGCTGTGTGCTGCATGTATGACATCACATGTGTGACACACATTGGGGCCCTTCAATCTTAGGGACAAGTTGGTGCCTCTGATGCCTACAGTTGTATAACCACCCCACCAACAAATCAAACTGGACATAATCTAACCTCCCCATAAGTTTTGTGCAAGTAAATCAGGATAAATGTTCAATAAACAGGTTGTATGGAGAAGCCCTCAGGGAACAGCCCTAATAGATGGTCTTAGAATCCTAGGACCTATGAGAAGTGGCAAAGCCAGTGTGGTGTAGTGGTTAAGAGCTGTAGACTCATAATCTGGGGAACCGGGTTCATGTCTCCGCTCCTTCACGTGCAGCTGCTGGGTGACCTTGGGCTAGTCACACTTCTCTGAAGTCTCTCAGCCCCACTCACCTCACAGAGTGTTTATTGTGGGGGAGGAAGGGAAAGGAGAATGTTAGCTGCTTTGAGACTCCTTAGGGTAGTGATAAAGCCGGATATCAAATCTAAACTCGTCTTCTTCTTCTCTTCTTTAGGTACATATCTAGTTACCAAGCTATGCAGGACTTTATGTCAAAATTAGTGCTTTGAGCCAGGAAATGGATTGGAAATCAAAGAATATTTAAAAAAAGATAAAAGAACCAATGTTATAGGTTCATTCATGCCTAATCCTGGTTAGAAACTTTGCAGCCATATCCTTCACCAGTTGTTTTCCAGGCCCTCTTGAATGGTGGTCCTATGTGCAAAGCATTACAATATTCTGAGCAGGAGTTTTTAAATAATAGAATGGGCTTCTGAAGCCCGGTTGTTTAGGCTACAGCTATCATAACTTTGTAAATGTGTGGTGACATGTCACATTTGTTGTCAAACATCTCCGAAAAGGGATTTAATTTATTTGCTTAGTCTCAATGATATAGTTGTCTCAATAATAACAAATGATCATTTATCAGACTTGCATTCCACCTGAAGAAATGTGGCTGATCCAGCCTGGCTCTGCTGGTTCTCAGAACAGTTTTGTATGTTATTTTCACTAATATATGTGTTTATATGCACACTTTAGTCTTTGAGGTTCTGTATACTGGAAAGCTTGCTGTTTCCAAAGCTACCTTCCCATCCAGCGGTAAAGCTTGGTGGCAGAACACCTCCCCTCTCATCAACTCAGTGAGAAGAGACTATTTTGCAGAACTTTCCCATTGGTCCCTCTCTGCCCAACATTAGAGGCAATATGCTCAGAATTGCAGGTGGGGGAAGTTGCAGCTGTTCTAACGTCCACCGTGCAGGCTTCCTATAGGCGTCTGGTTGGCCAATGTGAGAACAGGATGCCGGGTGCTCAATCCAACAGGTTCATCTTATATTCTAAATCTAAACCAACAAAGTAGATACCACCATTCTGAAGCCTGCCCAGCCTGATTGGCAACAATACCCAGTTGTTTGTACAGCAACATTTACAGGACCTCAGGGAGCAATAGACACAAGCCCGGGTCACTTGTTTTATTAAACAGGTGACCATATTGCCTCTGACCCCTCAGAGCAGGCACAGGCAGTAAAGTTGAAGGTTCCCCCTCCCCACTAGTAACATCTAGTGAGCAGAAGGAAATGAAGGTTCACAAAACAGTCAGAAGAGAGGGAAATATTTTAAAGCAAACAGTTCCTTAAGCATGGTCTTTCCCCAGACAGCCCTTTGGTCCGAAGAGCAGCAGGGTGCTGGGTCTACAAGTGTGGTCAATAAGCAATGTGGGGGCTATGTGATGTATCACAGCAGTTATGTCAGACAAGGCTCCTGTTGTGTTGTGTTCTGGCCTTCTCCCTTCCATAGTGCTGCGCTTAACTAAGTGTTACCTGACTTTGATATTCTCCATACGGCTTTGGCATTTGGGCTTGTTTATATGTCCCCGACAAGGAGAGAACAGATCTGTTTAATGTCCCCTGTATTTCTCTGCAGACGCTTTCAAAGATTACATTGCAAATTGCCTTTGCTGTAGCGGCCGTGGCTACCCAGATGAGCCAGCTAGTGGACTTACTAGTGGCAGATAAAATTGTTTGTGTAACAAGTGTAACAAAACAGATTGACTGTGACTAGATATCTTGCGAAGCCTGCCAAGGTTGGTGAGGCACACAGTTGTGGTGTGTCCTACGTTGCCTGTTGGAAGATGTCCTCTCTTCAGTGGGCTTCCCTATCCAAGTCTAGTTTAAAGATATTGGGTTGTATTTAACTAAGTCCTTCTTAGAATAGACCCATTTAAATGAATGAGCCTCATATAATAGAATCATAGAATTGTATGGTTAGAAGAGGCTCCACAGGTCTTATAGTCCAACCCTCCGAAATGCAGGAATCACAACTAAAGAATCTCTGACAGATGGTCATCCAATCTCTGATTAAAAACCTCCAATGAGGTTTTTAACAGTCTACCAGCATCCAAGGGAGTCCATTTCACAGTCAAACAGCTATCATAAAGTGCTTCCTAATGTTTAGTCAGAATCTCATTTATTGTTGTTTGAATCCATTGTTTCAGATCCTACCCTTCTGGAGTGGTACAGAACAAGCTTGCCCCATATTAGTCATGTGAATCTCAAAGCATCTATTCTGAGCAGGGTTCTAGCACTGATTATCACCCACGGAACTCTAAGGAGGAAGAGCAAGAAGTACAGCTTTGAAGTTGCTGCCATCCACAATTAGGGTTTATCTGGCCCTGGCTCTTTCCAGACACTGGCCCACACTTTAAAGCTTTTGCCCTGGAGCTTTTCCCATGAAAACCTGTTCTTTATTGCTGAAGCATAACAAACAGCAATTCAGGTTTTCTCTGGATGGCCATTTGCTCTGATTCAGCTTTGAAATGTAGGCTTTTGCAGGGAAAGCTAGAGAGAGAGAGAGAGAGAGAGAGAGAGAGAGAGAGAGAGAGAGAGAGAGAGAGAGAGAGAGAGAGAGAGAGAAAGAAAGAAAGAAAGAAAGAAAGAAAGAAAGAAAGAAAGAAAGAAAGAAAGAAAGAAAAGGCGCTTGGACATAGAGCTTTAAAACGTGGACTGTGCCTGGAAAGCACAGAGAAAAGGTAAGTGTGGATAAGCCTT
The DNA here is from genome assembly GCF_965207765.1 of Zootoca vivipara. Classification (NCBI taxonomy): domain Eukaryota; kingdom Metazoa; phylum Chordata; class Lepidosauria; order Squamata; family Lacertidae; genus Zootoca; species Zootoca vivipara. The sequence goes on along the minus strand of NC_142585.1, from coordinate 42,542,357 downwards.
AAGTGTGATGACTTGCATGGAGATATCACAGTAGGGCTGGTCAGATCAAGAGGAAGGGTGGGATCAGCTCAAGGATCTGGAGTCTTGGGGATCTACCAAGTTGGGATGGGTTTCATCTGGTCCCAGAGAAATCTTGGAATTATCTGGGGAGAAGATGACTGGTGCCAAGTCTGGCTCCAGAAAAGGTTCAAAAGGATTGTCAGACAAGAGACCCAACATTGGCCACTGGTTGCTCCTGATCAATCCATTTGGAACAAAAACAAAAAACAAAAAACCTCACCCCCTCAGCAAGCCTCCTCCCACAGAGCCCTCTCTGCCTGGGACCCTAGAGAGTCACTGTCAATCAGAGTAGACACTGGGCTACAGCAGAGGCTGGTCCCTTAGGACGAATGAAGCACTGACCCACCAACTTCAGACTGCTCTCAGTCACCCTCCACCTACCTTCTTCCTTGCATCCAGTCCAGGGGAAGTGACACTGGATTTCAGATTCCTCCCTTTAGTCCTAGTGTTCTCTTTGTAGAGCTCAACAGGGAGGGCCAGACCCACAATTGGTTGATGCGGCCAGCCACTGGTTCTGATTCCACCTATCATTGGTATAGGCTCTACTTGCAGTTGGCCTCTCTGCCTTCTGCCCTACCAGTCCCAATGTTCATCAGCCACCACTGCTTGGTTAGGGGACTTGTGGTCTGACTCAGTAGAAGGCAACTTCCTAAATTCAGCATAGCAGCAGCTACTTTCCAGGCTAGAAACACTCTTCTGCACTCATCCCTCTCCCTCTGCTCCTAAGGATGCAGCCTCCCACACATTCTGCATGCCTATCACGTTAGACAAGGACTCTGGAGTGGCAGCTTTGCTTCAGAATTCCACAGATGGCTGTCAAGGCCCAGAAGCCCTGAAAGGCTTCAGTCGTTTGACTGTCTCCTGACCCGACTCCTGAAGCAATGATTGAGGAAGAGCAATCCTCCACCTTTCATCAACCCACAGCTCTAGAGGCAGCACCTTCCTTAGCAAATGTGAGATTTCTGAAAGCTCTCATCATCATTTACACTCCAATGTGATGGGGAAGGTGGAGAATGAAGCCTGGCTTGAGGAATTTATCTACCAGCACACTCACAGCTGAGCTCTTTCTGACCACATCCCTATTGTCTCAAATATATATCTGAAGAAGGACTTTGAATTCTGGAGGAATGAGATCATCAGCCTCCAGTACCGAAATAGGACTTGGGAAACGGTGGCTGCTCCTGGAAGCACCAAGTGAGTCACTGAAGTTCCTACAGAAGTCAATGGCACCTCTCCAGCATGCATCCCTGAAGCACGGTTCTTTGGAAGGTGCTGGGTCAACACCAACTCTGACTCACCTCTCTGAGAATGCAAAGGGCAACAAGGCCCTTGTCTCTCAGCACAGGGGAGCCAGGTTTCACAATGCTTCTGCTGTAGCTGCATCACAGACTGTTTGCGGCACAGGCTAGCCAGACAGTGTGGATGTGAACCAGACCAAAGTTTAATTAAAAGCATTTGGGAATGATGTGAGGATGCCTTTACGAAGTCAGCATTACTCACTTCTTGGGAGAATGTTGCCATCCTTAGCTGTCCTCTCATTGCTGTTCCATTAGTTGCAGGGATAATCTTATCCAGTGCTTTTTATGTATACAGTATATAAGAAAAACCGCTGCCGGAACACACCATGCACCCACCACCATCCTTGCTGCCGCTTGCCCCCCTCCACTCACTCACTCCCCTCCTGCACTTTTGCTGCTTCCTCCTTCTCTGCTGCTGCTGTCTGCCGTGGCTGCAGGCACAGTCTCCCAGAGTTGTTTTGTCGCAACCCTTACAACCTCGAAAGCGCCTTCCAGGAAGGTACCTGCCAATTGTAAAAAGGGCACACCGGAGCCTTACGATCGCCAGGCACCTTTCTGGAAGGCTCTTTGCCGATCATAATGGTCGGGCCATAGTGCTTCTGTTCTTATTATCACCAAAGCGCCTTCCAGAAAAGTGCCTGATGGTTGTAAAGCTCTAGCGTGCCCTTTTTACAATCACCAGACACCATTCCGGAAGGTGATTTGGCATGGGCTTCAGGAAGGCTGTGCCTGCAGCAATGGAGGCAGCAGCAATGGAGGAGGAGAAGGTGGCAAAGGTGGAGGGGGCGAGCGAGTGAGCGAGAGGGAGGGAGGGAGGGCAGCGGCAGCGGCAGCAAGATGGTGGCGGGGGGCGGAGGTGGCAATATGCCGTGCCAACACGTACTGACCCAAAAAAGAACTGGCTGTTTGTTTGTTTCTTTGTTTATTGCATTTTTGAAAATTACAGAGAAAGAATAAATTAAAAATTACACCTGAATACATGAAAAGAGAAAGAAAAAGCAGTTTGCTTGATCCATGGCTGCTGGTAGCTACTTAGGAGAGTATCCAGCTAAGCTCTACTCCAGAGGTCAGCAACCTTTTTCAGAGGTGGGCCTGTCCACTGTCCCTAAGACTATGTGGTGGGCCAGACTATTTTTTTTGGGGGGGGGGATATGAACGAATTCCTATGCCCCACAAATAACCCAGAGATGCATTTTAAATAAAAGCACACATCCTACTCATGTAAAAACACACTTTCCTGGACCCTCTGCAGGCCGGATTTAGAAGGCGATTGGGCCGGATCTGGTCTTTGGGCCTTAGTTTGCCTATCCTTGCTCTTCTCATGGCAGACTCATCAATAGGAGTATAGCATCTAGATCTAGGGAAGTACTAGTACCACTGTATTCTGCTCTGGTCAGACCTCACCTTGAGTACTGTGTCCAGTTCTGGGCACCACAGTTCAAGAAGGATACTGACAAGCTGGAACGTGTCCAGAGGAGGGCAACCAAAATGGTCAAAGGCCTGGAAACGATGCCTTATGAGGAACGGCTTAGGGAGCTGGGTATGTTTAGCCTCAAGAAGCGAAGGTTAAGGGGTGATATGATAGCCATGTTCAAATATATGAAAGGATGTCATATGGAGGAGGGAGAAAGATTGTTTTCTGCTGCTCCAGAGGAGCAGACACGGAGCAATGGATTCAAGCTACAAGAAAGAAGATTCCACCTAAACATTAGGAAGAACTTCCTGACAGTAAGAGCTGTTCGGCAGTGGAATTTGCTACCAAGGAGTGTGGTGGAGTCTCCTTCTTTGGAGGTCTTTAAGCAGAGGCTTGACAGGCATATGTCAAGAATGCTTTGATGGTGTTTCCTGCTTGGCAGGGGGTTGGACTGGATAGCCCTTGTGGTCTCTTCCAACTCTGATTCTATGAATGTGTCTAGGCGAGCCTTGTCCATTAAGAATGTAATAATAGCCATGCTGGAACAAGGCCAGTGGCCCATGTGCTACAGCCTCCTGTTTGATAGTGGCCAGCAAGGGAAACCCACAGGCAGGACCCAAGGACAAGAGGGCTCTCCCCTACTGCAGTTTCCAGCTGCTGGTATTTAGAAGCATTGTTGTCCGACAGCTTAAGGCAGAACATCACCATCAAAGTTAGTACTTAGTAGCCATTGATTATTTTTAGTTAGCCTACTTTGAATAGAACTAGCATTCAATACAACCCTTACCTTTTAAAGTTTTCTCTTTTTTTAACCACTGTTTCCAAAATAACTGATCCTATAAACTTATTGTGAAACATATACAGTATATGTGGGTGGGGCCAGTTGTAAAAGTATATCTCTGGAAAATTTAGGTATAGGAAATATCGCTTTAGGGAAGGGGTGGAAAGATTTTGAAGGTGGCCACAACCACGCAGGAATGTTCTGCTTCCAGTCTTTCCAGGAATGGAAAGAAGGAACAGCTACTTAGTGGGAAGAAAACAAATGTTCCAGTGTTTTGTGCATCTGGCTTCCATTGTTGGACCTCATCCACATAGCTGAGGGATCTTTTTTTTCAGCTTCTTACATGTGCATGCTTGGAGGTAGTTTTGATTACTGACACCTCTTTCTCACTCTCTCTATGGACTAGTGGGGGTTGCTCTATTTGGCAGGGGCAGTCTAGGACATTTTGGCACCTGAGGTGAAACAAAAAAAAAAGGTCCCTACCTTCTATCAGGAAAGAAGGGACAAGTGATCAGGAACAAGGGGGCAATAAAGCTCTACATCAGGAACCAGGATGTGAGGAGACCAACAGTGCCTCCTATTCACCAAGAGGTCCCTCTAAAAGTAGCATTACAGAGCGGGGGGGGGGGGGGACTGCCAAGGCAACAGGATCCACAGGGACAGCAGATCTGGCTTCCAAGTACTGTAGTGTGCCGCAGCTGCCCTTTACACCATGACAGTGGCGGCACAGCAGGCAATGTGCTCCTTGGGGGCTAAATCTGCTGCCCCTGTAGTTCCTGCCACCTGAGGCAGTTCCCTCACCTTGCCTCATGGGTTGGCCAGCTATGGCATTTGAGCAAATATAGCACTGTCCCACCAACGTCAGTCAGCCATAAGTCAACCCCATCCTACCTGCCTTATTTACAATCAGTCTAATCAGCTTCCTTCGCCTTAGTCCCAGTGTTGCCCCCTGCAGAAATCATTAGGGAGGCAGCTGTGGACAGAACTGGAATTAGTTAGTTTTTCCTGTCATTGACTCTGGTGCCAGCTTCCACTCTTCCAGTCCCAAGAGGCTTTGGAGGGAACCTCCTTTCTCTTCTTCCTACAAAAGTGGAGAGCAGTGGCTACCGGAATGGAACATATTTTTAATAGAACGTGGCAGTTGACGCCATCTGTGACGCTGCCACTGTGTTAATGGGGCAATCTGCATTGTCTCATCACTATCAAAGCCTTTGGTGAAGGAAACTTTGCTGGAAACAAACCCAGCTTATGCATCCTTTCCAGTACTGGGAAAGGCAAAAGGACTGGGTCGTTTTGAGGTCTCTCCTCCCACACTGCCTCTTTCTTTTCTTTTCTTTTCTTTTCTTTCTTTCTTTCTTTCTTTCTTTCTTTCTTTCTTTCTTTCTTTCTTTCTTTCTTTTTCCTTCTCTCCCCCCCCCTTTTTCCCATGCTATAGCCCAAAGTCTGTCCTAACAGGAAATTTTCAGTCCAGGAAAAGCCAAAAGTTACTGGAATTGCGCCTTACTTTTTTTCTGGGCTTGCAGTGAGTTTCTTGAGCACTCTCATTAGTCTTGGAAGAAACAGGTGTGAAAAATTCATCACTTCCCCTCCAGGGCTTGTTCAGACACACTGGTTGTGTAAGACACGACCAGGCTTCTGTCTGGCAGGGCTAGTAATCTGCTTCTAATTAACTGTATGCAATCCTTGTCCCCCCCCCTGCCCCCACCACAGATTCATTCCTGAGCCATGAATGGACAGCTAATACAGAAAGTAATCAATAACGGTAAGAGTGTTTTGCAAAACTTGAACCTCAGGTTGAGGGCTCACATGTGGCCCTCCAGAAGTCTCTGACTGGCCCTTGGAATTCTCCCCAACCCCCAACCCCCCTTACTGGCTTGGCTTTGTGTTTCTGCTTGGCTGGAATGTGTCCTTCAACTCTCATAGTGTCTTTTCCATGTCTTGATGGAGGGTAGAGAGAGGTGTGCATGTCAGTATGAGAGCATGTGGGGAAAGTTGCATACCCTTTTTGTTATTTATTATCAGTCTACCATATAATGTACATATTTCCAATGTTGTTTTATTAAAGTTTAATGCTTTACTTTAATTTTAATGCTGGAAATGATGCCTTATGAGGAACGGCTTAGGGAGCTGGGTATGTTTAGCCTGGAGAAGAGAAGGTTAAGGGGTGATATGATAGCCATGTTCAAATATATAAAAGGATGTCATATGGAGGAGGGAGAAAGGTTGTTTTCTGCTGCTCCAGAGAAGCGGACACGGAGCAATGGATTCAAGCTACAAGAAAGAAGATTCCACCTCAACATTAAGAAGAACTTCCTGACAGTAAGAGCTGTTCGGCAGTGGAATTTGCTACCAAGGAGTGTGGTGGCGTCTCCTTCTTTGGAGGTCTTTAAGCAGAGGCTTGACAGGCACATGTCAAGAATGCTTTGATGGTGTTTCCTGCTTGGCAGGGGGTTGGACTGGATGGCCCTCGTGGTCTCTTCCAACTCTATGATTCTATGATTCTACTTTGATGTGTATCACTTTGATACCAGTACATATTGTGAAAGCAGTATAAAAGTATCCAAATAAATAAAATAATGAACAAATGAACAGATAAATAAAACATTGTGGTCCTGCTACTTCTGAATGTTGATCCAGATAGTCCTCCTTTTCTTTTGATCCTATATTGTGACAAATATGGGTTGTCTCCAATGCTAGTCCTACTCAGATTTTACCCATTAAAATTAATGGGCCAATGTCATGTTCATTAATTTCAATGGGTCCACTCTGAATAGGCCTTGCATTAGATGCACACACATCTATTGTGGTCCATTGACCCAACACAGTACAACAGTTATTAAGGTGTAAGATTGGCCTTGCTAGCCAATAGAGGAGCCTAAACCTGTACATACTGCTTTCTGATTTTTACTGCCTCCGAGAGGAATTATGCTACAAACAGTGTAATGCTAGGGGTGCCATATCTTGAAATGCAAAAAAGAGGGCACATTTGCTGACTTCGACTATTCATTCATCCATTCATTCATTATATATCAGCCCAGACTTGCTACTTGCTTAGGTGAACTGCATCATTCTGAATCCAACTTTTATGGGATAACGCCTAAACATACAAATGTGATCCCTGAAACAGCAGGGTCTTAATTTGTTTTGTTGCATTGAACCACTTCTGGATCAGGCACAGCATCGTGAACCCAAGTCATATATCTCCTGAATAACATGTGAACATACCTGGCAGTGATGCTGCCAACCCGAGCCTGGGAAAGAGGCGTGTGGGCCTGGCACCACAGTGATGATGCTGGTGGCGGCAGAGGCAGCACCCAACTCAGGCTTCAACAGCATGCAATCAAGACTCTCATATGAGATTTCCAATTCCTCTTTACAAGTCCAGTGGGTTCCAGTGGTATCTTTCTTGATTTCTAAAGTTAGTTGTTATTCTAATGATTAATCAAGTTAAGCCAAATATTACAACTTTCCTAAACAATGGTTAGCAAAACAAACACGAGAAAATCCCCTGTGCATTGCAATAGATTAATGAAATAATGCTGCCTCTGGCAACTAGTCCAAAATCTCCCCTGCCTTCAGTCCTTCCATTAATGAGTCATGTTGACATGAACTATTTCCCCCTCCTTGCGACTGCGATGTAAAAGCCAGGGAAGCAAAATAACAGGATGTTTAGGGGGAATTGATGGGCACTGGGACCTAGAGGAAGCCAGAATAGCAATGTGTCATGGCAACCATGTGCACACCTGGTGCTTGGCAGTAGCAGATTAGACCTGATCAAATGCAAGAGGGAAGGAATAGATACCAGGGGCTGTGTGATGGAGGAATTGAAAACAATCAAGGAAAGAGTCAAGGGTGAAGACAGCATCCTCCACTGTAAATAGTGGTAGAGGTCAAAAGAGATAAAAAGGACTTGGCTCTTCTGAAACCTTTTCCCCTTGTTGGGGCAGTTTGTCTTCATCTGTTACCATGAACATCCCCTGTTGTGTATGGGGATGTGTCCTTCCATCTTCTGTCTTTGTGTGCATCCCTTTGCATCTGAGACTTCACTAGGTGGAATGTTGCTGCATGGTAAGTGGGCTTCTGGGGGGCGGGAAATGATTCAGTGCATAGCAGTGATATCTTAACCTATTTATAATAATAATAATAATAATAATAATAATAATAATAATAATAATAATAATAGCAGCTTTATTATTTATACCCCGCCCATCTCGCTGGGTCTCCCCAGCCACTCTGGGCAGCTTCCAACAGAAAAATGAAATAAAATAATGTATTAAACATTAAAAGCCTCCCTAAACAGGGCTGCCTTCAAATGTCTTCTAAAAATCTGGTAGCTGTTTTTCTCTTTGATGTCTTTTAAAAGTCAGATAGTTGTTTATTTTCTTGATATCTCATGGGAGGGTGTTCTGCAGGGTGGGTGCCACTACCGAGAAGGCCCTCTGCCTGGTTCCCTGTAACTTCACTTCTCGCAGTGAGGGAACCACATGAAAGAGTCACCTGTTGCTGTTTTCTGCAGATGCAGTAGAGGCGGTTAAGAAGGTCCGCTTTGCCATTGCTATTGCCACTTAGTAGACTCAACATTGAGCTCTAACCCATGTCCAGTCTGATTCAAAATGAGTTTTCCACCACCAACACTCTTAGCCATCTCAGTGATTGTTTCATTGCCCTCATCTCTGGGGGAAACCGCAGGGCCGTCCAAGCTCCATACAATTGAAGAGGGCACTTCAGAGCCAGACAGTTGATAGCCTTGGTTAACGTCGCATTGTAGGGGGCCACCAGGGAATCAGTTGAGAGGCCATCAATGTGGGATAAAACACTCCCACCACTCTTTGGAAACCATTTGGATCCATTAAGTGGAGGGGGTGGAACGTCCAAATCAGTCCCACAACCCTGCAGAGGGGAAGGGTTGTGGAGAAGTCCAGTTGCACCAGGAAGTGATATGACCATGGCACTTCTTTTGTTTCACTTTTACTTAGTATCAGATCACCAACATCCATAGAGGTCTAAGGCATTTCTGTGGCTATGGGTTGGGCCAAACTTAGTCAGGGACAGCCTCATGGACGCCATGTTTTCCACGATGTCCCAAGCAGCCCCTTGTAAGGTTGTGTCAGCATGGATGTTAAAATCCCCTGGGACAACCAAACTAGATGTCTCCAGGAGAACATCCGCCATGATCTGCCCCTTGAGAGAGAGTAATTGAAACACAAAAATAAATCATTAGTCTCTTTTGCACAATTTAAAACTGCACATGTCCTGATGTCACACATTGCAGAAGAAAATAAACTCAAAATCATTCCCTTTTCCATAACCTACCACCACCAACCTGATTCACATGATGGGAAGCATAACAGGGTCTGAATTCTTCATCCCAACTCCCCTTGATAGTCCCTTTGGGGAATTGCCATAGTTCAATGGTGAAGCATCTGCTTTGCACGCTGAGGGTCCCAGCTTCAATCTTCAGGATCTTCAGGTAGACCTAGGAGAAAACCCTGTTTAAAATTCTGGAAAGCCACCATCAGTGTAGATAGATATTTTTAGGGTTACCATATTCTAAAGAGCAAAAAAGAGTTCACATCTGCAGACTTCTAGGTCAGTATTGTCTACACTGACTGGCAGCATCTCTCCAGAGTTTCAGGCAGGGACTCTTTACCCAGGCCCACCTGGAGATGCCATGGATTGAATCTGGGGCCTTCTGCACTCAGAGCAGATGCTCTGCCACTGAGCTATGGCTCTAAAGCAAACAGAAGATTGCATAAGCAGGGAGAGGTTTAAAGAGGTGGACAGACCCTCGATGAGGCTCTCACTCAGCATTAGCCATTGGCTGGGCAGTGTAGTGTAGGGGGTAGAACTTGGGAGGGTGGACTTGCAGCGGGTGGTGGGTGGAGGGGGAGGGGGAAGCCCTTGGTGAGAAGAGGGAATCAGGAGAGTGAATGGAAGAGGGATCCCAGCAGAAGGAGAGAGAGGGAAGGAAAGGAAGAGGGGTCTGGAGGAGGAGGAGGAGGAGGAGGAGAGGGGAGTGCTGGGAGGGTAGGGTCAAGGGAGACACTGGAAAAGCTATGCAATGGCAAGAGGCGGGGGGCAAGGGAATGCAGCAACAGAAAAAGGGAGAGCAAGCGAGTGGGGAACGATCAGATATTGAAGCAGGAGGAAAACCCGTTTGGGGGGTGGGTTCAGGGAGCGCAGCAGAGCTGCTGGTAAAGGAGGCAGGGGGTAATTAAATCAATAACTCCCAGTTGGGGAAAAGGAGGGTCTCCCAGAGCCAAAGATAGCCTCATTTTCTGGAGGATGCCCCCAAAATGGGAGAGAAAGATGGTTGTGTGGTGTGGGGAGGGATCGTTGGATGGAAAAAAAAGAGCGTGAGAGGGGGGATGTGGAGGAGGCACGCTGGGGGAGGAAGGGGAGGGAGCCAGGGGGGGAGAGAGAGAGGCAGCTATTGATCTTGTCCTGGGGGGCTTCAATCAGGAAGCGCTGCTGCAGTCGGGTGATGAGAGGTGGCTGCCTGTCTCTCGGTCTCCCTTCCTCCAGCTCTTTCTTTCCCCCACACTCCTTTTCACATAGGGGAATTCAAAATTGCCCCAGCACGTGTATCACACACACACATACAATTCAATGGGTTTTCCAAATGACAAATAAACATGCACTGTTGGCAGAGGGCCTTCTCGGTAGTGGCGCCTTCCCTGTGGAACACCCTCCCTTCAGATGTCAAGGAGATAAAGAATTACACAGCTTTTAGAAGACATCTGAAGGCAGCTCTGTATTGGGAGGTTTTCAAAGCTTGATGTTTTTATGATGTTAGATATGCTGTAAGCCGCCCAGAGTGGCTAGGGAAACTGAGCTAGATGGACAGGGTATAAATGATAACATTGTTGTTGTTATTATTGCAGCTGCCTTCTCCTTTCTGTGCAGCAGCCCCTCCAAACCCAGTCTGCGTCTTCACGCTCTTGCGCCAAAGCACCCGAAAGTGGTGCGAGAAAAGAGACTCAAGTTCCACAGCCAGGCAAGCAGCCTATCAGAAGCTGTTGTGATGGTATCCAAAGCATATCTGTGTTTCAGTTCACTTATTGCTTTGGAAAGTGAAATTAGGAAGGTTCACATTTAAATCGAGAATCGATTTCATTGTTGTCCCTTCTCCATTTCCCCCCTCGGCAGAACGCTGTGAGGTAGATTGGGTTGAGAGACAGTGATGTGGTCTCCCAGTGAGCTTCCATGCCAGTGTGGGGATTTGAACTCTGGTCTCCCAGATCCTAGTCCAATGCTCTAACCACAACACCCATAGCAAAGCATGGCTCTAGGAATAATGTACCATAGAGGGAAGGTTGCCTCCCTCATTCTCAGATTCGAGAATTATCCAGTCACAGCATCTACATCTTACCAGGATTCAATCTGATGTTAGCTTTGCACTGGATTTTACCACCATATTCCTACCTGGAAATACAAGGTGATAGGGAGTTGTTCTTGGGGTGGAGGTGGGGAAAGATATTAAATCTTAATTCTGCATAATCGTGCACAGCTAACATAATGACAGCTTACTCATTCCTTCTGAACTGCCAAACATTCTCTCTCTCCCTGCTCTGCAAGTCTGAGCTGAGCAACGGGGAAAGATTGCAGAGAATCTGTCATCAGAGCATTGCTACGGAGCTACTGAAATCTGCTGGAAGGGATTTCAGGATAGCAGCTGTCTTTAATAATAATTTAAGCATACACGCACAAGTTAGCCACAGAAAATGTGAACAAGTCAAATCCCATATGCTTGGAGGTTTCCTTCTCGTCCCCAAAGACGTCGAGGCAGGATATGAGCAGAGGTGTACGCTGCTGTGCCGGAAATGCAGAAAGAAACATGAGGCATTATGCCTCCCTATGCTCTCTTTGTCTGCCTTTCGGGAATGACCTCATCAGCCACGGCCTCCCACCATGACAGGAACTGGAGAACCATACATGGCCCAGAAGAAAACACAAGGGCTGAAGGAACTGTACACACTATATGGCTTAATCAGAGGATCTTGTCCCATGTGGCTTCCTTTCCAGATATGCGGGAGTGGAGTAGGTGTTGAAAAGGGCCAGGAAATCAACAGAAGCTTGGAACGACTGTTTGAGGAAAGCTTACGGCTGGGGTATAGAAACTCTTTCAGCCCAGGGGCCACATTCCCTTTGGAGAAACCTTTTCATGCAAGTGGTGGGTTGGACCAGAGGCAGGCAAAAGCGGGCAGAGAAATGAATGCACATTTTATATTTGTACAGTAGGCAAGTTTCTACACTTACACACCTCTCTTTGTCCCCCATCCACATCAGAGTTCAAGGACACCTATGGCCTGGCAAAAAACACTCAACACTTCAGTACCTGTCATTGAACTACTGGTAGAGATGGGGGAGAAATTATATTTACAGTTTCCAAAGCAATACAAGAACTGAAACACAGACATCCTTTGAAATTAGCACTTCTCTGAATTTTGTTATGCAATTCTCCAATTAAACAATGTGTACAAATATATATATAAATTAGGGGGAGGTGTGCATTAAAAAATGAATAAAGGAATGAAAGTAGCTTGGAACATGCATTATATTAAGTGAAATGCCTTACAAAAATCTGCACGTCTGACAAATTGCCTACAAAAAATGTGTTTATTAAGAGAAAATTGCACTAAAACATGAATAATTTTTTATATGTATAGAAGGGGTAAATTTCTGCAGCCACATGAAAAACTGAATTTAAGATGGGGAAAAGGAGAAACAAAGAGAACCAAAATTGACAGATCCATGCCTATGGGCAATCTTCCATAGACTGTATGTTACTTTTGGGAGAAGGTGGATCCAAAGATGGGAGGACAACAGATAAGACTCTCACCTTTGGACAGTTAGCTACTTGTGGGAGAAGGTGGAGCCACTGGCGTAGCAAGCCCAGATGGTACCCAGTGCAGCACCTGTGTGGCACCTTGTACGGACTGTGCATGTGTACAGGGCCATCTTAAGCATGACGGGCACCCGGGCGCCGTGGTGCGAAGATCGCTCCGGCGCCCCCGCCCCGTTTCTTGCCGCGGCTGGTGGGCAGGCGCAGTGCGCGGTGCTCCCCTGGTGGCTCAGCGCCCTGGTGCCCCGCGCCACCCAGCCTTCCCCTAGAGCCTGCCCTGCATGTGCAGCACCTCGCGCATGCGCACTCCATAAGGGGTGCCACACATGCACAGTCGGTACAGGGTACCGCTCACACAGCAGCCTAAACAGCCGCCATACATGAGCAGCACCCCGTAAGGCCACCGCGCGAGAACGGCAGCCTGTAAGGCGGGACTAGTGTCATCCCCCTCCAGGGTGGCACCAGGGCGGCTCGCCCCCAACGTACCCCCATGCAACGCCCCTGGGGGAAGCCAAAGATGGGAGGACAACAGATAAGATTCTCACCTTTGTACAGTTAGCTATGTTCCAGCCACACAAAAGCCAAAGGTTTCTATACACGCACCTCTCCACTGTATATCCAGGAAAGCAAGAGCTGTTAATGAGCACGGTTCAAGGACACATCCCAACCAGGCAAAGGTACCGTAATATATCTTTCAGGCTCAGAACAGTTCTCCCCCCTTGTTCTAACCATTATGCCGCACCAGATGTGAAGAGTGTTGTATTACCTCTCCTATTTAATGAGTATTCTAAAATCCACCCACCCACACTCTCACACATAAACAAATATCACTACAGCCAACCAAAGACAACCAACCACCCTCTAGGCCACCCCCAACCTCTCTCACCACCAAGGAAATACAGCAAGTGAATAGTGACCCTGACACAACCCCCTCCCCATATACACTAAGTAGAAGAATAGAAGCATAACCACCCGACCCAACCCCACTCACCATTCCCCGTCTTTTCTTCCCAACCTAATACTGCATGCAACACTAATGTCTCACAACAAATGAGACTGATACGTAGAAAACACAACTTGAAAAGAGACAATGCACGTATTTTCGTAAACTAACAAATCTTTAATATTTTTTTAATGAAATGAAAGAAAAACTGTAAAAAAAAAAAATTTAAGAGGATTATACAAATCAACAGAGGAGAAGTCTGTTGATGGCCATGATGACTACTCCATTCTCCATTGTCAGTGACGGTATGCCCGAATACCAGTTGCTGCAAATCAAAGATGTTGGGATCGCTGTTGTGCTCAGGGTCCACTCTTGGGCTTCTCAGGCATTGGGCCAGCCACTGTGAGATGAGGATGCTGGACCGACTGGATGGGGTTTTGCAGCTTCATTTTTTTTCTAGCTGCATGGAGATAATGTCTGTTGTGCAAACCATATTAATATCAGCGCAGGATGGGGCCTCCCAGCTGTAGCCCTGAATCCTTTGTTTTCTCCAGTGATGTCCTTGTGTTCCTCGGCAAATTCAGCCTTTTCTTTCCATGCATCCTACTTTAGGGAGATCCCAAGAAAATAGTGAACCTCTCTCTCTCTCCCCATTCCAACCCACCCCCCTCCTGAAACTAGTCCCTGGGTTGGCTAATGGCTCCAGCATGTGTGCTTCTGTCGGAAGTGAGAACTGCATGTAAAGTTATCAGACACCCATCCATCAGGGTAAGTGGCTCCCTCCTCTCACCTTGCCCCACACATTGTTAAATCCTTTGCAGAGCAGTTAAAAGCTGGTGCTGCTAGATGACTCATTGCAAACCTACACAGGGGCTGTGGAGTGGCTGAATCAGCAAAGGGATATACCGTGTGTGTGTGTGTGTGTGTGTGTGTGTGTGTGTGTGTGTTGGGAACCCTGTGGTGGAGTGAACCTCTTTCCAAATTTGAGCGAGTTTATCTGCAAAAAAGCTTTGCCAAATTATTGCTGGAATTTTGGGAGTCCTTACAGGACCCTGATGGAGAAGGTGGCACTGTTAAACTACTGTACATGAAAGCATCTCCTGGAACTGTTTTCAGCAGATGCAAAAGAGATGGTTAAGAAAGCCTTCTTTACTATCATTTTTTTTGTTAATTATTTTTTATTAAGGATTTTCTTGGGTTACAAAGGTAGTGCAATGTCTCATTTTCTCTCTCTCCCATGTATCATTTATACACATCAATTTTACTTATTATGAGGAAGGGGGGAAAGGGATGGGTGGGATGGGGAGTTGGGTGTGGTGGATTGCCGATGTTTCTCTTTTCTTGATATGTGTAGGGGTTCGGCGTCAGCGTCGTTTGTGCAGGTTCCCCGTTGTTTGTTTGTGCTCCTTTGTTGGTGAGAGAGGTCGGGATTCATCTTAGGATGCGATTGTTCATTTGTGGTTGGCTGTGGTGATCCTTAGTTTCTTGTGTGACTGGGGAGGGAGGGTGTTTTGATTAGTATTGCATATTGATTTGTATGCTGACGGTAAGTTTTTGTCAATTTACTATCATTATTGCCTCTTGGTAGGCTCAACACTGAACTCTAACCTGTGTTTTCACCAATAGTGCTCATCTAGCAGTGTCAGTGACTGTTTCTAGTTCTAGTTATCTCCCGCTTGGACTACTGCAATGCGCTCTACGTGGGGCTACATTTGAAGCTGACTCGGAAACTGCAATTAATCCAGAATGCGGCAGCTAGACTGGTGACTGGGAGCGGCCGCCGAAACCACATAACACCAATCTTGAAAGATCTACATTGGCTCCCAGTACGTTTCCGAGCACAATTCAAAGTGTTGGTGCTGACCTTTAAAGCCCTAAATGGCCTCGGTCCAGTATACCTGAAGGAGCTTCTCCACCTCCATCATTCTGCCCGGACACTGAGGTCCAGCACCGAGGGCCTTCTGGCGGTTCCCTCGTTGCGAGAAGCCAAGTTGCAGGGAACTAGGCAGAGGGCCTTCTCGGTAGTGGTGCCTGCCCTGTGGAACGCCCTCCCAACAGATGTCAAAAAGGAAAACAACTACCAGACTTTTAGAAGACATATGAAGGCAGCTCTGTTCAGGGAGGCTTTTAATGTTTAATAGATTATTGTGTTTTATTCTTCTGTTGGAAGCCGCCCAGAGTGGCTGGGGAGACCCGGCCAGATAGGCGGGGTATAAATAATAAATTATTATTATTATTATTATTATTATTATTATTATTATTATCATCATCATCATCCCATGGTCCCCCCACCTTGGTTTTCCCTGAGGCAATCTGAGCTCCACAGCATCAGAGAGGCAGGGGCGGGGGAAGGGGGGGATGGTCGGAGCAGTCTACCCCGGGTGTCACCACTGAGGGGGGTGACAAAATGCCGGGCGGCACTCACAGTGGTGCCTGCAGCACGCCCAAGCCATGCATCTCTCCTGGGAGAGATGCAGTGGCTTGGGCGTGCACAGGCTCCGTGCTTCCCAGATGTTCTGCCCGCTGCCTTCCCTGCCCCCCAAAGCTGTAGGGCGGCTGAGTGGGAGGAGGCAGGCAGACTCTGGAGGCCCCACGGCACCCAGGCAGCTTCTTCCGTGGCTGCAGAGAGGGCACTTTGGAGTCAGACAGTTGGTAGCCCTGGTTAACTCCACATTCCAGGGGGCCAGCAGGGAATCAGCTGAGAGGCCATCAGCATGGGATAATGTATCCCCTACTATTTGACCATTCAAATTGGTCCCACCTCCCTGCGGAGGGGAAGGGTTGCAGAGAAGTCTAGTTGCACCAGGAAGTGATCTGACCACGGCACTTCTTTTGTTTCACTTTTACTTGGTGTCAGACCACCCATGTGCACAGAGGTAAAGGCATGTCCAAGGCTTTGTGTAGGGCCATTTTATCCACCCTATGCTGTACTTTCGAGCCAGCCCTGACCCTCTCCCCTTAAAACCAAACGAACCTATAAAAAAACT
Organism: Zootoca vivipara; assembly: GCF_965207765.1. Classification (NCBI taxonomy): domain Eukaryota; kingdom Metazoa; phylum Chordata; class Lepidosauria; order Squamata; family Lacertidae; genus Zootoca; species Zootoca vivipara. The sequence continues at coordinate 42,526,029 of NC_142585.1, read as the reverse complement.
AATTAAAAAAGTACACACAACAATTTTAAAATGATTTGAAACACTCCCCACCCCATTAAAATATTGAAACGGGGAGGATTTTGTAAAGGAATGGAGAGGAGGTAGGACCACAAGAATCTCTGCTCATTGTCTGTCTCTGTTGACAGGACTGCCTCCTTCTGGTCACATTGGGAACTGACACTCGCCCAGCAATTCAAGCTGGAACATCCTGCAGAAACGCCATGAAGGCAGTCCTCAAGGACACCCTGGGATGGGGCTTTGCCCATGATCTTGTTCAAGCACTCTATGAGGGTGTTGTAATGTCCTTGGCACAAGACAAGGTAGCTCAGTCAATAGAGCATGAAACTCTTATCCGCAGGGTCATGGGTTCGAGCCCCACATTGGGCAAAAAGATTCCTGCATTGCAGGGGGTTGGACAGGATGGCCCTCGTGGTCCTTTCCAACTCTACAATTCTATGATTCTAAGAGATCTGGGACTTGATTAAGCTGAGACACTGAGTGTAGGGCAGACTCTCTACCTAGACCGTGCCAGACTTAGTACCTGACAGCGCAGGGGGCCTGCCACTGTCAAGACTCTGGGAGAGGCACCTGTAGACCAAGTGTAGGCACAACTCCAGCTGGTCGCAGCTGACTCTATTCACTTAAGCACCTGCTTTTGAGATCCGCCAGCTATCAACAAAGCATATACTTTTCGTGAGCACTGGAAAACTAGTTCACACTTGTGTGTGTACACATGCACACACTGGATATATGGTGCTGCCTTAAGAGGACTGTCCTAGAAAGTCCTGGCAGCCTTAGTGATCTGATGGGGTGGGGGGAGGGTGTTATGTGTGTGCTAACAAAAGTATAATGAAATGTGCAATATTCCTTGGAGAAATGCTCTCCCCTCTGAATCATTTGATGCCTTGAGCTGACTTTCCTACACACACACACACACACACACACACACACACACACAGTCCCTTAGTGGGGAGGAAAGGGGGTGCGGTTATGCCTTCCTCTCATCATAAATTACATGCAAATGCCTTTTGTGCCTCCGCGCCTATATATGTGAGTGCCTGGGTCTTTCACGCAAGCGAGCACAGGGTCCAGAGACGACCTGTGCCTTTAATTTGCCAACTGCAAAACTACAGAGTCTGTGCCTTGAAGGCATCCCATTACAGTGGAATGAGCTAAGGATCTACTCAGCTATATAAACCAGCAGAAACTGCTTACTCCAACCAGAGTTTGCCTTACTGTCAAACATTCTCCCTCCCTCCCTCTCTTTCCCCCTCTCTCTGTCTTTCTCTCTCTGACTTGTCCTGTCTATACACATAGATGGGACAAGTTTTCTGAATTTTTCCCCTCAAGACAGAAGCGGACAAGAGAAAAGCATCCTATTTATCCCCTGGAGACTTGACACAACACGAGGAACTAACACATATCAAAGGCAAGCAGGTAAGTCTTCTCTCCAACATTGAGCATGACTTTTTTCAGGGGATGGAAAAGTGAATGTGTTAGAATAGGTTCCATTTTTTAATGGTTTTTTTTTCCCCGAGTTGCTGGAGTTTGGACCTGGAGATGCTTTTGAGGTTACTAGGCGATATGGATATAGATGATACAGATACAGATATAGATATGCAGAAATTTAAAAGTTTATTTTGTGTAATGCCAGATGGGATCAGATCTGTGTTTCTATGGTGTTTTCAGTGGATGCATAAATTAGCCAATGAATGAATGAGAGATGAAGGCATGCTAACGGGAGGGTGTGCATGCACACACACACACACACAGGCACACACACCCCAATTAAAGTAGCAAAGCAAACACACAATGAAAATGGCAAGTGAGGATGGGGAGATGGGGGGTCATTTATGTTTCTGAGACTTCAAGGGGTGATGGAGATTAACTGATAGCATTGGGAATATAGCCTTTTAAAGATGCAAATGAACCTTGTTCATTGTAAAGAAAGAAAGAAGCCCATCTTGTGTTTGGCAGTGGGTTCCAATTTCTTCCTGAAATGTGTGTGCCTGCCTTCCAGACCAAAATTTTTAAAGGCAAAGTTCAGCATGTATATTTCTTTCATTTGGCTATTGAAAACAGAGGGTGATCTGTGCCAGAGGATGAAAAATGCTTCTCTTCTCCCACCTCTCCACAGCTCATGAAGCAAACTGCTTTTTTACACACTGAGCAGCCTATCACTCTGATAGTTTTATTCACCTCTATACTTTTCTGAGCACCAGCTGGCTGAATAGTGCATTTGTACAAGCATGGGATCTAATGGGTTGAATGAGAAGAAAAATGGGTCTGTAACCCTTGGCTTGGCTGAGTAGCTGGATCTAACTTCTCAACTTGCCAGCTACATGCATTCGTATAATATTTTTCAGGACAGGCTGTAGGTTGTTATTAATGGAACATTTTCTTGCTCACTTTCTCAAGTACTTCAGAAGTCTTGTGTTGTGTAGTATGGATCTGAGGCTGGCTAGTCCTATGCGTTTTCATTCAGAAGCCATACCCATTGGGTTGGATCCAACAATTCTACTTGGAGTAGACCCATTGAAACTATTGGACCTAAGTTAATCATGTCAATTATTTTCATTTGGGTCTGCTCTCCATATGGTTAATATTGTGTTCAGAAGGGTTTGCTCTCACCCAAGTGTGCTTAGACTTACAGTCAGTTAGGCTTATCGCGCAGTTAAAAAGCACCAATACTGTGAAATCCACTTTGAAGATTGCACTGAATTCTGCCTAAAGTGAAAGTTGGACTCTTAAAGGAAGCTATCGTAGGGTTTTTGATAAGCAGCTTTTTCACAGAGGAGAGGTTGTTTTCGCCTATCCATAGATGAACCCAAAGCTAAGCCATTTAAAGTTGTATTCCTAACTAAACACCCCATCAGACATAACAGAAAATGTTATCTGAGGAGATGCCTGAAGGATCATGTTGCATCTACTACTCAGTCCCATGGGAGAGAGAGAAAGGAGTAGTCTGACCTTATGAGCGTTTGCTCCAAACTAACTCCCGCTTTGCTTAATAGAATTACTCACAATGAAGTAAGATCAGATTCACAACACTGCAGTCTTATACATCATGGATGGGAAACTGGCTTCAGACTAAAATAATAATAAAATAAAATAAAACTCCCCTACTCAGACAAGCTAGGGGAACCAGGTGGCGCTGTGGTTAAACCACTGAGCCTACGGCTTGCTGATCAGAAGGTCGGCGGTTCGAATCCCTGTGACAGGGTGAGCTCCCGTTCCTTGGTCCCAGCTCCTGCCAACCTAGCAGTTCGAAAGCACGTCAAAATGCAAGTAGATAAATAGGGACCGCTACAGCGGGAAGGTAAACGGCGTTTCCATGTGCTGCTCTGGTTTGCCAGAAGCGGCTTTGTCATGCTGGCCACATGACCTGGAAGCTGTACGCTGGCTCCCTCGGCCAATAATGCGAGATGAGCGCGCAACCCCAGAGTCGGTCACGACTGGACCTAATGGTCAGGGGTCCCTTTACCTTTACCTTACTCAGACAAGCAGGGCTGCACTGCACCACCTGCCTACCTGTGCAGGAGAATCCCCTCAACACTGGGGGGGTCCATTCAGCAAGGGGGGAGGGGCACAGCAGTGAGGCCAGGCTGGGCTCTATGGCCCAGAGACCCTCAGCAGCAGGCAGGGTGGGATGGGGATCCCTGCATGGGGGTGCCTGGTTTGCGCCCCCTCAAAATCATGTGCTCAAGGCTATGGCACCCCCGCTCCCCCCACGCTACACCCCTGCTTTGTATGGTAGACTAGTTTCACTCACAGTTCCCTCCCTGTTCTCCATGCAGGCAACAAAGGGGCACCATCCAAGTTTAAGGACATATCCCAGCTGGGGAGGCAGAGTGCGGGGGGGGGGATGTTCAAGGAGAGTATGATGCAAGGCTGGGAAGGGGATGTGGCTGGGTAAAAGAAGTGTCACTGAGGGCAGCGGCAATGGTGGCCTCCAACTAACGAGGTCTAGAGGACTGCATTTGGGAATAAGTCCCACTGAACTCGCATCTGAGTAAATGAGAAGAGAATGCGCCAAGAACATGCATCAGAATAGGCTGTGGATTGTGCACGAGAAAGCACATGGGACACACCAGCCAGACTGCGCCACATTCAGCTTACAGCCCTCCTTGTATCAGCTCCCACTTTCAGCATCCCCTTATGAGGAAGTCTGAATACAACCCTGCCAGTAGCAAGTTTAGGCTTCAACTTGACACACAGTTACCCGGGAACAAGTGCCATTGAACTTAGTGCAGCTTACTCCCGACTGACTAGACTTGCCTGGGACTGCCAAGAAACTGCTTGGACAGAGGGGTGTGCGCACTGGCAACTCCCCCCACCCCACCCCGCCGCCTGCCAGCTCCTATTTCACTACTGTGTCTTATTTCATCCCCTTGCAAGCACACACAAAGCAATATGTGGTGCTCCCAGTGCTCCCAATGGCTATTGTTTTAAAGCAACTGGTAATTTATTTATGGCACAGTCTTGGATCAGTTTAATGTGCTGAAAGTATAACTGGTTCCACTTTTGCTGGGGAGAAAATGCAACCCACTAAAAGAAGTAGTTCTAAATAATCTGAAGAGATAAGCATTGGCAGGATGAGAACGTAACCTTAGCAGAGAAAAAGTTTCCACACCTGGCTACCAGAGGTGGAAGATAGGTTTACAATTGAGACCTCTCCTTCTTAATGGGATCCCACTCTCACACAAACAATCAATGTTTAGCAGGGGGGAATTACAAAACTCTTCAGGTTTAGAGTTCAAATTGTGTTGGGAAGTAATGCCCTGAAGACTGTCGATTAGTTTATATATTCAGTAGTACAGTTGATCAAGTGGCCAGGACCATTACCGTATTTGTGCAGCAACATCCAAATGTGTAATCAGCTTACCTATTGTCTAGGTAGGTTGCCCTGGGAAATGGGGTGGGTCAGATAAGGAGGTGATGGACCTACATTCAGATCAGGGTTTCCCAAACTTGGGTCTCCAGCTGGTTTTGGACTATAGCTCCCATCATCCCTAGTTACCAGGAACAGTGGTCAGGGATGATGGGAATCATAGTCCATCAACAGCTAGAGATCTAAGTTTGGGAAACCTTGCATTAGATGCATGATTGGGTCAGAGATTGCCTTTATGGTCCTTCCAGCTATGCAGTTTGGTATGTCAATTGATATGTTAGAAGATGCAAATCGAACAACCCTCCTGGGTGGGACTGTTCTGCTTTAAAATGCCAGTGTATTAGTCTGCATGTTGAGAGTGGTCCCTTCATGTAGAAAGCTAGCACATCAAGAGAGGAGTTCTCATGTTGGTTCTTCTTTACATGCTAATTTGCTGTGTGTCAAGAGATTCTGAAGGGGAGGGGAGGGGAGGGGAGGGAATAAGAACTTGAGAGGGAATAAAGTAGCTGTGATCAGTTCCACCATTTTTCAGACTTTAAGCTTTTGGCATGAATGGAATCTTCTGGTGCAAAAAGAATCCACAAACTGGTTTAGTATATATCAGATTCAGAAACAGGATGTGAGCCCTAAAGATTTTGCTGAATGAAAAGGCTAGTGAGAACCTCATAAGCCTCAAAGACTAGAAACACACAATTTGCTTGTTGGAATATAAGTCCTCTCTGCTTTCTAAAGCTTAAAAGGGATTTGCTTTAGGTTTCTGAAAAACTCTAAAAACTATATTTCTTATACTTATTTATTTATTTATTTATTTTCTATCCTATGTCTTCATCCAAAGGAGACCATATATTGGGGTGGGGGAACCTTTTCTGCCCAAGGGCCACATGCTTTCTGGGTAATTTTCTGGGGATCACATACCAGTGGTGGATGGGGCCAGAAGGAAAAATAGGCAGAGCAACAAATGTGAATTTTGCCATTACACAGTAGACTGGTTTCTTTACCCTCACACATCCCTCTCTGCCCTCCACCCAGGCATGTAAGAGTCATGCTCAGAGTTCAATTCCAGCAAAGAAAACAAAAGAGGGATGTGAAATGAAGTCAGTGAGGGGAGTGACCTGGGAAAAGCAGGTGTGGCTGTGAAGGGTTGTATGGTCTAGGAAGAAACTCCAGGTGGCCTGAGGTCCTCAACCCAATTCGAAATTATGTGTCACAATCTCATAATTGAGAGTCAAGGAGGTGGAAGGATGTGAGATGAGGTAAAAGAAATAAGCAGAGTGGGGTACTGTAAAGCTCTAGTGGGGATTTGGCCACAAGCTTCCAGAGTCCAAGAGAAGTATTCTTAATATATGCTCCCAGACATTGGAACTCCCACCCTGGAGAAGCCAGACTGGCTCCTTCCTTGCTGTCCTTCCCCTGGCAGATGAAGCCTTTTTTGCTCCAACAAGCTTTTGGGGACTGCCTGCTTTTAATTAAAGGGCTGGTGTTGTGCTCTTTTATTGTAATTCTTGGTATGTTTAAACATATTTAATATAGTTTAAATAGTTGTTGTTGTTGTTTAGTCATTTAGTCGTGTCCGACTCTTTGTGACCCCATGGACCAGAGCACGCCAGGCACTCCTGTCTTCCATTGCCTCCCGTGGTTTGGTCAAACTCATGTTCGTAGCTTTGAGAACACTGTCCAACCATCTCGTCCTCTGTCGTCCCTTTCTCCTTGTGCCCTCAATCTTTCCCAACATCAGGGTCTTTTCCGGGAATCTTCTCTTCTCATGATGTGGCCAAAGTACTGGAGCCCCAGCTTCAGGATCTGTCCTTCCAGTGAGCACTCAGGGCTGATTTCCTTCAGAATGGATAGGTTTGATCTTCTTGCAGTCCATGGGACTCTCAAGAGTCTCCTCCAACACCATAATTCAAAAGCATCAATTCTTCGGCGATCCGCCTTCTTTATGGTCCAGCTCTCACTTCCATACATCACTACTGGGAAAACCATAGCTTGAACTAGACGGACCTTTGTCGGCAAGGTGATGTCTCTGCTTTTTAAGATGCTGTCTAGGTTTGTCATCGCTTTTCTCCCAAGAAGCAGGCATCTTTTAATTTCGTGACTGCTGTCACCACCTGCAGTTTAAATAGTATATAGTTTTAATTCTATCAATGTTTAATTGTATTTTAAGGATTGATTTTTCTGTTATTAGCATTTCTTGTTTTCATCTGTAAGCCTTGAATCCCATCAGGGGAAAAGGTGGGGTATATCTATTGTAAGCTGATTAGTCCTTCTAGCCCAGGATGCCCCGATTAGCAAACAGCACCTGAATGAAACAGCATCTCTTCCCTACTGCAGTTTCCAGCAACTGAGCCATGTTTCAAAAGCAGCTGCTGAAGTTCAGAATAGCAACAAACAACAGACAACACTGTAATGCTACAGGAATGAATAGAAATAACAAAGACCGTGAAAACACTAAATCTTATATATGCAACCGAAGAGAATGGAATACATAACACATACGCAATTGTCTCTGAAGAGGCGAATAAGACTCAAAAAGTGCCAAGTTGAGAAGGCAACAGGAGGAAGTTGGGTGCAGGTAGCAACACAGCAGATGTGAACAGGTGCTTGCCTAGGCAGAACCTCAGATAAGTTTGTCAGATAAGTTTGATTAGCCTCTGCAGCTGAGTATTGGTAAAGGTTGATGGAAAGAGGTTGATTAGGGAGGTAGTTGTGTCAGCTGTCTAAGTGCTAAGTCTCCTTATGCTGCTGCCTTGAATAGGGATGGGGAACATGCTGCCCTTCAGATGCTCTAGAGTCTAGACTAATTTCCTGTGCAATGTTCTAGTTGCTGCTGCTTCTTTAATTAATTTATATAGGAGAGTTGGAAGGATGGAAGCTGGAGCTATCCACTTCCACCATCACTTGTCTCATTCACATATTACTAGTGTTGCAAAAAGGAGTAAATAAAACTGAGGTTTCATTGATAAAGAAAATGTTTTTTTTTACACTTACTTCATATTTAGAAGGATGGCTTTGAATTCTAAGTCAACATGGTGGAGCTACTCTCCCATGTCTGCCTCCTGCAAGAGAGGAGGAAGGGGCAGAGCTTGCGAGTTTGGCAAGAAACCACATAGGGGGAAATACGTTATCTCTTGCTCTCAATGCTACCCTCTGCTGACTGGGGGCTTGCGAGGTTGCTTACACCTAACATTCTCAGGACATTTCTGACCTTAGGGATGCATGGTACCGGTATCATTTCGGCTAAATGTGTCCAAATGGACTTTGAATTGAGGATGGGAGAGAAATTCAGTGTGGTTCACATCCTAATGCAAACCTGCTTCATTTGCACTTCATGAAATAATGCACAAACTTTAATGCGTCTCCCCTGAATTTTGCAAAACTGTTCCTCAAGACTTCCTTCCCCCAAAGTGGATTGCTCTGGTAACATGGCATTTGGAGGCAGGATGGAGATGCAGGCAACACCAGCACCCTCAGGGAACACACTGGTGAAGCAGCACCAAGCAAGATTGAACCCTCCTGTCTATTACATGGCTGGTGGGTGGGGAAGGAGGAAGCTCCTGCCCCTATGTTTAATTAGGGTTTTAAAATCCTATTAAACATTAGCCCCACACCCAAATTGATTTGAGGTTGGATCCTGGATTCCCCAGGTTGGCCTGGATTGGGTCAAGTGGGAGGGGGACTGTGCACAGTGTTAGTTTTTGGAGCTACAGTTTGACATGGACACAACTGCTAGTCAAAAATCAGCTTGGACTGCTAGTTCAAAAAACCAACAAATACCAGAGGGAAACCTGAGAATGAAACAAAAATGAACAAGTTAGTGACCGATTTGCTGGTGAAACCCAAAGCTGTTGACAGTGAGGAATAATCTGCTTTGTATTCAAGGATGCTCTCAGGTTTGGCCACAGTATTTTCTTCCCCTCAGACTTTCTTTGTCAGTGGCAAATGTTCTCCACATGTGGGAAAAATTAAAAACCAGGCACATGTCCAGGAAATCCTGAAATATCCCCCCCTCCCCAAATGTGATGTAAATAAGCAGGAGAGTGGGGAGTTCCTTGGCCTGACAAGAGGCTGTCTGTCTGGCGAGCAGGATGTGTGGGGAGGGTGCGGGAATGGGAGGTGGGTTTCAGTATTGCTTTCTGAGGAGCTGAAAGGAGACTTGACATGTCTTCAGCCATAATGAGTAGGCAGAGCCTGCCATGTCCATCAAATTAAGGTTAAAATACACATTTCATTATGCAGAAACCTGATTGCCCTTTCTCTCATGAGAATGTTTCTTGTTTGATTAGAAAATGCTAGGGAGAGCTTTAAGGACTCGCAGCCGGAATTGGTGGCAGAGGGAGACCTTTGTGTGAATAGACTGGCCTCATTCACTTCAGAATCAGGGTTGTTGTTTTTTCTCAGTCCAAGGACCACATTCCCTTCTAGGCAACCTTCCAGGGGCCACATGCTAGTGCTGGGCAGTGCTACAAGCAAAAGGGGTGGAAGGACAAATGTGAACTAACTTACACATCCTTCTCTGTCCTGCAGGCAGGCAAGAGCCGCCAACAGAGTTCAAGGACACATTCTAGCTAGCAAAAAGGAGGAGGGTGCAAATGAAGGCCAGTGAGGAGTGTGGCCTATGATGAAGGGGTGTGAAATGAGTGATAGGGGTTTCAAATTATAGTCTATAGGTGTGAACACAGGAAGCTGCCTTATACCGAGTCTGATCATTGGTCCATTTCGTTCAATATTGTCTACAGTGACTGGTAGAAAGTCTTTGATGTTTCAGGCAAGAGTGCCTCCCAGCCCTACCAGGGGATGCCAAAAATTGAACCTAGGACATTTAGAATGCAGGGCAGATGTTCTGCCATTAAGCCACATCTCCTCCCATGAGAAATTTACGTGGAGATGGCAAGGAGAGAGGCTACTTGGTGTAGCCCTGATCTGTGTTCATGTGATTGTGTGTTAATTGTGAGCAGAAAGGCCAGACAGGGCTGCCTAAGCACACTTGTTGAGTCCAGATTGGCTGTTTGGTGTATATTTGGTAGGAATGGATTCTCAGTGTGTAAAAAGTAGCAGTTTTAGCTTTGCTGCTGTCAAAGATGTGGAACAGTGCTGTGCCAATCTGTTTCCTTGGGAGGAACTGAAAGCAATACTAACTTACCAGTTTTGCAACTGGATAGAGTTAGTGACTTGGTGCAATCATTTTGCTCCTCCCCAATCATTCTGCTACTGTGCTGTGCTAAGCCACAGTTATGTTTAGTATGTCATCCAAACCCAGGCTCATGGTTTAGCTGTCTCCAGACTAACCACAAGCTTCAACCAAGGTTTGTCCTAGGGCAGGGGTAGGCAACCTAAGGCCCATGGGCCACATGGGGGTCGTTTAACTGGCCCACAATCTGCCCCCCGAACCGAGCCACCTTCTCAGTGAGTCCCCACGCACTGCGCTAAACCGGCACAACATGCCATGGGGACTTACTTCCGCAGCACCGGAAATCAGGTCTGCACAGATGCAGACACCGGATATCGCGGGCGGGCACGCTCATGCACAGTCCGGCCAATGGAGGGATCTCTGCTGGAGTGAACTGGCCCAGGCGAGGTAAACCTTGCCGACCCCTGTCCTAGGATATATGGTTAATGGTTTATCCAGGAGAGCTGAACCACGACTCAAGTTCAGACTAAACCAAACAAGCATAGTAGCAGGATGACTAAGGAGAGCAAAGTGCCCCCAATCCACACTCCCATGTTTTGTGCTAAGGAAATCAGACTCCCAGTACATTTCCAAGCACAATTCAAAGTGTTGATGCTGACCTTTAAAGCCCTCGGCCCAGTATACCTGAAGGAGCGTCTCCACTCCCATCGCTTAGCCTGGACACTAAGGTCCAGTGCTGAGGGCCTTCTGGCAGATCCCTCACTGTGAGAAGTGAAGTTACAGGGAACCAGGCAGAGGGCCTTCTCAGTGGTGGCACGCCCGTCCATCTCATGTCAATGAAATAAACAATTACCTGACTTTTAGAAAACATCTGAAGGCAGGCCTGTTTAGGGAAGTTTTTAATGTTTGATTCTATTTTCAATATTGTGCTGGGAGCCACCCAGAGTGGCTGGGTATAAACAACAACAACAACAACAACAACAACAACAAGGTAGCCAAAGCATTTCCATCCAGACATTTTGAACTCTCAACATACCCAACCAGCATGGCCAATGGTCAGAGAGAGTGGGAGTTACAGTCCAAATCTGGAAGGTACCACAGTGGCTAACATTGGTCTGCATGCATTCATTCTCATGTGAACAAGACTCAGGGCATTTTCAGAACTCCAAAAATCAGGGGAGAAATCTGAATGAGAAGCCTTTTATAAATATCTCCGAATTCAGCATAATTTGGGAAGGTTGCCAAATTCAAACCATTGTTCCTTGTCTTGGCTATGGAAGGCAGGATGGTCAGTTTTCCTCCTCTTCTCTCCTTCCCTGCTTCTGACATCCTTTTAAATACAAACTGTCAGCTTCTCCTTTCTGTAAACCCCCTTTCTCTTAGCTAAACAACATACACAGTGTGCCTTCAATCTCTCCACAGAAGTTTGCCATTCAGTTCCCCGGAGTGCTTCTCTGAATCCATTCCAACTTGTCAATTCTCAAACTGAAGTCACTACTCAAAAAACAAAACAAAACAAAACAAAAATCTCAATGGTGCTCCGAGTAAGAATAGGAATATTATTTCTACAGTCTCTGAAATGTTCCTTCCCTCTTTGCTAACTCATTTCACTGTTTGACCATTTATAGTCCCAAACTAATGTTAAGACCCATTGTCATGATCAGACAAATCTAGCTGTGTTTGTGTGTATAGATATACGGAGGGAGAGAGGGAGAGGGAGAAGGAGAGGGAGAGGGAGATGGATGATAGGATCACATTCTGTTCCCTTCTCAGCATAAAACTGTCTTCAAGAAATGTCTGAAATTCAAAAGTGAGGATGCCTTTCAACTCTCTACTGGAAGAATATTCCATAGCATGGGGCACTAAATGTCTGACTTCCAGTTGAAACCACTCAGGCATCTATAACACAGGGGACAAGTAGCAGTGCTCTTCTCAGTGATTAAGCTGCATTATAAGGACTGAGACAGTCCTTAAGGTATTCTTTTATCAACATAAAAGGCTTAAACTTGGCCTGGTAGCATGTGGGCAGCCAGTGTAGATGCTTCAGCAAATGTGTCACAAGTTGCTAGTCATCTGCTCCCTTCAGCAGTATAGCCACTGCATTCTGCAATAGCTGAAACTTCTGGATCAGGCCCAAAGGAAGTCCCAAATAAAGTGCTTTGCAGTAACCCAGCCTCAAGCTTACCTGGGCTGCAGCAGCCAAGTTATCTTCATATTAACTTCATATGGTAAAAGGCATTCCTATCCACAGAGGTCACCAGGGCCTTTAATGACAGACATAAGACCACACATGTTTAAAGCAGCATTAAGCATAGCTTCCCCTAAAGAAAACTAGGCACTGTAGTTTGTTAAGGGTGTTAGGAGACCCTTAGTCCCTTTAAGGAGCTACAATTTTCAGAGTGGTTTAACAATCGATCCCTCTTTCCTAGGGATGCGCAGGGAGAAGGGATGAATGAATATTGAAATGAGAGTTGGAAAAGCTAATGTACTTGGAGCAGCAACATAGGGAGGGAAAAAGAAGGAACATCTTGGGGGGGGAGTTAGCTTTTAAATTTGAATTAATTTGGTAGTAACTTGTTTAAAATTATTGAAAATCAGTTTTAAAAAAATGGCAATCCCTCTTTCCTAGGGAACTCTGGGAGCTGTGGCTCTTTGAGGTGAATAGAGGTTTCCTAACAACTCTTAGCACCCTTTACAAATTATGGTCCCCAGAATTCTTTGGGGAAGCCAGGACTATTCAAAATGGCATTAATACTGCTTTAAATGTACCAATGTGGCCTAAATGTACCTCCACTCTCTTTTATGAGGATGGTGAGTAGATAAGTTTTTCTTCTGATGAAATTCCAGCCCCCTCTTCCTAAATAATTCCTGGGTTGTTCAGTGAGTGTTCCATCCATTGATTGCTAAGAACATTTCTGTACTAGCGTATTTACATGTGTGGGAAGATGAAAAATCCTTTTTCACCATGCACAAGACTACATAAATGGTTCCTAGAAGGCTTGTGTTAATCTTCCTCCACACATCTCCACAGCTGCTTGGCCTAGTTCTGTCAGATGTGGTGAAATCAAAGAAATTATCTTCTCTGGGATGGGAAAATTATCTTCTCGAGAAAGAAGAGATTCAGCACACCATGTGGCAGCTTCTTTCAGCAGGGGATGCTGGCCCTTTTAGGCCTGCAGGCACATCTGAACTGCTTGTTTCTATTTTCAGCCATTGCTAGTACATAAAGACTGATATCACTGATTAGTGGAGACATGGAAATCGGTTCCATCATACTGGGCAGTAAGAGGAAGTTAATGGTGCCCACTGGCAGGGGTGGAGTTCCATTTTTCAAATTTCAGTAGTGCCTTGTGTAAGGCCAAAATTTGGTGGCCTACCCACCCCCTTTCTGATCAATTCACTACATCATAGTTGTAAATCCCTGCAGCGTCCACTATGTTCACCTCCCAGTGTGGTGGAATCACTGCTACCCTAATTCCGGCTCTGCCACTGGGATACTTGGGGTGGAAGGTGTGGAGCCCAGAAGTAGGTGAGGCTAGAGCTGATGACATGCAGAGTTCAATTCATTCTTGTTGTTGTTTAGTCGTTCAGTCGTGTCCGACTCTTCGTGACCCCATGGACCATAGCACGCCAGGTACTCCTGTCTTGCACTGCCTCCCACAGTTTGGTCAAACTCATGTTCGTAGCTTCGAGAACACTGTCCAACCATCTCATCCTCTGTCGTCCCCTTCTCCTAGTGCCCTCAATCTTTCCCAGCATCAGGGTCTTTTCCAGGGAGTCTTCTCTTCTCATGAGGTGGCCAAAATATTGGAGCCTCAGCTTCATGATCTGTTCCATTCTAGTTTTTCTCCAATAATCCTCCTCCCTGCTGAGTTCTACAGGGGGCAGCATGAGACTAAGGAGCAGGTAGAAGCTCTCAGCCAGGGCTATGTCCTGGGCTGGTTGTAAGTAAGAAAGAAGAGTCTGGCTCTGGGTAGAATGTGGTTGGTGGGGCAGCAGCCTCGTTGCCTTAATGGACCAGGGCTCAGTGGGGTCAAACTTTTCTATGTTAAAAAAGACCAGATTGGCTTTATCCAGTGGAACAGATGTTCAGTAGGTGGATTAATAGCTAGAACACCATATTAGAAAGGCTTGTAGCATACTGAACAACTGCCCCATTTTAACCTGGACATCCTGGAATTACAAAAGCCCACCATGGCTTCTGATTCCAACCCAGGATGTCCTGGGATTTCTTATAGTTCAGTGCTTTTTTTAGTTCCTCACTGACTGGCTGCCACTGACCGCCACCAACACACACAAGGAGGGCCGCGGCAATGTACTCCTGGAAGGCGATGCCACTTCCGGAAGTACATCACTGTGGTCCTCCGTGTGTGTGTGTGTGTGGTGACAGGCAGAGGTGCATAGCAGTAGCCAGTCAGCTGATAGGCATGCCTTTGCATGAGTGAGCAAAGGTAAGGTGACATCAGGTGTATGTGTGGTAGAAGTGAATGTGGGTGGATGGTGGGGGTGGTTGGGTGGGCATCAGGCATTAGTGAGCGGGTGACTAAGTGGCAGGTTGGGGTGTGTGTGTGTGTGTGTGTGTGTGTGTGTGTGTCCCAATTTGCCCACCTTGAAATATTGGAGGGTACGCTGTAGAATCTGTGATCTGTGTGTATTTCAAAAAAGAAGTCCCAAGGATCCTGAAACTGAAACATCAGCCTTATGTTTAAACTTCACATGAGTTGCTGCAATTTATTTTGGGGCCTGGGGGGGGGGATACAAAGGGTGACAAAAAAAGAAAGAAAAAGAAAGAAAAAGAATTACAAGGCCTATATGTATGAGAGCTGTAAAGGGCTTGGCATAATTCAAAGTGAAGTCATTGACAAAAAATGAGCTCCCAACCATGTGTAACTTGGCAAATGAACTTTCCAAAGGCATGTTTAAAAAAAGTTGCAGATCTTTGCCAGCTCCACATATGTATTTTCTAAAAGGAGGGGTGTTTGGAAACAGGGCGGTGGGGAAACGGGCTGCACATGTAGTTGGGGGTGTGAGGAAAACTGATCCAGCGTGTGTTTCAGCGAAGGCAAAGTGCTGTTCTGAGTTGTGCTATTTTATTTTATTTATTTTATTAGAAAGTATATCCCACCTTTCCTCTAAGGATCTTAAGGTGGCATACCTACTTTTCCTCCTCCCTATTTGATCCTCATAAAAACCCTGTGCAGTCATTTAGGCTGAGAGTGCATGAATGGCCCAAGGTCATCCAGTGAGTGTTATGGATGAGCAGGGATTTTGAACCCTGATCCCCCTGATTGTAGTCTGACACTCTAAACACTGTACCAGACTGGCTCTCATTTGTTCTGCCAAGGTGGGGGTTGTCAGCCAGGCATCATGGCGCGTGCGCACACGCACACACACACACACACACACACACACACACACACACACACAGCTTTTATTGTTGCTCTGGGCAGGTGCCCCAGACTCGAGTTTTCATTGTTTTTAAAAATGTAAACCTTTAGCTGGGAAGAAAGTTATGAAGCGAAATCTGCAGTTACTGTACCTTTTAAAGTGATTTCTGTAAAATGGGAATGACTCTGATGTGACCGCTGAGCAGATTCCACCAGATGAGCAGATGTTGGGAAAGATTGAGGGCACTAGGAGAAGGGGACGACAGAGGACGAGATGGTTGGACAGTGTTCTCGAAGCTACCAACATGAGTTTGACCAAACTGCGGGAGGCAGTGCAAGATAGGAGTACCTGGCGTGCTATGGTCCATGGGGTCACGAAGGGTTGGACACGACTAAACGACTAAACAACAACAACAACAACATGCAATTAGTGTATGCTGATTTATGCAAACCTAGAAGTAGTTCCTATACTTTAAGCAGAAATCAAATGCATCTTATTTTAGTTGGGAAGACATTAATTAGGTGGTCTGTGTGCTTCTTCGGTCTGCTAACCAGGTGCTTCCTGTTGGTGGGCAGCTTCCGTGGACCATAGGAAGCTACTTTTTACTGAGTGAGATCTTTGGTCCATCTAGCTTCATTTAGTGTCACTGGTCATTAGTCATTGGTCCATCTAGTCAGTGTAAGTGGCTTTTCAGGGTCTCAGGCAGAATTCTCTCCCATTCCTACCCAGAGACACCAGGAATTGAACCTAGGGCCTTCTGCATGCAAAGTAGATCTTCCACCACTGAGGTATGCCTCATTCTTCTCTCCCTTCTTAGGGTTGTTTATCTGCAATCCAAGCTTGGACTAGACAGTCCTTCAAACAGGTTTCCTTCCCAGAGGACCTTCCTGTGCAAAATAGGGTACATGGGCACCCTAGGTGGGGTAGCTGAATTTCCAGCAGGCTCTAATCTAAGGGCATGGCACTGCCTGTAATGAGCTTGCAGAGGCAGTGAGAGTGAGTGAGAGAGAGTTTCCAAAGAGAAGCTGGCAGGGAGGCGGGGAAGCAGGTCTTTTGCTTTCCAGGGAGTCATTTTGTGTGGCCTACTTCTGAAGTTCCATTTCCATTTTTAGAACAGAGTTAATGTTCCCCCTCTTCAGTCTGATTGCTGCTGCTCATTGTGGCATGGTGACCTGCTGTTTCCAATCTATGGCCTTTGTATAAACTGGATCTACCCGAGGCCCTTTATGGACAGGACCTGGAAAAGGGTGGAAGATAATAGCAACAGCTTTGCTGATAGAAGGCAAGCTTACTGGTGGGTAAGGGTGGGAAATGCTGTCCATGTTAGTTCACCTCCCATATCTCATTTAGTGCTCCACATCAGTGTGCACTTCTTTTTAAAGTCCTCATGAACATTCATCAGCATTTTAGTGGATGTTTTTCCTAATATGTATATTTTTGTATGTACCAGTTTTTGCAAGATCATTTTCTCCAACACAATGCATTTATTTGCATGCTATTCCCACTAATATATGCATTTCTATTCACAGTTTACCCTTGCATAGGCAGTGTTGTGTGCATCACATGACTAAGAGTGTGTGAATTTTGGGTGTGAATTTTGAAGGATTGCTGTGTTTTGGATTGCATTTTGTTTCGGAAAGTGTGAATAAAGTAGGTTTGCCTTGAGATGTGAATTGAATTGAATTTCATCCCCTGCCCCTATTAATGGGTGATTTACCTTATCACTTTTCCTTATCACACAAACAAACACACACATATCACACACACACAACCAAAACAATGGCCTCTTGCAAATCATATCAATAACTTGAATTGGCTGATTTGCCAAAAGCCTCTCACTAATATGCTGGTGTTCTTTTCTCATTTTGTCATATGTCAGTTTCCATGCTGTTGTTGAGTTGTCTTTCAATGCATCCTCATTTTTTCCACCCTGAATGCATTTTCTAGTGCTTCATGATCCAATTAGTGGAGCCAATTTGACTCTCCTAAAATGAAATCTATCTGTGCCCAGCAATGCTCACAAAGTTAAGGCCAGGAGTAAGCATCCTCAGATTGAGGTGAATGAATGTTGTGCTAGGGACTGGGACTGTACCCAACCACATCTCTCACCAGCCCTACTTCATGCCCTCCTTGAATGTTTATCCCTGGTTGGAATGTGCCATTGAGCTCTGGTAATACCTTTTGGTTATCGGGATGGAGGATAGAGGTGTGTGTGTGTGTGTGTGTGTGTGTGTGTGTGTGTGTGTGTGGAAACTAGCCTACTCTACAAAGGTGAGATTTATGTTGATTGCTCCACCCGCTTTGCCTTTGGTCACAACCACCATGCCTTTAACATGTCACCCCACAAGGTTGTACAGAAGGAATAAGTCCATTGTTCGGGGGGGGGGGAAGAGATTTTCACCTGTGGTTAAGACAGAGTTGTCTCCAAACTGTCACCTTCTTCAATTGAAAAGGTGCTCTTCATTTCTGAGTCTATTCCAGACACCTTTATGGGTATTGACAAAATTCATGCAGAACTGCTTTCCGATGTGAGTACTCATGAACAAACTATGTCTGCCTTCAGTCCCAAGGCCCCAGAAAATTATCTCAAGCTTGGGAAAGGCATTGAAGGTAGGGTAGGTGCTCCAAGTCTTTTCCTACTGAGAACTGGGACCACAAGTGTCAATATTTCCAATGGAAAATTCTGTGTATAATTTATACCAATATTTTCTACCACTCAGGCTTAGGGAGTGGATAGGACAGCCACTGGTTTGCGTCAGTTTCACCTGTCAATCCCAATTCCACATTAATTTGCAGCGAAAGAAAGAAATTGAATCTGCAGTTTAAGCCTGGTGGTATGGATCTATTCAGCTGACATCAAAATTCATAGAAATTTATTATTTATCTATTTATTCCACCTACCTACCTATATGGTTTCTAGGTGGTGAAGTTTCTAAGTGGTGTACAATGATATTTTTAATGTAGTTGATAAATGCAATAAAACTTTAAAAATAGAAAACTTAATGAAAAGAAAAAGTCTCCATCAAGCAACTCTAACCCACAAGAGCATTGCTGAAAGACAGCTACAGGAAGATTTTACAGAAGCGTTTACATATCTCAAAACCTAGCAACACAAGAAACTCACATAGAGCAGTTGCTATTTGCCTGTGATTGGCAAGGCTTTACCCACCCTGGAAGGGCTAGTATGCCTGCAAATTTCACCCACTTATATCAAAAGGAAGGAAAGGTATAGCCATTTTTTCTGATCTCAATCAGCAGTGGGATGGGGCAAAGTCCACTCTGATAAAATGAGAGTCAGATCAGGCAGCCTATGGAGCACTTTGGAAATTGTTGGGCAGTTTTCTGAAGCTTCAAGTTCAAGGTGAACCAAAATTTATGGTCTGTGCCTATCCCTACTGCATATTAGAACTGGAGGGATGATGGACTGCACTTTGGGTCTTTGCTAACAAGTTTGACGCCAACCCGTCTTAGCCAAAAACACCAAGCAGTGAAACCTTTCACAGCTGAAGCCCATCCACTGTAGCCATGAATCTATTGACTGCTGTGGGTTATGTCAGATAAACTTTGGATACTTTTTATAAACACAGTTGCTTTGAGTCAGATGTTTGAATAAGTAGCACCAAGGAGTGCATTATGTAATGGTTATATTTAGCTGGCCAGATTTACGGAAAAGCCTTGCCTAAATAAAAGGATCTCCACGCTCCTCATAACTCACTCCTGGAAATGAAACAATCAATTTTGCTCTGAATAAGCAACTGGCATTCATAATTCAGAATTAGTCATTCTGTGTTCATGTCTCAGTATTTAATCTCCTGTAACTCCTGTTAATTGCATATAATTAGCGCCAAATCATTGAGACATCCCTGTTAGAGATATCCCATTAACAAGAGCTGGCAGATGTGTTGAGGTCTGCATTCCTTCTGTTTGACATTTTCTAGCCATGCAAGCAAGAGAGAAAACATAAATAAGCCTCCAACTTCTACTAGAAAGATGGCATGACTTCCTCTCCCTTTTGAACAGTCGCTTCACATTCGATAGCCACTGAGAACCCTCTGAACTTCAGGGGCATACCCGGGATCAAAACTAGGGGGGGACAAGGGGCGGTGCCAAGGCACGGGAGGGGGCCACAACGTGGGACCGTGGGCGGGGCTACGGAGCCCAGGTGAAACTGACTCCGGTCTCACCTAGGCGCCGCGAAGCTTTTTGCAGTCAGAGGCGCTGGGGATCTGTTGACAGCACGCAGCCAGGGCGCTCGCTCTGACCCGCCGGGCTGCCCCTGGTGCACTATGGACAGGGCCCTGGCGGAGCGCACAGCCATGGGCGAAAGCGGCGCTGCTGGCGGGGCTTGTGGGCAGTGGTAGTTTCATGGAACCCAAGAAAGTAAAATCTCTCACTGCCTTATATAGACTTTTTTAATTGCCCACCCTCGGTCTAAAACATAATCCTGAGTGTGTTGTTTATCTCCTGTCTGCCATTTACCCCATTGCATTATCTGAGTTTTGGCCAGTCATTTGTTATTATAACTACTTAATTCCTGAATCCAGGCAGGGTCGTCTTAAGCATATCTGGCACCCTGGCGCAGTGGTGTGAAGATCGCTCCGGCGCGCGCCCCCTCCCCGTTTCCCAACGTGGCTGTCTGGCAGGTGCAGCGCCACCCAGCCTTGCCTTAGAGCCGGCCCTGAATCCAGGTCACATGTCACAGGCTCACCCTATTCACATCTTAAATGTGCCCTTAAGGCAGGATCTGTGAGCACAGAGACAATGGGGAGATTTCCCATTTCCTTTGGACCTTGCAGAGAAATATTTGAGGTCATAAAATGAGAGAGAAAATGGTTTCAGGACTTTTCTGTGGATTTCAGACATGTGGTTTACATATTTGTATGTGTTTGCTAAGACCTTAAAATTCTTATAACACAACCCTACCTGGACGTGCCGGTGGGGATCAAACTAGGGACCTTTGGCATTGGGAGCAGTGGTTAGTGTAAGACTCAGACCTTGGGAGATAAAAGGGTTCAAAAATCCCTACTCATTAGCCATGAAGCTCACCTTGCACTGGTCCTTGCCTCTCAGCCTGCCCTACCTCTCAGGGTTGTGAGGATTAAGTGTGCGTGTGTGCGTGTGAAGAACCATGTACATCAAAATGAGGGGGAAAGGTGTAAAAGACAGACAGACAGACAAACAGACAGACAGCAAAGTGCAAGCAAAGCAAAGCAAACCCTCCACTGCTTGCTTGAATGCTCCCTCATTACTTGTCTAGATCTATGTATGTATCTATGCGGCCCTGGTGGTTGGGGTGAGTATATATGAATGAAATATTACTACATACCCCTCTAAACAGGGACCCAGGTGGCGCTGTGGTTAAACCACTGAGCCTAGGGCTCGCTGATCAGAAGGTCGGCGGTTCGAATCCCGGTGATGGGGTGAGCTCCCGTTGCTTGGTCCCAGGTCCTGCCAACCTAGCAGTTCGAAAGCACGTCAAAATGCAAGTAGATAAATAGGAACCGCTACAGCGGGAAGGTAAACAGCGTTTCCATGTGCTGCTCTGGTTTGCCAGAAGTGGCTTTGTCATGCTGGCCACATGACCTGGAAGCTATACTCCGGCTCCCTCGGCCAATAATGCGAGATGAGCGCGCAACCCCAGAGTCGGTCACGACTGGACCTAATGGTCAGGGGTCCCTTTACCTTTACCTTACCCCTCTAAACACCCAACTGGTCACAGCATTCTGCAGGACAGGGTATCAGGAGGTCCATTTCTCACAATACTGAAACCATGACTTTAGTGTGGCAGCACCTACCCTTTAGAATTCCCTCCACTTATATATTGGATAGGCACCTTCTCTTTTGTCCTTTGTGCACCTGCTAAATATGGCCTTCTTTCAAGAAGCCTTCTAATTTATTTTCTATTTTACTTACTACATTTATATAGCACCTTTTCCTCCAAAGAGCTCAAGGTGGTGTACATGGTTCTCTGCTCCTGTTCTATCCACAGAGCAACCCTGTGAGGTGGGTTAGGCTGAGGGATAAGTGACTGGACAAGTCACCAAGTGAGCTTCATGAAGGAGTGGGGATTTCATGGGGCATTATTGGAGTCAGACCAGCAATTCATGCTTTGCCAGATGAGCCCATGAAGGGACTGAAGCTCACAGAGCTTTCCTGTAAAATTTGCTAGAGAGAACTCTGAGATCACTTCCTTTGTCTACCTTGGTAGGAAGCTGTAACACTACATAGTTCCTTCCTGCATGGGTAGCCTCCTCTTCCTTCATCATGCTTCCAAGTTGACCACATATGCATGTCTGAGCTCTGCAGCTCAGAAACCTTTTCTGTAGTCCTGTAACTTAGATAGTAGTTATAAACCTGCCTTTATTTTGCTTCGGTAAACTGATGCTTCAATATGTGGATTATGTAAGTAAATACTACTTTTATTTCTTCACAAAACAATGTTTGTGTGATTTGTCTTTTTTAAGGGGGGTGTTTTTCCAAGAATGTCAAATCGACCTTGTCTTAGTTTCCAAATTTAAGCTACAAAGGATGATACTCTGCTGATCTTACTAATGTGAACAAGGGATAAAAAATAAGTAAACAATATATCTTTTCTTAGTGTCTAAACCCATTCCTACATATTTGAATCTTGGTCTCCCAGGTCCTAATCTGACACTTTAATCAATACACCACACTGGTTCTAAATAGTTATATTTTATCCCAGTTGTTGTATGTGCTGTGTGTGTATGTTTCTATTTGAAATTGTTTCAGAGGTTTATATACAAGTAGCCATCCAGGTGGCGCTGTGGGCTAAACCACTGAGCCTAGGGCTTGCTGATCAGAAGGTCGGTGGTTCGAATCCCTGTGACGGGGTGAGCTCCCAATGCTTGGTCCCAGCTCCTGCCAACCTAGCAGTTCGAAAGCACATCAAAATGCAAGCAAATAAATAGGAACCGCTATAGCGGGAAGGTAAACAGCGTTTCCATGTGCTGCTCTGGTTTCCCAGAAGCGGCTTTGTCATGCTGGCCACATGACCTGGAAGCTATACGCCAGCTCCCTCGGCCAATAATGTGAGATGAGCGCGCAACCCCAGAGTCAGTCACGACTGGACCTAATAGTCAGGGGTCCCTTTACCCTTATGTCTTTGTTATGGTGTAAATAATTTTGGGATGGCTCAGGGGAAGTAATCAATAAATGAAATGAAATACCCTGTTTCCCCTTTTTTAATACGTAGTCATAAAGTAAGCCATGGCAGGGTTTTTAAGTATTTGAGAAATATAAGACATACCCCGAAAATAAGCCATACTTCCGCGCCGCGGAAACCAACCTCCACAGGCACCTCCACTCACAGAGTCACTCCATGCAGCCAGCACTGCAGGAGCGCGATCAGCTATGATGAGGCGCTCCAAGAGCTCCGCTTAACAGCTGATCGTGCTCCCGCCTTGCTGGCTGCATCCCCGCGCTCTGCCTTCTCGTCCACCGCCATCCCTGCCACTTCCGTGCTTGCCGCCACTGCTGGGCTCACTGCTTCTTCCTTGCCTGGCCCGACCAAGGAGCTTGGAGCGCCCTGCAGCGGCGGGCGGAGCGCATGAGCCAGCGGCCTCTGCCTGGCCCGGCCAAAGACGCCTGCCACCCCGCCACCCGGAACTGGGGGCTGCTGCAGCGCCGAGCACTCAAGACAGCCCAGCAGCGCCCTGAGCCAGTGCCCTGAACCGTAAAAACCGTACCGGTAATAAAAAAATAAGACATCCCACCGAAAGTAAGCCACCCTGTGTTTTTTGAGGGGGGAAAAGTTATAAGACGGTGTCTTAAAAAGGGGGAAACACGGTAATTATAGATTAAGAACAACAACAGTAAGTCATGCCTGTTTCTTGAGAGTGTCTAGAATTTGCCCTTAGAGAGATTGGGTTTCTCTTATTTTACCATTGCAAATCAAGTTCCTTTGCATTTGTTTAGCCAGAGAGAAAGGGAATCATCTTTCCCCTTGGTGATGGCTTCATGCTGTGAGTTCCTTTTGAAATTCTATCCATGTCTGCCCATCATTACATCTGCTATAAACAAAGGAATCCATTTACAGCCATCCCCAAACAACTTTGGCAAAAGTTCCTGTTACACACAATTCCCCCCCCTCTTTTGTGATGGAAGAGTTACAGGGCAATTCAAGTATGTAAGTACCGTATGTGTGTAAAATAAAATAAATAAATTAAAATAAAATAAAAATGTATAGCAGAAATATATGAAGCTGTCCTATGTTCAGGTCATTAGACAACCTAACTCAATATTGTCCACACTGACTGGTAGTGGCTTTCTAGGATTTCAGTTAAAAGGTAAAGGTACCCCTGACTGTTAGGTCCAGTCATGGACGACTCTGGGGTTGCGTGCTCATCTCTCTTTACTGGCCGAGGGAGCCGGCGTTTGTCCGCAGAAAGCTTCCAGGTCATGTAGCCAGCATGACTAAGCTGCTTCTGGTGAACCAGAACAGCGCACGGAAATGCCGTTTACCTTCCCACCGCAGCAGTACCTATTTATCTACTTGCACTTTGACATGCTTTCGAACTGCTAGGTTGGCAGGAGCTGGGACAGGGCAACGGGAGCTCACCCCGTTGTAGGGATTCGAACCACCGACCTTCCAATCGGCAAGCCCTAGGCTCAGTGGTTTAGAGCACAGTGCCACGCAGATTCCAGTAGGGGATCCTATTCCCAGCCCTACCCAGAGATGTCATGTGACCTTCTGAACATAGCTGCCAAGTTTTCCCTTTTCTCGCGAGGAAGCCTATTCAGCATAAGGGAAAATCCCTTTAAAAAAGGGATAACTTGGCAGCTATGCTTCTGAATGCAGCACAGGTGCTCTGCCACTGAGCTATTGCCCTTCCCCTCATAGATACACTTGTCAGGTAATGACTGAGCACCTTTGTATATAACAATGCAAGAGCAGCAAGAGAGGTTACTGTTGGCATGCCTTCAACCACTGTTTCTTCCCAGTTAAGAACATCAGAAGAGCTCTGTTGAGTCAGGTCAAAGTCCCACCTAGTATTATTAGCAGGTAGGGCTTTTTGACTACAGTATTTACTTATGACCAATGTTCTCTTCTAGTTTGCTATTATTGATCTTCATGTTTTATTTGCTTGAAATGTGTGGTATGGATTTTCTGTTGTGAGTCATTCTAAGCCCTTTCTTAAAAAAACAACAACCCAGCAATGAATAAATTAAATGACAACTATGATGATGATGGGAACATCCTAGGAACATTAGAAAACCCCTGATGAATCAGATTAAACACCCATCCAGCCCCATATTCTGTTCTCACAATGGCCAACTAGATGCTTCTCAGAGGTCCACAAAGAGGACAAGAGTTCAACACACATAGGTACATATATACTTGAGTATGAAAGTTCACATTCCAGATCCCTGTCATTGTGAAGTGGATGTGAATATATATTATTGATGCTTGTCCCAAGTGCCCCCTGCTGCTGATAATCTCTGCCTTCAAAGAACAGCTCCCATCAGCCACAGCCAACATCAATGATCTGGGGAGATGGAAGTTGAATTCCAGCAACATCCAGAGAGATAAATGTTTCCCATCCCTGCAATAAAGTAAAACAGCATGGGAAAAACCTTAAATCCCAATTTTTTCATTTTTGATTTTCCACTTTCTCCATACAGTTGAACCATCAAAGAGAGAGTCTTTTACCCATTAAGAAAGAGCAGCAATGGCAATGACATATCAAAAGTCTTTTCACTCCTGCTGTGTCAAAAGCTGCTATCCTCTCAATCTGCCGCCTCTCTCCTTTTTCTTTTTAAAAAACCCGATCCCTTTCAAGACACACTGGTTTCCCCCCACCAAGTGCCAAAAGATGGCCTGTGGCCCAGAGTCTTTTGGCATCAACTGGCTCTACTAGCAGATTTTCCTTAAGCAAGGCAAGCCATTTCAAGCTGTTCCCCATGAAAGCCTCCTCTGACTGCCACTGTTCATTTTTGTTAATCTGCCCTAATGAGGTCCCTTGCATCTCATTGGAGCATGCACAAGTGAGTTGACCTCACCGGTTCCTCCAAGTTCCCACACCAAAGCGCTTGGCAGCTTGAAATATATAGTAAGCAGAGAGAAATTGACCTGAGTTAGAGAAGACTGCCGAACAAGAACATTGGCACTGCTGTGGCAGCTTTTTCCAACCTGATGCCCTCCAGATGTTCAGAACTCCAATTCCAACTGGTCCTAATCAGTATGGCCATTAATAACGGGAGTTGTAGTTCAAAACATCTGGAGGGCACTAGCTTGGGGAAGGCTGTTCTATGGCCTCTGGTTATTGGGGGGGTTTCAGGGACTGCAGAACTTGGAACTTAAACACCACAAAACTAACCAAACTATTACAGATTGCATCCCAACTCTGGTGACCTTCGGGCTTAGCTGAAGGCTTCAGGTTGGGGTCTCAAGCCACAGATCCACCTTCAGGCAGAAAAGGGAATAGGTAAAGGACCCCTGGACAGTTAAGTCCAGTCAAAGACAACTATGGGGTGCAGTGCTCATCTTGCTTCAGGCCGAAGAAGCCAGTTTTGTCCATGGACAGAAATCAATGACCTGCCTTGGTATAAATGGGTTTTCTATTTTCTACATCAGTGAATTTAGAAACCTGCGGCTCTCCAAGTGTTGTTGAACTCCAACTCCCATCAGCCACAGACAGCATGGTCAATGGTCAGGGACAATGGGAGCTATAGTCCAATGGCATCTGGAAGACCACCAGTTCCCTACCCCTATTCCATATGTTTTAATACTATGGGGGTATATGAAGAGTTCTACCCATGCACAGTGCATTCTATTTCATTAACAATTGCATCTATATTTGGCTGTGTATTGTGCTGGATTTTTTTTTTGGGGGGGGAGTCTCAACAAGTAGTTCATCTAACAGCTCATCTCAACATCCCTGACAATTGTTTGTCCTGGATGGGGCGGATGAGAGTTGTAGTCCAGGAATATATAAGGGCCACGGGTTCCTCATCTTTGTTTTAAGCTACATGGTGGACATTGCTGCATCTTTTGACAGCTAATTCCATGAGTTACAATCTTGGTGGATCAGGGGAATTCTGAGGACATAATGCATCTTGATTTCAGTAATGCTATGGACACCGTCCCCCCATGATATTCTTGTGAGGAAGCTGCTAAAATGTGAGTTGCACAAGGTAACTGTTATGTGCATTTGACCGAACCCAAAGAGTAGTCATTAATGGTTCCTTGTCATCCTGGGGAAAAGTGGGGTGCCCCAGGGTTGTCCTGGGCCTGTTGTTGTTCAACATCTTTATAAATGACTTGGACAATGGAAATGAGGGGAAGTTCATCAAATTTGCAGGTGAAACCAAACTGGGAGGGGTAGCTAATGCCACAGAAGAAAGAATTGGGATTCAAAATCAGCTTAACAGATTGGAGAATTGGCACAAGCTAACAAAATGGATTTCAACAGGGACAGAAAAAGGTGGGCAGAGGTGGGCAACCAAGGTGATCATGGGTCTGGAACCAAGCTTTATGAGGAATGGTTGAAGGAGCTGGGCATGGTTAGCCTGGGTAAGAGGAGACCGAGAGGAGATATGATAGCCATCTTCAAATATATTAAGGGCAGTCACATGGACACGAGAGCAAGCTTGCTTTCTCCTGAGGGTAGGACTCAAAGCAATGGCTTCAAGTTACAAGATAGGAGATTCAAACTAAACATCAGGAAGAGATTTTTGTTCAGCAGTGGAACAGATTCCCACGAGAGGTGGTGAACTCTCCTTCCTCAGAGTTTTTAAAGCAGAGGTTGGATGTCCATCTGTCATAGATGTTTTAGTTGAGATTTCTGCGTTGCAGGAGGTTGGACTAGATGAGCCTCGGATTCCTTTCCAACTTTAATTCTATGATTCAGCCCCAATTTGGTTCTCTCCAGATGTTGCTGGACTACAGCTCTCATCATCATTGTCCATTGTCTGTGCTTGCTGGGAGAGATGGGAGTTGTGGTCCAAATGCCTGGTGTGTACTTGTTGGAGATATGGAAGGAAGGGCCTTCACTCCTTGCACCTGCCTCAGGGCAAAACCTGCAAATAAGGGTTGCTGGGACCACTAGGCTTCTGTTTCACTTTGAATAAAGAGTTAACTTTTCTGACTTCTGGAGATATGTTGTTTTATTTTTGACCTACGCTGACCCTAGCCCTGATAATATGCAGAATCTTCTAGATTATCTACCCCATGCATCTAGGTGTTTTTTTGGAGTGAAGCCCATGCATCTAGATTTTTAAAGAGTATTTAATAACTAATAATAATAATAATAATAATAATAATAATAATAGAAACACCTTCTGACCAATGAAGGCTGATCCTCATTAAAACTGGTGGGGCAGAAGGCTGGGAGCCCAACAGCAGATACCACCAACCACCAGAGTCAATGAGAGGCACAGCCAGAGCCAAAGATATAGGTAGAGCCAACTAATTATTTTGGGACCCAGGTGGCGCTGTGGGTTAAACCACAGAGTCTAGGGCTTGCTGATCAGAAGGTCGGCGGTTCGAATCCCTGCAGCAGGGTGAGCTCCCGTTGTTCGGTCCCTGCTCCTGCCCACCTAGCAGTTCGAAAGCACATCAAAGTGCAAGTAGATAAATAGGGACCGCTCCGGCGGGAAGGTAAACGGCGTTTCTGTGCGCTGCTCTGGTTCGCCAGAAGCGGCTTTGTCATGCTGGCCACATGACCTGGAAGCTGTCTGCAGACAAACGCCAGCTCCCTCGGCCTATAGAGCGAGATGAGCGCTGCAACCCCAGAGTCAGACACGACTGGACCTGATGGTCAGGGGCCCCTTTACCTTTACCTTTAACTAATTATTTTATTTTCCCCCTTCTTCTCTCTGTTGAGTTCTACAAAAGCAACACTGAGACTAAGGAGGAGGAAGCTGACAGGCAGGGCCACTCCCTGCAATGGTTGGAAGTAGAAAGGCAGGGAAGTCTCGGATGTGCTGAGGACAGGCTGAGGTTGGTGGGGCTATGCCCCACTAGCCCCAATAAACCAGTCTCCACTGCTTATGGTTTTCCTGCATGATGCATACATTGATGCTAACAGCAACTTGGCAGGACAATACTCCTGTTGAGATATGACAGGCATACACTATCCATACTTTACAGAAACAACTAAAGGCATTTTTGTTTTGACAAGCTTTTCCAGCTGGATGGAAAGGCCTTGGGTGTTCATGTTGTTTTCTATAGGTGCTTAGAAATGCTTTTAGTTGTTTTATGGTATATTTGTAAATTGCCTTGAGAAATGTAAAAAAGGGGGGCTATGCACAGCCTCCCCACCAATGCAATGGGGGCCCCAATTCCCCCCAACCTAGGCTGGGCTGACCCAGGGAACATCCAACCTGGATCTAGCCCCAAATCAACTCAGTGGCAGGGATGGTTTTAAAATCCTAATTATAAACATGGCTGCGAGGGGCAGAGGAAGGAGGTGCTGTGTGTCCATTGAGCACATTGCAGAACAGGAGGGTCCATCCTGCTGGGTGCTGTTTCACTAGCACATTCCCTGAAATGATTGTGCTGGTGTATCACACACCTGCAGCCTGCTGGTTTGAATCACCTTAGGGTTCAATCCTGCTCAGTATGAATGTGCTCTTGTGTGTATCATCTAGGAATAGATGCATAGATGAATAGCCAAATCTTCTTCCTACCTGATGCCCCAAACCCTAACAGCCCCGGCCACTTTGGAATCCTTGGCCTAGGGCAGTCCAGAACTTGCTCCCCTCAGCCAAAGCCTGGATCCCCCTCCACTGGCCCTGTTTAGTTATGTGGACTTTGACTGAAACCAGTGCACAGGCCTAAAATCAACAACAACAACAACAACAACAACAACAACAACAACAACAACAACATTCTCTCTTCCTGATTGACGGAGCTAGAGGTATCATGAGCCCACCTCTTTGGTTTAACATCTCTCTAAGCATGCTTAAATAATTATGGGCACACAGTGGCCTCTCTCTTGCCTCTCTTGTTTCAACAGAATTAATCTGCTGTGCCCCAGGGCTCTGTGTTTTAATATGAAAAGGTAAACTGAGCTACCAAGAAGCAATTGGCAGAAGCCAGTGCCTTAGTATTTCCCTATTTCACTGGTGAAATGTTGGAGGGCATGGAATTATCTGACCCCGGAGCCGTCTGAAGACAACCCTGTCTAGGGAATATTTTTCTAAATGTTTCTTGTTTTATTATGTTTTTATATGTGTTGGAAGCTGCCCAGAGTGGCTAGGGCAACTCAATAAGATGTATGGGGTATAAATAGGAAAATTGTCAATATGGAATGGGAAGTCCCTCATTTCATCGGAGAAAGGTTGGAGGGCATGCAGGGGGTGCAGGCAATAACAAAGCCATCCAACTTAACAGTGAAAAGTGTGGGGAGGTTCAAGCTACCCTCATCTTCAGGAATACAAAAAAAATTCCTTCAGTAGCACCTTAAAGTTCTTAATTTTGGTATGAGCTTTCGTGTGCATGCACACTTCGTCAGATACACTGAAACAGAATCAACCAGACCCTTATGTATATTCAGAGGGTGGGTGGGTGGGTGGGTGGGTGGGAATGGGTGATGGGCTGATAGGAGTGGTGAACCTGTTGATGGCTGTTAACGACTGCTGATGACTGCAATTGGTCCTGCGGGGGGGGGGGGGGGGAAGCAAGGGCTGAGGCACAAAAGAAAGCTAGATCATGCATAATGAGATAAGAATCCAATGTCTCTGTTCATCCCAGGTGGCTCCGTGGTTTTAAGCTTAGTAATGAGTCCCAATTCAGCAATTTCTCTTTCTTGTCTGTTTCTGAAATTTTTCTGTGATAAAACAGCTGCTTTGAGATCTTGTATAGAATGTCCTGGGAGATTGAAGTGCTCAGGAATACAATTATGGATTTGATAAGTTGTTTTGCTGCTCTAAAGGAATGATATTTTTTATTTACTGCATTTGAGGTTTCAATATTATGTACTGGATTTCTATTTCTTTTTTTTTATTTCTTTGAGTGTTTGTTTGAACTGAATAGTGTGATAGAATAATAACAATGACAGCAACAACCATAGATGCAAAAATGGGTGTGGCAACAGATGTAACTCTTACCTTCTATACAGTTTGCTACACCCCAACCGTGCCAAATACACACACAAACATCATCCAGTCAAGCAAGAGGCATTGTAATAGTCCATGAACTCATTCCAGCCAAGCAAAAGCACTCAAGGGAGCACATGGGAAAGGACTAGTGATGGGTGTGGCCTAGGGAGAGTGGGTATGGCTCAGGGAGAGTCCAAAGTGCCATGTAGAGAGGCCTTGAAGGCTGCATTTAGCCCCCAGAACTGAGGTTCCCCACCCCAGGCTAATATTTCATGAGCTGCACAAAGGCCTCATCCAGGTGATGAGGACCTTCCCCACCAATCAAGGAAGCTCAGAAGGACACATTTTCTTCTAGATCAAGCCAAGGGGTGTTCAGCCATCTCTATTCCACATCACTTTCTAGATTTGGTTCAAGGTGCTGGTGTTGACTCCACAACAACTTAAATGGTTTGGGCTCAGCATATCCTAGAGTCTGCATCTGCCACTCTGTTTCACCACAGTTTTGAAGGTCTTATTCAGTTGCAAACTGATCACTTCTGAACTCACTGCTGACCTCTTCCTGGAGGTCAACCACCCTGTCATGATATTGGTTTCACAGAGAAGTAACTTGCTCCATGTAACTTTAACTGTTGCAGGACCATTGATAGGAGGGAGAGCTGATCGGCACAATCACTTCGAAACGAGCTTTTCTCATTGTTCCTTTCTATTGTGAACATAAAGGAGATTTGAAGCCATAAGAGAATTCCCAAGGAACTGAACCTCAACATGGGCCTCCATGTTTGGGTACTGGCCTTGGTGACCATCGCTTTATTCCATCAACCCGTTCATGGTGGACTCATCAAAAGAATTATTCGGCAGAAGAGGGAGGCTGGACTCAATGTCACATTGCCGGAGGAGAACCAGCCTGTGGTCTTTAACCATGTCTACAATATTAAAGTCCCCGCAGGCAACCTCTGCTCTGTGGACTTGGACTCAGCAAGTGGCGACTCAGAACTCAAGACTCAGACTGAGGAGGACAAGCAATACGAGGAGCATACATTGAATGAGGAGAACCAGATTGTCTTCACACACAGGATAAACATCCCACGGCGGGCTTGTGGCTGTGCAGCAGCCCCTGATATCAAGGATCTCCTAAGTAGGCTGGAGGAACTGGAGGGGCTGGTGTCCTCTCTGCGAGACCAGTGCACCAGTGGATCCGGGTGCTGCCCCAGTGGACAACCAGCAATAGGTATGGCAAAGAGACATATGGCAACATAGGAATCTGCCTTATACTGAGTTAGGCACAACTGTTCGTATCTAGCTCAGCATTGTCTATATTGACTGGCAGTGGCTCTGTGGGGTTTCAGGCAGTGAATGTCCCCCAGCCCTACCTGAGGGTCCTCGGGATTGAACCAGGAACATTCTGCATGCAAAGCTCCAACTACTGAGCTGTGGCCCTTCAACAATGTAATGACTGTGGTGCTGAGTTAGGAACAAAGGAAGCTGCCTTATACTGAGTCAGACCACTGGTCCATCTAGTCCAGCATTGCCTACACTGACTGGCAACAGCTCTCTAAAGTTTCAGACAGGGGTCTCTCCCTGTCCTACCAGGAGATGCTGGGAATTGAATATGAAACCTAGTAATAATAATAATAATTTATTATTTATACCCCACCCATCTGGCTGGGTTCCCCCAGCCACTCTGGGTGGCTCCCAACATACATTAAAAGCACAATAAAACATCAGACATTAAAAACTTCCTGTCTTCTAAAAGCCAGATATTTGTTTATTTCCTTGGCATCTGATGGGAGGGCATTCCACAGTGTGGGTGCCATCACCGAAAAGGCCCACTG
Organism: Zootoca vivipara; assembly: GCF_965207765.1. Classification (NCBI taxonomy): domain Eukaryota; kingdom Metazoa; phylum Chordata; class Lepidosauria; order Squamata; family Lacertidae; genus Zootoca; species Zootoca vivipara. Next base: position 42,493,727 of record NC_142585.1, on the reverse strand, counting down.
CCTGGTTCCCTGTAACCTCACTTCTCACAGGGAGGGAACCACCAGAAGACTCTCGGAGGAGGACCTCAGTGTCTGGCCTGAACAATGGGGGTGGAGATGCTTCTTCAGGTATACTGGGCCGAGGCCATTTAGGGCTTTAAAGGTCAGCACCAACACTTTGAATTGTGTTCAGAAACATACTGGGAGCCAATGTAGGTCTTTCAGGACCGGTGTTATTTGGTCTCGACTGCCACTCCCAGTAACCAGACTAGCTGCCGCATTCTGGAGGAGATGCTCCAGTGCATGCAGAGTAGATGTTCTACCACCAAGCCATAACAATAGGTGTTATTGTTGTGGGATTCAGAAATGCTGCACAATAAACTGTAGATTCCTCAGGTGTCTGCTGTCCTAAAAGGCTTTCAGTCTATTAGGTGGACCAAAATAAATAAATCAGGAAATGAAGTTATAGTCGAGAAAGGCCCATGATGGATAACAGGCACAGGGTGCAGTTGTTTTATTTGTTCATTCTGTTTAATAATGTATACCTCACATTCCCAAATATTTCTTCAAAGAGCCTACTTACACATTCAGAACACAAAATGCATAAAACATTCAACATTTAAAGGGGAATCAATATTAAATCCTATTAGCAGTCACAAAATAAACCTGGGTGTGGCTGGTACTTTCCCCTGTTTTAAATGGTGTGTTGTGAATAGACAGTGGGTAGCTAGGGATTCTATCTCACTTTTGTGCACAATAGGTTGCATTCCAGCCATGCAAAAGTGAGAGGTCTGTACACACACATCACAATTCTCCATCCCTCATCCAGCAAGATAAAGCAAGAAGCATTATCAAAGAAGCATTCCAGCCACCCAAATGTGCCATAGACCTGTGGAAGGGTCTACGGTCTGGAGAGAGTCCTTTTGAGGGCCAAAAAAAAAGAGGCATAGAGGGTTGCATATGGCTCTGTAGCCACCCCTGGGTAGGTGGATAGACTATATGCGCTAGGTGGTACATCACAATTAAGAACCAATTGGGATTGGCTGTAGGCACCCTACTAGAGGATGGGCCTTAGCAGGAGCATGGTAATACAGACCCCTGTTGTCAGCCCTGGAAAAGCATTCCCAAATGCACCCTTCATCCAGTGAGCTCTGAACAGGCCCAAAAAGGCCACACGAAAACAACCCTGCAATCACACATACAGTTGCAGTTATTGAGATTCCTCCCCACCATGTTTTATCAGTGCAGGTGTATGAATCAAGAATACCAAGGAAGGTAGAAAAGTCAGTGAACCAACTTCTCCTTCTCATTATCATTAATTGCTTGATGCCAAAATAAGTATGTAAGCGGGTTACAAAAACAGCTACACAAATATAAAAACTCAAACATCCATAATGAAAAGGCACATTGTGTTGTATCAGATGTAAACTCTATGTTAAAGGCATTTAGTGGCATACGTGTTCTGCTTGTGAATGCTGTTGCACAAGAAAATGCATTTGCGGTAACTCTGCTGCACAACATATTTGGCACTCTGCCGTGCAATGAATTTTTAGCTTGCCCACTGCTAACACTCAGTTGTCCACTAGCCCAGGAGACTTTTGCTTCAGCAGACAGAGAACACTGGACATAGCTCAGAGAAGACTCACTGAAATTAATTGCCATGACTAATTTCGATGAGTCTGTTCCAGATATAATTTAGTTGGAGAATAAAACATTAAACAATATAAACTTGCACCATCAAAATATGTAAAAAAAACACAATCTCATTAAAGCAGTTAAAACAGGAGCCTCAAGTCAAGAGAACAAGGGAATGCCTACGTACGTATTTTCAGAAGCTGAAAGGATGCCAATACAGATGGTTGGTTGGTTCCCCCCCCCCAAGTTTGATTTTTTTTGAAATTTTCTGACTTAAACCAGGACTTGTAAAGAGTAGGTTGATGGCAAGGCAGAGAGAACCCATGAGAAAATGTGTGTTCTCTTTCCACAATTGGAAGCAGTGTGCCTCTGAGCAGTTCTTGGGAATCACAAGTTGGGGGATGGGCTGTTGTGCTCAGATCCTGCTTGTGGGATTCCCATAAGCATCCAGGTGACCACTGTGATAACAGGATGCTGGACTAGATGGGCCGTTGGCCTGATCCAGCAGGGCCCTTCTCATGTGCTTGTTAACGGAGAGAAACTTCTAATCCATAATATTTTCTGGTGCTTCTTTGTTAGTCATTGCTGCATATATATTTTTTATAATGGCCTGCTTCCTTGTTTCACTGGCACAGGTCACATTGATGCTACTCCCTACTGCAGTGGACGGGGAAACTACAGTAATGATGTCTGTGGCTGCATCTGTGAACCTGGTTGGAAGGGCCCCAACTGTTCTGAACCAGAATGTCCCCAGAATTGCAACAACAGAGGCCAATGTGTCAATGGCAAGTGCATTTGTGCTGAAGGCTTCACAGGGGAGGACTGTGGGCAACTCACATGCCCTGGGGACTGCAGTGACCAAGGCAAATGTGTTGATGGCATGTGTGTGTGTTTTGATGGCTATGCTGGGGAGGACTGTGGCCAGGAAGTTTGCTTGGTGCCATGCAGTGAGAATGGCAAATGCATAAATGGGCAGTGCATCTGCACAGAAGGCTTCAGTGGGACAGACTGCAGCCACTCCCTGTGCCTCAATAATTGCAATAACCATGGGCGCTGTGTAGAGGAGGAGTGTGAGTGTGACGAAGGTTACACTGGAGAAGACTGCAGTGAGCTTATTTGCCCCAATGACTGCTACGACCGTGGCCGTTGCATTAATGGGACCTGCTATTGCGATGCTGGGTTTACTGGAGAAGACTGTGGGGATATGACTTGTCCCAGCAACTGCCACGGGAATGGTCGTTGTGACAATGGTTTGTGTGTATGCTATGAAGGGTTCATGGGGGATGACTGTGCCGACCGGAGGTGCCCCAAAGACTGCAACAAACGCGGCCGTTGCATTAATGGACAATGTGTGTGCCATGCGGGTTTCCTGGGCCTTGACTGTGGAGAAGTGAGATGCCCCAGTGACTGCAACAACCACGGTCGCTGTGTAAATGGCCAGTGCGTATGTAATGAAAAGTACATGGGGGATGACTGCAGTGAACTGCGGTGCCCCAATGACTGCAACAACCGTGGCCGCTGCATCAAGGGGCAGTGTGAGTGTGATGAGAGGTTTATGGGGGATGACTGCGGAGACTTGAAATGCCCCAATGACTGCCACAACCATGGAAGGTGTATCAATGGGCAGTGCGTGTGCAATGAGGGCTTTGTGGGTGAAGACTGTGGGCAGCTGCAGTGCCCCAATGACTGCAACGACCGGGGACGCTGCGTCAATGGCAAGTGTGTGTGTGATGACGCCTTCACTGGGGTGGACTGCAGTGAACTGCGGTGTCCAAAAGACTGCAACAGGCATGGTCGCTGCATCAATGGCCAGTGTGTGTGTGATGAGGGCTACACAGGGGAGGATTGTGCTGAAAGGACCTGCCCCAATGACTGCAACAACCGTGGGCGCTGCATCAATGGTGTGTGTGTGTGCAATGAAGGCTTTGTTGGGGATGACTGCCGAGAACTGGCCTGTGTGAACAACTGCAGTGGCCGAGGCCGTTGCATGAATGGGCAGTGTGTTTGTGAAGAGGGCTTCACCGGGGTAGACTGCAGCCAACTGCAGTGCCCCAAAGACTGCAACAATCAAGGGCGCTGCTTCAATGGAGTGTGCATATGCGACGAGGGATACCAGGGACAAGATTGCAGTGAACAGTCCTGCCCCAACAACTGCAACGATCTTGGTCGCTGTGTCAATGGACGCTGTGTCTGTGAAGAAGGCTATGTAGGCGATGACTGTTCTGATGGTAAGTACCACCCAAACGGTTACCATCATGTGCATGGATTTCCAGTGGGAGGCAAGGTGGGGCAGTTGCCCACATGGATGAACCATCATTCTCAGCATTCTTTTATTTATTTTTTTATTTATGCAATTTTAACAGCTTTTATGCACACATTGTACTGTATCCAACTTATTTCTTTTCCTAAGACTTCCTAATCCATCTCTCTGTGGCATACTATGGAAATCTTGATCTGTTGCATATCCTCATATTTTACCCATCATCGTTTCAAGTCTTCCTTTTTGATGTTCTCTGCTACTCATATGTTAACTCCTACTTGTAGGTTAAATTGTATATTATACCCTCTAAGATAATCTCCAAAACACTTCCACTCTTTTCTTATTTTTTTAACTCATCCTCATTCCTAAGTTTTGCCATCATGGTTACTAATTCTATGTATTCTATCCATTTGTTCTGCCAAATTTCCTTTGTGGATATCTCTTCTTTCCAATTTTTTTGCATATACTATTCTAGCTGCAGTGGTTGCATACAAAAAAATATTGAGTGCCTTTTTTGGAATGTAATCACCTATTATCTCTAACAGAAAGGCCTCTGGTATTTTGAATTTTAGACTCTTTTTTAAATTCTATGTGGATAATTTGCATGAGCATATTTACATGACTACCACATATAGATCAGGGTTCCCTTCACCTCATGGCACTTCCAGCATAAATTAGACTCTTTTAAATACATTTTCACTAATTTGCTGGGTGTCAAGTACCACCGGTACATCATCTTTTGTACATAACATAACAGGCAGAGAAATTCATGGTTCCCCCCCCCCATAATTTTTCCCTTGCAGACAATTCTATGTTGTAACCAATATCTATGGCCCATTTTGTCATTGGCCCATTTTGCCCCACACTTTCTAGGCAGAGGTCTGCACTTTAAAGTTCCAAGACTGAGGGCTCTTTTTTTCTCTCCAGAGATTTCCCTATGAAAACCTGCTCTTTAAAACTGAAGTGCAACAAAAAGCAATTTGGGTTTTCTATGGATTTCCATTTCCTCCAATTCAGCTGTAAAGAGCAGGTTTTTGTGGGGAAACCTCAGGAGCAACAATAACCAAAAAAGAGCACTTGGACCAAGCTTTGAAGCATAGAGGGAAGGTAAGAGGGGGCTAGAGTGAGGAGAAAAGCAATCTCCTCTCAGCACCCTAAACAAACTATGTTTCCAGGAGTCTCTGAGGGAAGCCGTTACAGTTTAAAGTGCTATGATACTACGGTATTTTAAATGCATCGCGCAGATGGCTTCAAAGTTAGAAACGAGCTAAAGGTTGAGCACAAACATTTAATAGAGCCCTCTTTGGATTGTACTATGTTGAATAGCAGGGTATGGATAGCATTTCCTTCCCCAACAACAACAAGCAACTAGAAATCCAGGTTCTAGAGTACATAGGGTGCTGGTGGGAGCCTTCAGAACCCTGATTCCCCACCTACAGTCCAAAATGACTACCCCCCACCCCTGATCATGCAGCCTAGCCCTTAGCATGGCAAATGGTCTGTGTCTCAGTTTTAAAAACACATGCCATTTGATTTTCTGCCATAGTACAGTACATTGGTTTATTTTATCATTTAATTTCTCTTGTTAGTAATGCCTCCAAAAGATCTGAAAGTTACAGATGTGACTGACAAGACTGTCAACCTGGAATGGAAGAATGAAAATGTGGTCACTGAATACCTCATCACCTACATCCCTACCGGAACTGGTGGCTTAGACTTTGAGTTCCGAGTGCCTGGGAACCATACGTCAGCCACCATCCGGGAGCTGGAGCCTGGTGTGGAATACTTCATCCGTGTTTTTGCCATCCTGAAGAACAAGAAGAGTATCCCAATTAGTGCCCGGGTAGCCACTTGTGAGTACATTAACACCCAGCTGACCCATTCAACTAACTAGTAGTGACTAGTGGGGTGCCGCCACAGGGTTCTGTCTTGGGCCCAGTCTTATTCAACATCTTTATCAGTGACTTGGATGATGGGCTAATACCCCAGAGGACAGGATCACACTTCAGAATGACCTTAACAGATTAGACAACTGAGCCAAAGCAAACAAGATGAATTTTAACAAGGAGAAATGTAAAGTACTACACTTGGGCAAAAAAAAATTGAAAGGCACAAATACAGGATGGGTGAGACACCTGGCTTGAGAGCAGTACATGTGAAAAGGATCTAGGACAGGCATCCCCAAACTTTGGCCCTCCAGATGTTTTGGACTACAATTCCCATCTTCCCCGAGCACTGGTCCTGTTAGCTAGGGATCATGGGAGTTGTAGGCCAAAACATCTGGAGGGCTGCAGTTTGGGGATGCCTGATCTAGGACTCTTGGTAGACCACAAACTTGACATGAGTCAGCCAATGCAATTCTGGGCTGCATCAATAGGAGTATAGCATCTAGATCAAGGGAAGTAATAGTACCACTGTATTCTGCTCTGGTCAGACCTCACCTGGAGTACTGTGTCCAGTTCTGGGCACCACAGTTCAAGAAGGATACTGACAACCTGGAACGTGTCCAGAAGAGGCCGACCAAAATGGTCAAAGGCCTGGAAACGATGCCTTATGAGGAACGGCTTAGGGAGCTGGGTATGTTTAGCCTGGAGAAGAGAAGGTTAAGGGGTGATATGATAGCCATGTTCAAATATACAAAAGGATTTCATATAGAGGAGGGTGAAAGGTTGTTTTCTGCTGCTCCAGAGAAGCGGACACAGAGCAATGGATTCAAACTACAATAAAGAAGACTCCACCTTAACATTAGGAAGAACTTCCTGACAGTAAGAGCTGTTTGACAGTGGAATGTGCTGCCAAGAAGTGTGGTGGAGTCTTCTTCTTTGGAGGTCTTTAAGCAGAGGCTTGGCAGCCATATGTCAAGAATGCTTTGATGGTGTTTCCTGCTTGGCAGGGGGTTGGACTGGATGGCCCTTGTGGTCTCTTCCAACTCTATGATTCTATGAACTTGATTGTCTACAAAACACTTACCTTCCTCTAAAATCAGGATTGAATACATGGGTGCACTGCTGGTTGCTTCTATGTTATTGCTTCTATGTTATGAGCCCAGAAATGGGTACTAGTTGGGGCAGCCATCATTTCCCCTGGTTCAGAAGTTCTTTCTCCAATACTAGCCAAGTGCAAAACACCTCTTATTTAGCAAAGGAGGCTGGTCCATTAGGGTGAATGGAGCTGACACTGCTCTGCCAGCTCTCAACTGCCTACCTTTTTTACTTAGGACCAGCCCAGAGGGTAGAACTGCCTATCAGCTTCCTCCTCCTAATTCTCTGTGTTGCCCTTTGCAGAACCAAGCAGGGAGGTGCCCAAATTAGAATTAAGTGGTTCTGCCTTTCATCAGGTCTGAATCCACCTACTGTTGGTCTTCTGCCTTGCACCCTATCAGTCCTACTGGACACCAACCAGCTCTTCCCCTCATTCTAAACAAACATATACTTGTGTAGAAGGCGAACTGGCAATGTGGAGAGCTTGATGGTAAAGAAGCTCTGGATGAACATGGATTTTCTGGAACACGCTTAGGAACAATGGTGGCTGATGCCCATTGAGACTGGTGAAACATGGGAAAACCAGCAGTAAATGGATCCAGTGAGAGACAGAACCCATTCCCCTTCTTGCTCCTGTGAATGAGGAGCCCCAGGACTCCACAACATCAGCATGCCCTGCGGTGTGCTGATGTTAATTGCACAAGTCACAGGGTGTGCTGGTGTGTCATGCGGATGCCCTGTGGCTTGTGCATGTGATGCAAGCAAGCCCCGTGAGGTGTACCCATGGCCACCACGGAACTTGGGGGCACCCCTTTCATTGGAAATATTCAGGGCCTCTGCCCTCCCCCTTAGTGCCTCTGCTGCTGAGGCTGACAAGTGGGGCTGGCTGAGGAAAAACCTGGGGTGGTGGGGTATGGATAGACAATAATTCACTTAGAAACATCATGTCTTGCTGGGGCAGATGGGATTTTGTAGTTTTCTTTGCTTCTCAATTCAACAAATTGGGATGCTGGGAGGCATAACTATATGTAAATATATTTATGCATATCAACACCTTCAGGAAGAAACCTAAAAAGGACCTGCTGGCCAGTTTCAAGTCCTTCCCACTGCTGGAATCCTCTCCAAGCAAAAGGTTATTTGGGAACAGAGAAGGGCTGGCAGGAATGGGCTGGCTGGTGGAAATTTCTATGTGTGCAAAGGCCTCTCCAGCCAGAAGCAATCTGTCTATACAACCAGTCCTTCCCCATTGTGCGTATGTTGGAGGAAGGTTTTTTTGGGGAGAGTATGTGTGATAGAGGAGAGTGCTTAGGAGAGGCGATGGTGGAGAGTTTCCCAAGGTCTGGATTTCCTAAGCTTTCTCGGGGGGGGAAAACCTAAGGAATACAAAATCCTGAAAATTAATAATCATCTCATAATTATTTTGATATTTCTCCAAACTTTCTCAGATGATCTTAAAGAAAATGTCAACATAATTACGATCTTCTCCATCACTAGACATAGGAATCATATACTCAACCATGAAGGATAGGAATAACTTGTTATTTCTCTCCTTCCCCTCTTTGATTGAGCCAGCATGAAAACATTAAGGATTGACACTGCTTTGCTTTTGCACTTCATCAGAAAGTCAAACCTGGAATGACAACATATAGGCAAAGGGGGGAAATGGGCCAAGGAGCAGAGCATGAAAAGATTTAAGCCATCTTTACAGCTGCTGCCCCTGCCCCGCGTTGCAAACAGGAATGTGGTTCTTTGCAACCTTCCAATGAGTTGATGGAGTTGGAGCAACTGCTTTGTTTCAGTCCTGAATCCTGGGCCTTCCTCAAGAATGACAGGGAAAAGATTTGACAGTGTGTTCCCAGTATGTCAGATTTCTTCTTTGTTGCTTGCTTGCTTTCAAGTAGTGTTCCAGCATATAGTGTTGGGGGTATTTCTATATATATATATATATTTAATGAATATAGTTTGAATGCTGAAGCCATGCCTCATGCATCTGCTTTCTGCTATTGCTTTCCAGATTTGCCCGCTCCAGATGGCTTGAAGTTCAAATCTATTAAAGAGACATCAGTGGAGGTAGAGTGGGACCCCCTGGACATCCCATTCAGTGGATGGGAGATTGTTTTCAACAGCCTGGTAAGGAAAGATTTGACCTAGGAGTGGGTCCCTTGTGGTGTGAAGGGTCCTGGTTGCATTTCTTGCTTCTTTAAATTCCAATTGTTTAACTTTTGCATTGCAGAAAGAGGAAGACAATGTGGGAATCAGGAACAGTCTAAAGAAGCCTCAAACATCGTATTTGCAACCAGGCTTGGCACCAGGACAACAATATAATGTGTCTCTTTACGTTGTGAAGAATCAAACCAGAGGACCTGGCCTCTCCAGGGTAGTAACAACAAGTAAGTAGCAACTGAATGTGATCAGGCATTAGTCTGACTGATTTGGTGAGTTGCTTCTCTTTTTTTGTTGCGAGAAGAAAATAGATACCCTGGGAAGGTGAGCAAGCAGCAATGCTGAGAGAAAGCTAGAATGGATGGCATTTGCAGTGGATGACTGTAGCAACTGTCAAAACTGATAGCTGCTGCAATCTTCAAGGGGCTTCTAACCAAAGGATGAGCAAGGCCATCAACAAAAGCATAATGAAGTACTCTATATCCAAACACCAACACAAGCATTACACTGGAGAACATTTTAACACTAAAGACTACTTAGATGATTTGAATCTGTTTTCCCCAATACTGTAGAGACTGCAATTGCAGAATACTAAAAAACCAGTACAGTCGCTCTTTCCATAGTGAGGAAATGAGATGCCAAGGTCTGACAGCAAACACTAGAGCCTGTGTATCTGAAGAAGTGTGCATGCACACGAAAGCTCATACCAAAATAAAAACTTAGTTGGTCTTTAAGGTGCTACTGAAGGAATTTTTTTTTTATTTTGCTTCGACTCAGACAAACACGGCTACCTACCTGTAACTAGAACTAGAGCCTGTGCTGTGAGAGGGAAGGGAGAAAGCAAACCAGTCAACCAGCCTCTTCCTCTTAACTTCCACTGCTGGGAAAGGGCCCGTGCAACAAGAGCTGCTTCTTCTCACCAGACACCCTGCCCCTCAACAGCTGCAGAACACTCCAGATAGCCCAACGCAGCCTTGGGCAATATGAGACTGTCTTTATCTGACTCAGTCAAAGCCTAAGCATGCCCAAAAGCAGTTCATTTTAGGATTCAGGAGTTGGATAACTGTTGTATAATCTTAGTTAAAGGGCCTGTTACCTTTTCTGTTCACATTGGTGTCTTCTGTGCAGCAAAGTTTCAAGCTGGAGGACTTAGAATTACAGAACCATAGAACTGTAGGGTTGGGAGGTACATCAATGGTCATCTAATCCAACCCCCTGCAACACAAGAATAATATTTAAAGAATCATTGATAGATAGCCATCAAAACTTTGTTTGAAAATCTCAAGTGAAGGAGAGTCCATGACTTCCCATGGTAGTCCATTCCATTGTCAAACAGCTCTTACCACCAGAATCCCCCCCCTAATGTTTAGTCAGAATCTCCTTTTTTGTAATATGAATCCATTTGTTCAGATCCAACCCTCTGGTTATGGACCTTCAAATATTTGAAGATGGCTATCACATCACCACTCAGTCTTTTCTTTCTGAACATACCCAGCTCCTTTCTTTCTTTAAAGAAAGCTCCTCAAGTCTTTCCTGATCCTCTGGGGAATCTCTGGTCCACCCATTGGTCAGGTTTCACCCGCTGGTCAGGAATCTCCTTAGAGCTCAGGGAACAAGATGAGGGATCTGGTCCCAGGTCCACATGGGAAGAACCAAGCCTCCTCCTTGGAACTCCTGTAGTAGGAGCACTTGGCACATGAAGATGCTTGGTCTGGGCCATGACAGCCAAGGAGCAAGTCATGGGAGTTGAAACCTAATAATAATAATAATAATAATAATAATAATAATAATAATAATAATAATAATAATTTATTATTTATACCCCGCCCATCTGGCTGGGTTTCCCCAGCCACTCTGGGCGGCTTCCAACAGAAAAATAGAACACAGTAATCTATTAAACATTAAAAGCCTCCCTGAACAGGGCTGCCTTCAGATGTCTTCTAAAAGTCTGGTAGTTGTTTTCCTCTTTGACATCTGTTGCGAGGGCAGGCACCACCACCGAGAAGGCCCTCTGCCTAGTTCCCTGCAACTTGGCTTCTCGCAACGAGGGAACCGCCAGAAGGCCCTCGGTGCTGGACCTCAATGTCCGGGCAGAATGATGGAGGTGGAGACACTCCTTCAGGTATACTGGACCGAGGCCATTTAGGGCTTTCTCACCTTTCTCACATGTCCTCCCTCCTCACCTCTAGAATGTAGTGGGCAGCAACTGGAAAGATATGCCCCGCAGAGGACCTTAAAGTTCATAAATAGCAACACCTTAGAGATCCCAGGCCCTAAAGAAGTCAGATTAGCCTCAACCAGAGCCAGCGCCTTTTCAGCATTGGCTCCGGCCTGGTGGAACTGTCTCATGACCCCAGGGCCCTGCGGGATTTGATTTCTTTCCACAGGGCCTGTAAGACAGTTTTTTCTGCCTGGTCTTTGGCCTGGAATCAACTTGATCCTCCCCCCCCCCCTTTTCCTTTTTTTGATGAGGCTGCATTTTAATTTTAATGTTGTATTTAATCTTGTTTTTAAGCGGTATTTTAATTAATAGTTTTATATTCGGTGTTAGCCGCCCTGAGCCCGGTCTTGGCTGGGGGGGGCGGCGGCGGAATATAAATAAAATTTATTATTATTATTATTATTATTATTATTATTATTATTATTATGCTTCTCAGAACTTCAGTCTCCTAACCTCTCACATAGTGTGGGCTACATCTAACCGGATGACTACTCATTTCATGGGGGGGGGACTAATTGAAAGGCTAGGGCTGGGGGCCCACTGACAGCCCGATTCCAAATGTCCCACAAGAACTGGGAGCCAACACTGTTGGGGAGACTAGTAACATAATATTGACACACATTGGGAGAGGAAAAAGAAGAGTACAATGGAACTGTGGAGGATGTAGAGCCATCGGAAAAAACTATCTCTCTGCATTTCTGTTGGGTCACCTTCCTGCTGTGTCTAGATTCTTACAGCAGTAAAGAGGAAGAATAAAGGCACTTTATGTCACTGCAGTTCTCGCTGCCGCTGCAAAAAGAATATGGATGTCCCCAGAGGGTTAGTGAGTGGGCAACAGTATCGAAGCGGGGGGGGGGGCTCTCTCTGTATGTGCCTGTAGCAACTGTCAGATCGAATAGCTGCTCACCACATGTGGAAAACATTTTATCAAGTTTTATATGTTTTATTAGATACAGAGAAAGTCAGAAAATGTGGTAAATTAACTAGCCAAGTAATTAATTAATTAAATGAAATTGAAGACTGCTTTGAGATGGAGATGTATGGTCTCTGCACACACCCCACCCCAGAGAATTTTTGCAATTCATTCAAATTTATTTTTGCACCCTTGAAAGAGTTGTACGGTATCCAAATATTCTAGATCCCCGCCTCATCCTCTTTTCGTACTCAACAGAGCTTGATGCACCCAGCCAGATTGAGGCAAATGATGTTACAGACACTACAGCACTGATCACATGGTTTAAACCATTGGCTGAGATTGATGATGTTGAGCTGACTTTTGGGCCCAAGGATGTACCGGGAGACCGAACGACCATCGACCTCTCCAAGGATGATAGCCAATACTCTATTGGGAATCTGAAACCACACACCGAATATGAGGTGACACTAGTGTCACGACGTGGGGATATGGAGAGTGACCCTGTGACGGAAACCTTTGTCACAGGTAAGAAGTGGTCAGAGTTCTCCTTCCTACTTACCCAGCTACCTACCATGGTTTCCAGCATGGCTTCAATGGATGCAATGGTGTCCTTGAATGATAACTTTGGTGCCCGTAGACCCACGGAGCTCCCTCTCACTCAATGCCCTTTTGGTCATGAAGTGGGGAGGAATTTACCTTTTTTCATCCCTTGGGAACTGCATAGAGCTGGGGGAGGAAGTTGGAAGACAGACGCACTTTCCCACTTCCCTTTTCAGCTCTATGTGCTTGTCAAGTCTTGTATTAATTGTACTGGATCTGACTTTCTCCCAGATCACTTGGAAAAGCAAAGTGTATGATCAGAGCAAATTGACAAACCACAAGCTACAAGTTGGGACCAGGCTGGTCTTCCCTTCTTGGAGTTCTTGCCTGAATTGTAGCTGATGACTTTTGCTCCTTTGGCCAATGGATGGGACCAGAATGTTCTTTTCCATTACCTGCTTCTACAGTTCTAGTTCAAGAACTCCAACAAGTAGTTGGAGCAGGGTGTCCTTTTCTGGCAAAGCAGCAGCAGCTGCTTCAGCCAATGGATGGGTCCAGGCTAGTCTCTTTCTTGCCATGATGTTTTTCCTGGGAGACAAGGGGAGCAGTGGGTCTTGGTCTATTGGCTGATTGCAGAGGCCAGTGCGTGTTGCCCTTGAGCTCTGCAAGCTCAGAGCAGACTTCTACTATGCACCAAATCCATTGCTTTTAAAACTATCTACTTTTGGAGAATTAATTCAATCCTTTTTTTTACTTTTCTGACAACAAATACCTGCCTTGGTACCATGGTGCACTGCAGAACATTATGAAGCAGTCCACGAAGCACATTCAGTGTACTAGTGGAGCATCACTGTTGCTCCACATGAACTCCAGATGTGCACCAAAGCTCACCCAAAGTGCATCCGGAGACACACTTCTCTGGAAGTGCTTGGGAGTACTGGGAACACTGGTGTGCCACCACATTGAGGAATCTCTTGAGAATCTTCTGAGGAACACCAAGGCACCCTGGGATTTAATCCAGAAATCGCTGCTGTATCACAAGGGTGGGGAACTTGTAGTCCTGCAGTCTGTAGATGTTGCTGAATGCCAATCCTTTTCAGCACCAACCAGCATGGCTAATGGTTAGTGTTCACTGGGATTGTAGTGTAGCAACACTCGAAGGGCTACAGGTTTCCTATCTATGCTAACATACCAAGGTTGAAAGTATTGGATTGTATCCAACTAAGTTCTACTCAGGGTAGACCCATTGAAATGAATGAACCTGTTAGTCATGTCCATTAAAGCCAGGCATCCCCAAACTTCGGCCCTCCAGATGTTTTGGACTACCATTCCCATCATCTCTGACCACTGGGTCCTGTTAGCTAGGGATCATGGGAGTTGTAGGCCAAAACATCTGGAGGGCCGCAGTTTGGGGATGCCTGATTAAAGCCAATGAGTCTACTGTGAGTTGGCTTGGGATTGGACAGAAGCCATTGTGCTGTTAGAGAGAGTTCATAAATGAATCAAATCTGAACAGAGCAGAAGGAAGTTTGCCCATCACTAATGGGGAACATGTCCTAACATTTGTTAAGCCCAAAGCTTCAACTGCAGTTCTGCATACCCAAACTTTAACAGTTAACCATCTTCCTTCTTCTGCCCAGAACTGGATGCTCCAAAAAATCTGAAACGCCTGTCTCAGACAGATAGCACCATCACCCTGGAATGGAAGAACAGCCAGGCAACACCTGAAGCTTACAGAATTAAGTATGCCCCCATTTCTGGTGGAGATCATGCTGAAGTCACAGTACCCAGAAGTGACCAAGCCACAACCAAAGCTACACTCACAGGTATGGCTCATCTGAAAGGTAGTCAAGTTACTGTTGGACCAAATGTCTATATAAGTTGCATGGCCTCAAGCTTTGAATTGCATTCTTAAGACTACAAATCTTATCATGCAGGGCTAGTTATAAGACTGCAAATCCTATCATGCTGTGGCATTCACAATTTATTGATCTTTTTTGTTGAACATAATTAAGAGGGGGACACTTTATTGACTGACACAGAGATGGCAGAACATATATGTTTGATATAAAAGACAAATGATTGCACTTTTAAATCTTCACCACTATGGTTATATTCCTTTGAAAATGTATACTTGTTTAATACATTAATTAATAGATTAAAGAACATGTAATTAATTGAAACTTCTTTAATCAAATGGCAACATGAACAAAGAGCTATTTCTGTTGTTGTTGTTGTTTAGGTCTCAGGCCAGGAACAGAATATGGCATTGGAGTGACAGCTGTGAAGCAGGACAAAGAGAGCTCTCCTTCCACTATTAATGCTGGAACTGGTAGGAAAATGTCTCATCTTCTTTATACTGTAATAGGAAACAAATTGCCTTCCAGGAATCCCAGGGCTGTGGATTGTATGTGTAGCCAGGCTTCAGTGCCCTCTTCAGACACAGAAAGGAATAGCAACAGTGATCGATTAGCAGAACAAAGCCTTTGGATTGTCCAGAGTTGATATAAATACTTTATCTTTCCCAGCTTAAGATACTGATGCCTGGGTTCCTGAGCCACAGAATACATTATGCAGGTCTCGATTCAAGTATTGTCACCCAGGGCTGCAGCCTGACCCTGACAGTCTCCATTAAACACTCAGTATTACAGCAGTTCGAAAGCACGTCAAAATGCAAGTGCAGTAGATAAATAGGAACCGCTACAGCCGGAAGGTAAACAGCGCTTCCATGTGCTGCTCTGGTTTGCCAGAAGCGGCTTTGTCATGTTGGCCACATGACCCTGGAAGCTTTAGAAGGCATCTTAAGGCAGCCCTGTTTAGGAAAGCTTTTAATGTTTGGTGGATTTCTGTATTTTGGTGTTTTGTTGGAAGCCACCCAGAGTGGCTGGGGGAACCCGGCCAGATGGGTGGGGTATAAATAATAAATAATAATTATTATTATTATATGCCTGCTCTCTCGGCCAATAATGCGAGATGAGCGCGCAACCCCAGAGTCGGTCACGACTGGACCTAATGGTCAGGGGTCCCTTTACCTTTTTATTACAGGAGTGAGGAAGCTTTTCCAGCTCAAGGGATGCTTCCCCTCAGAGGCATCCCGTTTAGAGATGCACGCCAGTAGTGGGTGGGGCCAGAGGCAAAAAGTGAGCAAAGCAAAGGATGGGATTCTAACCTTCATAAACTAGGCTCCGTTCCAGCTTTGCAGAAGCGAGAGGTTTCTAAACACACACACACACCACCCCTCACCATCCTCCACCCAGGGAAGAAAGGGGAATAATCACAATTCAATGTCACATACGATTGAGGCAAAAGCACTTGAAGAAGTCACAGGGCAGTGCTGCTGAGGGATGGGCCTTGGGGAGGATGTGTGGCCTGGGGAGGAGTCCTGTGAGCTGGACTTGGGGGCCACATCTGGCCCCTGGGCCCTGGAAAAGTAAGGGGAGCCAGTGAAAATAGGAATCATTATAAATATTATTCTCATTTATTCTTTCTCTAATGGGCTGGCAGTTAGTGGGACTGTAGACCATCGCCACAGCCCACTTAAACTGGGACTTGGGCGTATAGTTGGGGTTCCCTTCTTATGATATTGGTTTCCAAAGCTCTTTGAAACCCACATTTTCCCCGTTTGTATATAACCCTAAGCCAAACAGTGGTATGGTGCAAATAAGCAAATGTGCAGGCTTCCAGAGAGAAGATCATGCCTCCCTGTTCACTTCGCTGTTGTTGTTGTTGTTTAGTCGTTTAGTCCTGTCCGACTCTTCGTGACCCCATGGACTAGAACACGCCAGGCACTCCTGTCTTGCACTGCCTCCCGCAGTTTGGTCAAACTCATGTTCGTAGCTTCGAGAACACTGTCCAACCATCTCGTCCTCTGTCATCCCCTTCTCCTAGTGCCCTCCATCTTTCCCAACATCAGGGTCTTTTCCAGGGAGTCTTCTCTTCTCATGAGGTGGCCAAAGTATTGGAGCCTCAGCTTCACGATCTGTCCTTCCAGTGAGCACTCAGGGCTGATTTCCTTCAGAATGGAGAGGTTTGATCTTCTTGCAGTCCATGGGACTCTCAAGAGTCTCCTCCAGCACCATAATTCGCTGTTATGCTTAGCTAAACTGTGCTTTTGCTTAGAGGGTCATTCAAACCTGGGCTTGTGCTTTAACTCTCTCCACAAGCTGTAAACTATGGAGCAAACCTGTATGAGCTCATGGTCTGTTTGGAGACAGCTAAATTTTATTGTATTTTAATCTTTGCTGGAGTACAAATAATAAATTTATTATTATTATTATTATTATTATTATTATTATTATTATTATTATTTCCTGACTCAAAGTTTGGATGACATGCTGAGCCAAACCATGGCTTAGTTTGGCACAGTACAGCACCAAAATGGCTGGGGAGAAGTAAATTGGCTTCATTCTACTGTCAGGGAGCCTACGTGTTTGCTTATTACATACAAAGCAGGTCAGTGTTTTTGTTGGATGCACTATGCATTCACATAGGAAGTGCTGAATTACCTTGGGCACCAGGTGAATTAACATTCAGAATATCCCACATACTTTCACAAATGATTTTTCTGCACTCTTAAGAGTACAACTCACATAATCTAGATTAGAACCAGTCCCTTTCAAGCACAAAGCTCCCAGGACTGAACTAGACCAGTGATTTCAAAAAATGGATAAATACCGTGCCAACGTTCTGCGGATATATGTACACTTCAAAATTGCAGAGAGCTTGCTAGGCTCTATCATGCATAAAGCCACGTAAATTTGGAGCACACTGCACTCTTTCCTCCTGAATCAGCAAATTTCTAATTGGCACTTTGCCTGTCCTGGAAAAGAGAGGGGAGTCAGAAAACTGGTATGTGGGTAGGGCTGTTTTACCTCCCTCTTGAAGCCACTTCTGAAGAGGACATTGGCATGGACTAAAAAGTTTCTTTCAAATCACTAATAGTGGTGGTCAACCAGTGGTTGTCACTAGGCCAGGTCTGAACTACAGGGAATCTGCTCTCCACTGTATCTTATATCAGAAAATGTGTCCCAAAAGTGCATACAAAATTTCAACCAAGCAACAGGATCTGTCTGAGGGTTTGCAGAGGCAACGCTGTTTGATCAATTCACAACTTCATCACAGGGCAGGGATGGGGAACCCTTTTCAGCCTGAGGGCCACATTCCTTTCTGAGCAACCTTTTGAGGGCCACAGGTCTATGGAGTTGGGGCCAGATACAGAAGTGCGTTGAACAGCAAATGTAAATGCCACCATTATACAGTTTCTAGACACACCCACATGCCCCTCCATATCCTCCATGTACGCAGTCTAATAACTGCATTATTAGATAATATTAGATAAGCCATCTACAGGTTTACCACTCTCATCAGCCCATCACCCATTCCCACCCACCCCCACCACCCTCTGTATATATATAGGGTCTGACACTTCTGTTTCTAGTGTATCTGAAGAAGTGTGCATGCACACGAAAGCTCATACCAAAATATAAACTTAGTTGGTCTTTAAGGTGCTACTGAAGGAATTTTTTTATTTTGCATTATTAGAGTTCAAGGAAGACACATTCTCACCAGGCAGAAAGACTCAAGGAGTTTGTGAAGCAAGACTAGTGAGGGGTGTGCCCTGGGAAGTGTCCCCCAACTCTACAATTCTTTTATTTCTCTTTGCACACAGATCTGGATCATCCCAAGGACTTGGAAGTCACTGATCCTACCGAGACAACTCTCACTTTGCGGTGGAAAATACCCCGGGCTAAAATTGATCGCTATCGCCTTACTTACATGACCCCTGATGGGAGGAAGAATGAAATGGCGATTCCTGCCGATAGCACATCTCACATTCTAAGGTCCCTAGATGCTGGGACAGAGTACACCATCAACCTTGTGGCAGAGAAGGGCAGGCACAAGAGCAAGCCTGCAACAGTGGTTGGCTCTACTGGTACGTGCCTTTGTGTTTGCATCTCCCCAAACAGGATATTGGATTGCACAATGGTTTCCAGCCCATGGCTGAGGGCCTGAAGCCAAGAGCCCCTTGTACCCTGACCCTTTGGCTCTGACCCTTCAGTTCATGCCTCCAACCAAATTGTAGGCTTAAATTCCTATAGGGTGTGCATACAGCAGACTCAGGCAGCCCCACTTCTCTCTTGCTCCAGCTTATGTTTGCATCATTTTAATGTTTCTAGAGTTCCAGTGGGCAGGCACATGTGCTTTGACCCCCAAAGATGAGCCCTGTAATATGCCTCTTTTGCAAAGGATGGAACCAGGACACTGTGCTGTTATTTGCATGAAGATGCAAGTTGCCACATTAAATCGTCTTCTAGATTGACTTGGGACAGGTTAGGGACAGACTGAACTTAGCCCCCCTAGTCCCCTTGCAGAGCTACAGTTCCTAGAGTGGTCTAACAATCAACCTCTCTCTTCACTGGGAAGTCTGGGGCTGGTAGCTTTGGGGGAAGCTATGACTGTTTAACATGGTGCTATAGTGCTCTAAATGTGTGATGTGAATATGGCCCTTGTCATGCAAAAAAGCTCAAAGAAACCATCAAAGGCACAAGCTTACATCTGATTAATGCTTGCAGCCATGAATATGATAAGAGCATCTTCTTTCTAGGAAAAAGCTTTTCAGGAATGAGTTTCCCAGCCAGTCTTTAGCTCAGTTTTGGTGGTCTGTGAAGCTAAAGAAGTAACAAGATCAAAGTTTCCTTCTGCACATATTTACAAGATGTGCATTGATATTCAGATTAGTGTCTGGATGTTAATGAAATCCCCATTGTTCCTTTTATGTTTCAGCAATAAAAAAATAGAGTTCTTTGATGGTGGGGGACTGGCATGGGCAGCTCGTTCACACCATATGGAAGGTTTTTTCTTCACCCCTATAGTCCCATCTGGTTTTGAAAACCCAGGACAGTGAAATGCAGATGTTCCCCAATTTAGCACATGCTCCACATTGAGTACTTAGGGACCACAAGGAAGGGAAAGGGCTTTCTTCTAGATTCTCCTATCCAATACTGATCATTTGAAAATTTCAAAGCAGTTTATTTTAACCATCTATCAAGGCAAAACTCTAAAAATGTGCATGCTATAAATAACTGGAATCTCTCCACATGAAATATTTTTTTGGATACGTAAAGGTCTATTGTGGAAAGGGATGGTGGGAGGATATTCATTGCTCTCATCTTGCCTAGTTTTATTATCTGTCAACCTCTATATGAGGAAGGTCCAGATTCTGAGGGGTATTCCCATTCCTGCTCAGTGGTAGGGCACCTGATTTGCATGCAGAGGACTGCAGATTCAACCCCTGGTGTCTCTAGCTAGGGCTGGGAAAGACTCCTGCCTGAAACCCTGGACAGCCAGTGCCAGTGTGTAAACTATACAGAGCTAAATTGAGCAATTGTATAAGGCAGCTTCCTGTCTTCCAGGGAAGGGCTGTAGCTCTGTGGTAGAGCACATGCTTTGCAAGTAGAAATTCCCAGGTTCAATCCCCCAGCATTTCCAGGTAGGGCTTTAAGAGACTCTGGCCTGAAACCCTGGAGAACTGTTGCCAGTCAATAGGTTGTATTGAACTGGGAGCATGCCCATTCAGATCAAGGAATCCAAGTTAGTCATGCTCATAAATTTCAATAGGTCTACTCTGAATAGGACTTATATTGGTCACAACCCTATGTAGACAATACTGAGTTAGATGGGCCAAAGGTCTGACACAGTAAAAGGCAGCTTCCCGTGTTCCATATTCTTCTAGGGACTGTATAAACGAGGTCTGAGCAAAAGTTGTATAAACAAGTGAGCTCAGATGTCCAGATCTGGACATTTCTGGCATCAAAGCCTAAACCCCCTAGGTTTTTCTTGTTTTTTATTTATCAGTGACCATCAGCCCAGAGTTATTTCTTCCCCACCCACCTCTTTCTGCAGGACAGGGGTGCCAACTATAAGGGGCTCTGGGTGCCTGAGCAACCACACCGCAGGGCCCCTGACTCAACTTTCAGTGCCTTATGAAGCACCAGAGGTCATGTCTAAGGCCTCGTGAGACCTCAGAGATGCTGTCTTAGGCCTTGTGAGGTCTTGGAACCTGACCTCCGGTGCCACAGGAAGTCGGGTTCCAAGGCTGGGATGTGTGTGTGACGTCATGACGTCACATCGCAATGTGACATCATGATGTCACATGCACTGGGCACCCATAACCTGGAGCCCAGGTTGGTTCTGCTGCTGCTAGGGTCCCTCTGTGGAAGTGCTGATAAGTACAGTTCTTGCATCAAAGTTCTGCTAGCCACTGTTCTGTCTCCCTCTGCCCCCAAGTGAAGTTGTCCTTGTCCCATTATATAAGCACCAGGAGGACCATTCAAACAAGGGCCCAGAAGGATGCTGGGATGTGATTCAAGGAAATGATTGTTCCCTTATTATTCTCCCTTGATTGCCTAATGTGGGCAAGGAATCTTCCATCTTGAGCCAAATCATACAAGACATGTTGCTTCACCCCTTCTGCTATTAAATGACATTGAGTCCCTTTGTACTCCTTTAGCATCAGGCAGCTTGAGTAACCCAGGCCTGGCCTTCTAAACTGGCTTCTGTGATTCTTAAGTTGATGTCCCCCAGGAACAACCCATGGAAGCAAAGACTGGGGCCATTTGAGAGCATTCCTCCAAAGCAAAACATGAGTGGGCTTTTAGGAGCTGCAGCCGATGTCAGTCACACTCTGGAAAATAAGAAACATTAATAACTTAGGTACATTGATTTTAGTGTGTCTACTCTGAGCAGAACTTAGTTGGATTTGTTTTGTGGGATTTGGGTCCTAGAAAAAGAAATGGTATGAATACTTCCAAGGCCCTGATCCAGATTACGTTAGATGGTCTCAAATCCCACTGTAACAACAGGGATTTAAGTTGCATTTCCTCCTTGAAGCTCAGGGTGACACACATTCCCTGCCCGCCAATGTTGTCTTCACAATATCCCTGTGAGGTAGGGTAGACTTAGCTTCATAGTGGCCTATGTCCACTCACATCAATAGCTGCAGTTTAGGATTTGAACCTGAGTCTCCCCCACCCTTTTTCTGGCATGCCAATCACTAGGACACACTGACTCTCCTTCTGGTTAACTCCTTCTGCTCAAGAACCACAGACAGACTGAAGTATAGTTCCATTTGAGACAAAGACAAAGTTCTACTTGTTTTCATTAACATCAATAAAACTGCTTCATACTCTTTACCTCCCTCAGCAGCAGGAAGTTCCTACCCCATTTTAAAGGGCTAGCTGATTCCTGGGACAAAGAAAACCACTGCATCTAGGCCCTGTGCTGTCAATACTGACTAGCAGCCACTCCAAGAGGTTTCAGGTCCATCTCTTTAGATAGTAAAGAAGACAGATTTACCCCACTGTCAGCATCCAGGAAAGCATTCCAATCTGGTATGATTTAGGGAGATAGGAAGCTGCCCTAAAGTGAAGCAGACCATTGGTCGATCTAGCACACTATTGTCCCAGTTGCCTGGTAATAGCTGTCCAGACACAGGACACATTCATTGCCCTACCTGGGGATGTTCGGGGTTGAATCTGGGACCTTCTGCATGAAAGGCAGATGTTCTCCAGCTGAGCTATGGCTGGAGTAACAGTGAAGGATCACATTAAAATTCCTTATAGCATTCATATTCTCAATATGAACAATATGAACCATATATAGAAATGGCAGCAGCAGAAGCTGGAGGCTTTGCTTAGAGTATAATAAATAAAGGAATTTCATTTTTGGAAGGAATGTTTATAGCCAGATATCTGTTGTCCATCCAAGAAGCTCTTAACTCAAGAGTGTATTTATTCTTTTCTTAATCTACCTGCTATGTCTGGCTACTGTCGCCTCAACTAGGCCTCTATATTTCCCATATTTATTATATTTCTACCCCATTCTTCCTTTTAGAGAGCTCAAAATAGTTACATGTAGCTCCCAGTTCAAACTCATGCCTGCTTTGCTTTGGCAATGTTATAGAAACAGATCGTGCACTGGGTTGTTACTAGGATGGGGAAGAAACTGGATTCAGTTTGCATTTAAAGATAAACCTGCCAAATTCACACATGAAATGATGCATATCTGAAACAGATAAGTTCACCCTTCTATAATCAGATACAGCATTGTTGAACTGGGAATGTACATTTGCCAAAGCATCTTGCCTCGCCTTGAAATGCCCTGCCGTATTTGTTGTGCTTGGAATTCCCTTTCCCTTTTCCTAGTTGGGTTGCCTCATTTCTCTCTCTGAGGGAATGCACAGAATTAGTGACCAGGGCTGGTGCTGTCAGTTGGCATGGTCAGGCATTGGCTGAGGACCCACACTCCAGAAGCGGGTCCACTGACAAGCCCCACCCTCAGACTTGCTTGTTAGCTTCCCTGTTGTAATCTGCTTGTTTAACCACCTCTTTTCTGGCTCAAACCACAGTGGTGGTGGTGAGAAGGAGCAACAGATGCCACTGTCTGCTTTCTCATTGGCTCGCCACCTGTCAAACAAGCAGGTGATACTAATGATGAAGTAGTAGAGCAGCTGGTGGGAACGAAGGACCTGCATCCAAGTAAATTTTACTCAGAATAGACCCATTGAAATTAATGTGCCTAATGTTTGTCATCTCCATTGATTTTAATGGATACTCTGAATATGACTAACATGAGACACAACCCACAGTGAGAAGGCAGAGTCAGTGAGTAAAGGAAAGGCATAGAGGGTGGCTGGCCTAAGGGCCCTCCAAAAGCTGGAGCAAGCACTGAAGGTCATTTATCTTCAAATAATGCACAATACCCAGGGGGTGCCATTAGCATGAAAGGTCTTCCCATCCACTACCTGCACTCTCAAATTTACCTCATTCATTCCTGCATTCCTGCAATAGCTTTGGGGGAGCATATATTGAATTGTTAATGGTTTACTGTAAAGCAGCAGGCTGTATGTGTGTGTCTTGCAAAATGAATTTCAGGTCCCTGAATTGCCGTTTTAGATCCTACAGCTTAATATTTTTGCTTGCTAGAAAGCTATAGCTTTACTGAGGCTATCAAGGTTTGTGGGTGGCTTCGCTGATGTTTGCTTCCTCAGCTGTGTTCCTGAATCTCCTTTGGAAATCTTATTCCCAGGTTGTCTTCTAGGACAGATAGCTCCTGAAGTGTGTGTATATAAGTGAAATGGAGATGGGCTCATAAATATGTAACCAGGTAGAAATGTAACTCATTATCATGAAAGCTTCAAGACAGGCGGCACCTCATCACTCCTTTGCTTTCTTTCTTTGACCTTCAAATCTGATTAACCAATTTGGCTCTCTGTCCTTTATATCTAGAAGAAGAGCCTGAGCTGGGGAATTTATCAGTCTCAGAGGTTCACTGGGATGGATTCCAGCTCACCTGGACGGCAGGAGAAGGGGCCTTTGAGAACTTTGTCATGCAGGTGCAGGAGCCTAACCAGCCAGAAAATGGACATAATATCACCATCCCAGGCTATTTGCGATTTGCGAATCTTACTGGCCTCCTGCCAAGCACTCTTTACACTATCACTCTCTATGGTGTGACTCGGGGCTACAGAACCAAGCCCCTTTCAGTTGAATCCATGACAGGTATCTTTTCTTCTTCTTCATCTGCTCACCTGCTTCAGCCACCTTTTCTTGCTTTGTTGCTTCTTTCCTTTGCAGAAAGAGAGAGAATGGCATCTGCTCAACCCTGCATTGTTTCCCTCCCTCCCTAATGATGAGCAAATCTCCTGTAGGTTGACTATTTCATTTCATGGTAACCTGTGGAACCACTTTCTGGAGAGCTACCAATTTACATGCTACTTGCTTCCCTGCTATTTTCATCTTGAAAAAACAACAGAGACAGGGGTTTATCCGTTGTGATGCATTCCTTATTTGAAGAACATCCCTAGCAGAATATTGAGGAACTGAGTGAAAGGAACTGAGGCTTGGCTGTAGATTAAAGTAATCTTCCAGTCTGAAAACCATAGTCCTAAATCTATAGGGTTTGGTAACTGGCATGTCACTCATGCTCAAAGGCATTTTCCTTTGCATTAAATTTCTTTTATAACCATCTGTCTTCTGAAGATCTCCAGGCAGCATAATATGCCTCTTCTTCCACTCCATATGCTATCAGCTCAGTACAGTATTTACAAAGTTTCTTTGCAAAGTGTTTCAAAAATGTGCAGCTATTTCCTGAGTTTTCTCCCAGCTTAGTTGTGTGTGTGTGTGTGTGTGTGTGTGTGTGAGAGAGAGAGAGAGAGAGAGAGAGAGAGAGATTGCACCTAAATCCTAGAGTAATTCAACCCTCCGATCTAACCAATATTATTGCAACTTTCCCCTCTAGAGTTGTGCATAGGAGAAGACTCAAAATCATTCCTAGGGAGCTGCTCTGCATTCTGCTTCCGCGCATGGGGGCCTTGATTATCTTAGACATCTATTTTGCATTGGCTTTTAGTTTCTTTCCTTATTTGCTTGCTTGAGCTGGTCTCTCCCCATTTCATCTCCTGCGTTATTCAGCTCGGGACTTGAAGTCCAATAGAACAGACTTTGAACTTTCAGTTAAAATCAAAATTAAAATCAAATCCAATGTTGTTTCCCTTCTTCAGTGATGAAGCCCGAAGTCAGCAACTTAACAGTTTGGGGCATCACCCCTGAAGGCTTCAATCTCTCCTGGATGACCACCAAAGGAAACTTCGAGAGCTTTATCATTGAAATTATTGATTCCAACAGGTTGCTGGAACCCATGGAATACAACATCTCAGGCCATTTAAAGGCTGCTCATATCTCAGGGCTGTCCCCTAAAACTAATTTCATTATCTACCTCTATGGAGTTACTCGTGGTTTCCGTACTCAGGCATTAAGCACTACAGCTACTACAGGTATATGATCCTACCTCATGTATATCATGTGTTATTCAGTTTCTTTTTCAAGATCGTCCTTAACCTCAGCACAATTTACTCTTTCACACTTCCTATTGCTTTCTGATGAATTGCAGAAATGGACAACCAAAATTGTAAGTGTGCAGAAGTGTTCCCTTATATGAAAAGATATTTGGAGCTTTCTTCATAGGCTTTTTTTTTTCAGAGGGAGAAGGGGCGATAAAGAGGAAAATTAACTATTTGTATATGCCACTTTTAAAGTCTTTGTTTAACTATGAAAGAGGTAATGATGGCCACCAACTCAGATGGCTTTAAAAGAGGAGTACACAATTTCATGGGGGGTAAGACTATCATGAGGCACAATGGCTACGTTCTCCCTCTAGTCTGTATACCTCTGAATACCAGTCGCTGGGAATCACAGATTGCGATAACATGATGGTGGACTATGGTAGGCCTTTGGCTTTAATCCAATAGAACTCTTCTTACAATTTTGTAACAGAGATACGTTTTTCTTCCTCTCTTATAAACACTGAAAGTAGGGGTTATCTGGTGAAGATGGCTGGTGGCAGATTTAGGACCAATAATAATAATTCACTCAATGCCTATTTAAATTATGGGACTTTGCTGTGTATGCAGCAGATATTTTATTATGTTCCATGAAGAGCAGCAGCCATTATTTCTAGAAGTGTAGAACGCATCCACTTTAAGGGGGAAATGAGAATAGAAATGCTTGTTAGTCCATCACAATATCCTATTTTGATGGACTTGGGAAATTTCTAAGTAGATTTTCTAAGGTATATTATACTTTCCATTGATCCTCCAAAAAGTCATGGGGAAGAGAATGGAAAGTGTGCTGAATATATGTAGCCACATCTAGCATCTTCTGTAGCCCCTTGGTTAGTTATACATGTGAAGAACTAATGAGTGTAACACCAAATCCCTGTTCCCAGGGAACTCTGGGAATTGTAGCTCTGTGAAGACAAAAGAGGTCTCTTAACAATTCTTGGCACCCTTGACCTGTTAAAAAAAATGTGTAGGGCAGGTGGGGCCTTAATCTTAACAATAAGCAAGTCTCCACCCACCACAGTTTCACAAAAAAATACGAAATTTCCCATTATACATATAATATTATACACATACTATACCCCCCAGATTTACTAAAGATTTACTGAAGTGACCTGCACATAAATCGATAGACGCAGCGACACAAATAACTCTATAAAACAGTCTCAGCCAGCACATTCTATGTGGGACTAGTAGTCCAACAAAACCTGGAGAGCACCATGTTGGTATCAAAATGCATATGTTTCAATATACTTATAAGAGTATCCTGAGGAAATAGAGTACAGCACGAGGATTGACATTTTATGGGTATTATCACAAATATATGTATGCATATTTGCATAAATGTATTTTAAAACATAATTTTGCATATAATTTTCCAGACCTATTTTTTAATAAAAACAACAACAACCCAACAGTGCACATAGTTTAGACAGGAGTAGGTTCTCAATACAAGAGGCAGTTCAATGTGAGAAAAGCCCGTGGGTTAGAATTCTGTGTATATATCTCTTTAAAATTGATTCATTTTCCAGTCCTAGTCGTCTCAATGCTACCTATTGCTTTCCCGTCTTTTTGCCATTGTATAAATTGGACAACCAAAAAGCACCCTTTAAAGGTTGCTGTAAATGTTATCTCTACTCAGAGTTAGACCCAGTGACTAACTTATGTCCATTAAATTCAGTGGATCTATGCTCAGTAGGATTTAGCTGGATACAACCCAAAGTCTACAGGTAGGATTCCACTGGGCATGTTTCTTCTGCATCATTGTATTCCACTTTGGAGTTTTGCCCATGTTGATTCCAATGTGTTTTTTCCTCATAGTAACTGCACATCTCCTTAGCAAACTCACAGTTTCAGATACTTCCTCTGACGGCCTGTCCCTCATGTGGGAAGCGCAGGACGTTGCCTTTGACCATTTCCTCTTAGATGTTAGAAACACCAACAACCAGTCTCTGGACTCCCAGCAGCACACGGTGCCGGGGGACTTTCGGAGCTTTGTCCTCATCAATCTCAGACCGAACTCTAATTATACCCTCCAGCTTCATGGCATGGTTGATGGGCAAAGTAGCCAGACCTTGACAACATGGGCTACCACAGGTATATCACCTCCAAGGTTTGCCTTTTCTCTTATTCCTTTTACTCATAAGTGCAGTTCCCCCAAATATGATATTTTCCTTCCTGCCTTAATTTAGAAAGGGTGCTTATTTCTCAGAACCGGAGTAAACCTGAAAGGAGGACAATATTGTTACAACTCTTGTGTCCCAACAATTAAGGACTTCTTCTATATATGCACACATGCTAATCTACATCACATATGTGTATGTATGTGTGTGTGCTACTTACAACATACATATATGCATATATAAATATATGTGTATGTACTTGTTCCAGCTGACATTTTTCTGGAGCATCACAGCATCTGATCTCCCATCGCTGACCATCATTGCACTTCTTCTGTCTTTCTTCTTCATGCCTTGATGTTTTCATCATGAGTCCTTGCTATCCCACAGTTCTTGTCTTCCTGAGAGATAGATCTTTGCATGCCACCTTGCTTTATGATGGCACATATCAATGTTCTGCTGTTGGACCTAGAAGACACCTCAGTTACTTATATTTTCAGTATTGCAATGTATCAACCAAAGAGAGGTGGGAAGCTGCATGGTTGGTACCAATACCATTATACATATCAAGAGTCACATCTGCCTGGCATCTCTGCGTATATTATTATGCTGAGTCAATAGCTGGAATGGAAAAGCAAAGCCCATCTCTTTATTGAGCTTCCAGCCCAAGAGTACAGTCACTTCTACCAATCATCCTTGATTGTGGTTGGGTTGATAACATACCTTCCACAAGATGCCAGCGTTTTTTGCTAACAAGGGCACCTCCAGGATAACCAAGATCCTACTGTATGTCTTGCCTGACAGGATTCTTTCATTTTGCATTGCATGCAGGAGCCCTTAAGTTCCAAGGGCTATGCCTGATCTGACCAGAAAAGCATGCTTTGACAATGTCCAAATGGTAGAGAAATGCAGGGGAAACTATTTCAAACTTGCATGTTAAGTCTGGTGGTGTTATATCTGTCTTCTGTGTTGCTGTACATTCCACCATCTTCAGGGGATCATGAGATCACATTGAGCTTACTTCTTTAAAGGCACGTGAGCATTACAAAACCATGCCAGCACTGCTTTGTCACCATATGGCAGCATGAGGGCAGTTCTAGCATGAGTCCTTAATTGGGGTCAGTTAGGTTTCACGCATGCAGCAAGCAGTGCTGAGGCAAGCACAGCTTCCTGGGAGCTGGCCCCTGCTTCAGTTCTACTTTGGTCCCTGCTCACACCCATTTTTCTCCCTTCCATTCCCGAGGCAAAAAATAAAACATCTTATCTTGGGGAAAGAGAAGGGAGACTTATTGGGGGGCTCTCCTAGATGAGCAGAACATCCATTGATGCAAGTTATGTCATTTTTAGACTCTGGACTTAAATGTTTTGTGCCAGGGTGGGGAACCTTACATGTTGTTGATTAAGTGATGCACCTTCTATTTTCTCTACCACCACATGGCTGCCAACCAGTAATGCTTTTCTCTCTCCACTTTTTGTGTTCCCTTTTTCTTCAGAGGTCGAACCACAGCTGGGCATGCTTACACTCACAAATGCTAAGGCCAACACATTCAACCTCTCCTGGACCACAAGAGATGGGCCTTTTGCAAAGTTGGCTGTAAATGTTAGAGATCCCCATTTGTTCCAGGAGTCTCAGAAGCTTTCGGTGTCAGGGGAGGCTCATGACACTCTCGTCTCAGGCTCAGTAGATTATACTGATTATGACATTAACATTCAGGGCACAACCACAGGCGGGAGACACACTGAGTCTCTCATCTCTTTGTTGATGACAGGTACCCATTTATAAGACATTGGGTGTTTGTTCCCCCACCCCCTTTCCATTCTCCTCCTATTTGGATTAAATGAATTGGCAATTATAATTGCAGCATTTTTTCCATGTACTGCCTATCCCATATCTAGGAATGTTGAGGGATTACAGCTTTGTGGAGCAAAGTTGATTGACTTTCAATTGAGGGTTGCCTGTTTGTTTTAAACCAAACAGCAGTAGGCAATAGACAGTACTAAATTTATATTACCATGTGTCTGGAGAAGAAAACATTGACAGTTAATATGATCTCCATCTTCGTGTAATTATAGCCATGAGCTCTTGGACTGCCTTGGAGGGTGGTAAATTCTCCTTTGCCAGAGATTTTAGACAGATATTGTTGGGCTCAAATTGCCATCAATCCCAGCCAACATGGCCACTTGTCAGGGATGATGTCTAGCAACATCTAAAGAGCTACTGGTTCCACAATTACTTAGAAGCAAGTTCCATTGACCAAACTGAGGCTTACTTCTGAGTAAACACACTGAAGTTTGTCTACCACCCTCATAGTTCAGTGTTTCCCAAACTTGGGTCTCCAGCTGTTTTTGGACTACAATTCTCATCATCCCCAGCTAGAAGGACCAGTGGTCAGGGATGGTGGGAACTGTAGTCCAAAAACAGCTGGAGACCCAAGTTTGGGAAACACTGCCATAGATCTTAGAAGGCACTGAAGCAGAGCTTCCATAGTCTTGGTTATGACTAGGACAGGTCCATGCAGGTATTGATGGGTCTTCTAATAACCTGGTCTCAAACTGCAGCATAACCCTTTTTGCAGCTAACATAGACCACATCATGCAGCTTGACTGTGCTACCCATGAAGATATTGGATTGTACCCAAACTAAGTTCTATTCAGAGTAGACCCAAATTATCCATTTCATTGTTTTCAACAGGTCTATACTGAGTAGGACTGGCATTGGATATAGCCCACTGAGTGATGGATATGCATGTATGGATCTACCTTGAAAACTATATACAAATCTTTCACCATTAATACTACACTGTAATAATTGTTAGTTTCCCCTGCTCCCCCATGGAGACCTGTGGTTTATATCAAGTTACACACACTGTCTTTTCTAACTTTTTTTTTCTCCTTTGTGTTTTTCACACCTTCCCCTTTTTTCAGAGCCTTTGCCCCCACTGGAAAACCTCACTGTCTCAGGCATTAATCCATATGGCTTTACAGTGTCCTGGATGGCATCAGAGAATGCCTTTGACAGCTTTCTAATAATCGTGGTGGATTCTGGCAAACTGCTGGACCCCCAGGAGTTCCTCCTCTCAGGAGCCCAGCGTCAGCTGACACTTAGAGGGCTCATAACTGGCATTGGCTATGAGGTTGTGCTTTATGGTTTTGCTCATGGTCGCCAAACTAGGCCCTTAAGTGTTGTTGCTCTAACAGGTATTTTAATGCAACTGGAATGTTCTCTTCCTCTAATGCACACTTTCTTCATCCTTACTTGGGACACTTTTTTTAATGCCTCATTTGGTGACCAACCATGGTTTTCCCTCATCACTAGCTACTGACACATCCACTAACATGACTCCCATACTTCTCTTTCTTGGATGCTCTATTTTTCCTGTCTCTTGGAGAACCAAACTGAGAAAACCAACAGATGTTGATTTGTTCAGATGTCTTTGACATCCAAAGAGGGAGTTTCAATGTATCCTCATTGATTGAATCCTTGTTTATGTATTCTACTTCTCTTCCCTTGTTTATTTATTCTACTTTTGGGAAAGCAGATTACATGAGGTACACAGCAAAAGAAGAATTCTCCTATCCAAACACTGATCAGGCTCACAGATATGATTAACTTCAAGAAAACTTGAGTGTTAAACTCCCTATGGGCTAGGTCATTCTGCAAAATGATGACAGGGACAATACCAGCAGTGAACATTATGGCCTACCAAGTATTCTGAAGGGTTGTTGTTGTTGTTTAGTTGTTTAGTCGTGTCTGACTCTTCGTGACCCCATGGCCAGAGCACGCCAGGCACTCCTGTCTTCCACTGAAGGGTACCCCACATCTAAACCGATCAATATATCCATTTAACTAAACTGAGCCCCACCACCATATTGTCTCCACTGGAAAGCTTCAGCAGTGGCTTTGAACAAGGATTTAAATCAGTGTTAGAAACTTACTCCTGAAGGAAGAATAATCTTAATGCTTGGAACATTTTTCAGTAGTACTCCAGGACTCCTTAAAACACCTCTTCTCCATGATAGCCCGGTCTATTTTCTTCATACAAGAGGATCTGCAATGATGGCAAATATGATCTAAGTTTGCATACATAGCTGAGCTTTCATATTCCTTGTAAGCCAAGGTATCCAGCTTCATTGGAATCCTATTGGGAAAGATTTTACTTAATTGATTAATATATTGCCTTTCTTCCATGGACCTCAACACAGCACAGCATACTGTACATAGGATTCCTAGGCAATCTCCCATCTAGGCACTAAATAGACCTAGACTGGTTTTGAGCTGCAGCCAGGTTGTTGTAGCTTGTGCCTTCACTCTCAAGTAGCAAACTCCTAGTTCAAGAGTATGACCTAGTCCTCTATAAATAATTTGTCCTGCCCTCTCAAGACCAAAAGAAAAGGAATGGAAGTAGACACAGCACTGGGATGGGTGGAGACCCTTCCCTACCATCAGATTGATCATTTAATGGATAGACAGGAGTAATATTCCCTCTCTTCAGCTGATCTGCTTTGGTCAGCTGATGAGGGGGATGTCTGCCTGTGTATGTCCTTTGTATGTGCATGTGAGAGTGTGTCGGGATCATACCCATCACTGCATTGCCCCACCATCCTCAGTCCGCACTTAGGTAGCACCCACCTGCCTATCTTCTTTTCTTGCAACCAGTCCAGGGGGGTTCAGTGTTTTAGTCTCAGTGTTGCCCATTGAGAACCCTGCAGAAAGCTCTTGACTGTGTGTGTGTGTGTGTGTGTGTGTGTGTGTGTGTGTGTTTAATCCTTTTTTTAAAAATCACCAAATTAATTCAATTCCTAGCCGTGAAACTAAGGGTTTTTCCAATCCTTAGCAGCATTCTTTGACACCCACCCATATTTACTTGTAGCCTTTTTGTTCCCTCTCTCCACCTCTCT
Organism: Zootoca vivipara; assembly: GCF_965207765.1. NCBI lineage: Eukaryota > Metazoa > Chordata > Lepidosauria > Squamata > Lacertidae > Zootoca > Zootoca vivipara. Next base: position 42,461,118 of record NC_142585.1, on the reverse strand, counting down.
TTCATTATCTCAGAATATCTTGCTAAGTAAATACAGCTCCGGAAGGTGGAAGAAAATTGATGCTACAGCATGCATGGCTAAACAGTGATACAGCTTTATTTAGTTCCTTCCACTTGTAAAAGTGAAGCAAGTGCACTGCTGCATCAGACCAAAAGTCCATATATCCAAGTTATCTCTTTCCACTAGTGGGCAGCTAGATGGGGTTGGGAACTATTATGCCCCCAAAGGAACTAATTCCAGTTCAGATATGTCCCTTTACAAAATGAGCTAGTTCAGTTCATGTTCAGTTCACAGTTCCATCTAAGTTCATCCAAAGTAACCCTCAGCAAAAAAGAGGGGGGGGATCAGTATTCCCAAGCTGCTGAACTGAAGTATTCAATATATTTTAGACTAAGAACAACACACAATTGAATGTGAGTTGTAGGTGTTTTTCTCTTTGACATCTGGTGGGAGGGCGTTCCACAGGGCGGGTGCTACTACCGAGAAGGCCCTCTGCCTGGTTCTCTGTATGGATAGGGCAGAAGGGGTGGTTCAATAAGACAGTCCCCCACCACCCTCAACTATCCCCACCTGCCTGCCTTCTTGATTATTACCAGTCTTAGTGTTAGCCTTGCAGAACTCAGCAGTGAGGAGTTTGGGAACAAAACTGAAGTAAGTTGACTCAGCATATAATTGGCTTCACTGATAGCCTCCTCGTCTTCTGTGCCACCAGCCACCACCGGATCAGGGGAGCAGGACTAAAGGGGCTACAAACTTATTATAATTTGTGAATTGGAAGAATAGGTTGTTTCGTTCAAAGGCGTGCTTTGATGTGAACCCGGGAAAACGACAATATTCAGATAATTTACAGTGGCTTTGCTTTTAATGACTTTCTTTAAAAAAAATGAGCAGAAAAATAGGAGATTCTGATGGAAGACAGAGAACGAATGAACATCATGCTTACTACCAGCATGTTTTAATATTGCATGGCAGGGGGAGATGGTGAGTGATAATGCCGTGCTGCTTTGGGGGTCCTTGACGAGTGATTACACCTACACCCACATATTTTGATAAGAATGTGTCTTGCTCATAATCTCTGAATGCATTTCCCCCCTTTTTTTGGATAGCGGATTGTTTCCACTTCTTTGAATTTGTGACGGCAACATTTACATCATACGCTAATCTGACTTGGGGCAAATCTCCTTGGAGTTTCCTCCTTTTTCTTCTTTTAAAGGAAATTAAAAATCTCATTTCTCCCTCTCCTGCTTTCTCTCTTTCTCTTTCTCTCCCTCTTGCACTTTCAGAAGCAGAACCTGAAGTGGACAACCTTCTTGTGTCAGATGCAACCCCTGATGGCTTTCGTCTGTCTTGGACGGCAGATGATGGAGCCTTTGACAGTTTTGTTCTTAAAATAAGGGACACCAATATGGTATCAGACCCTCTGGAACTAATTGTACCAGGCCATGAACGCACCCAAGATATAATAGGGCTGAAAGAAGGCACGGGATATTACATTGATCTCTATGGAGTTACCAGTGGACAACGTTCCCAACCTGTAAATACAATCGCTACAACAGGTATTGTTTGGATAAAGTGTGGCAAGGATGAGAAAGGCATGATCCACTCACCTGCATATGTGTGCATGTGTCTTTCACATTTGTACCTTTCTCCTTGACACGCTACATTTCCATATGCAGGGCCTTGTTTCTTTATTTTTTAAGATGGAGCATCCCATCACGTGAGCCCAACTGTCATTCTGAACTAAGGAGTATTATCCAGTGTTAGTCCTACTCAGAGCAGAGGCTTTGGAACTGATGGGCATGAGTAATTTAAGTACATTAATTCCAAAGGATAAAATTTAGCTGCAAGCAATGCTAGCTTTCCATACCATAAAAAAGTGGAAAGTGCAAAAATTGGTGTAACATCTGTGGAATCCTTGCTGGAACATGCATCCATCACTGGTCAGTAGGTCTTCACACAGACCAACTCATGCAAAGAGGAAAGCTATTTCAAATTGGCTTTACTTGTTAAGCATGGGAAACTGTCCTGTACCAACTCAGACCATGGTCCATCTACTCAGTATTGTCTTCACCAGAGTTGAGGAACCTCTGGCTCAGGGGCCACATTCAACCCACCAGGCCTCCCCAACTGACCCACAAGATCATTTTCCTGCAACCATGCCCACTTGGACCACACCTGATGTCATAGGGAGTTCAATCCTGTTTTATCACTATCTCTCCCCCACTCCATAGGCCAGCTTCTAACAGGTGGGAAGGAACACCTACAAGTCAATCACTCACTGTTTAGGGAGGCTTTTAATGTTTAATCAATTATTTTATTTTTCTGTTGGAAGCCGCCCAGAGTGGCTGGGGAAACCCAGCCAGATGTTGTTGTTGTTTAGTCGTTTAGTCGTGTCCGACTCTTCGTGACCCCATGGACCATAGCACGCCAGGCACTCCTGTCTTGCACTTCCTCCCGCAGTTTGGTCAAACTCATGTTCGTAGCTTCGAGAACACCCAGGCAGATGGGCAGGGTATAAATAATAAATTATTATTATATTATTATTATTATGGTGCAAGGTGATTGAAAATCCTGCCCATGCGTCAGAGGTGACCCATGGGCTGGTGGGAGAGAAGGATCTGACCTGCTGCACCAAAAAGGTTTCACACCCCAGTCTACATTTATTGGCAGCAGCTATCTGGGGTTTCAGGCAAGAGACATTCTCATCCCTACTTGGTGATGCCTTGGATTGAACCTAGATCCTTCTGCATGCAAAGTAAATACTTTGCCACTGTGATACAGCTTTTCTCCCATGGACTCCATGATAAATCTCTAGTCGCTATTACAGTGCCTCCTTCCCACCGTCTCTGTTATCAGAGAACCTTAGTCAGCCCTTTTCAGACTGGCTTAGGAGCCCAGGAGTTGATTCTGTAAGTTGGCAACAGGAAAAACTCCATTAAAATCTCCAACAAAATTTGCTTATAGTGCAGCAATTCAGAAAGCTCCAAGGAATCATGCTTTTGATTTTGTGACTTTCAGTCTTTCGATACACCCAAATTTTGATGCTAATGCAAAAAATATTTCCCCAAAGGCAAAGAAGGAAATCTGCAACACCTGGAGGGCCATGGGTCCCCCCATCCCTGCTGCAAGGAGTTTTGGACTGGAAAGGGCAGAACACGGATAGGTGGATAGGTCCAGGTGCTGTTGGACTCCAACACCCATCAGCCCTTAGGATAGCTTTTTCTCATTCTTTCCTTACAAATCTGGAAATGCTGGAGATGTTTCAGGCTGGGCTTTGTAAGCAAACTCAAGTTAGGAAAGCACACACATCTTCCCAATTTAGAAGAAGAAAAAATTAGTTGAACTTTAACTGGCATGTCTTATTAGATTGTTTTAATGTGATTTGCTTCTGCTATTTGTCTCTTGCTTGCTAATGGACATCTCTTGTGTGGGTTGCTTATTTTTACTGTAATTCTTTCTTCTTCAAAAAAATCTATGTTGTTTTCATTGCAACTGGGGGGCGGCATCTATTTACAGTTAAAAGGGTGAATGTACATACTGAGCTGCCATATTTTTTTCCCCCTGGGTGTTGGAAAGCTCTTACATTTTATTTCCCTTTTGCAGGTTGACCTGCCAAAAGAAATGTCAGACCCATAGCAAAAATCTTGACATGAAAACTTGTAAACTTGAACAGCTTTGACTTGCACATGGTTTTATCATTATCTGCAATGAATATGCAGGGACATTTAACCAAGGGGGAGAGGGCAGGATGCACACAAAATTGGCAGATTCACATCAGCCACATTTTTTTTCTACACAAAGCGTATCTACATCTGATGCCAAAAATCAGCATAAACATTGCGACAAAAAAATGCCCCAACAATGTAATGAAGGCAAAAAGCTGGGAAAGAGAAACATAATGAACAGGTGCCCTGCCAAATCTACATTTCCACTGGAAACTCCAAGGTGTGACTTACCCCAAATAATTTTGGTAACACTAGTGTGTTGGAGGTGCTGTGAGGTGCCTAGGAGATGCCTTGTCCGCTCACAGAACTACAGTTCTAAAAGTAGTTTAGCAATCTCTCTTCCTTGGAAAATATGTGTATTGTAGCTCTGTGAACGGGTCTGCTGACAACTCCCAGCACCCTTAACAGACTGCTGTTCCTAGGATACTTTGGAGGAAACCATGACTGTGTAAAGTGGGATGGTACGCTAATCACCAGATGACACAGTTGGTTAGAGTGTGGTGCTGATAATGCCAAGGATGCAGGTTTGATCCCTGTAGGGAACATCTGCATGTTCCTGCATTGCAGCGGGTTGGACTAGATGACCCTCAGGGTACCTTACAACTCTACAATTCTATGCTTCTATGGTACTGCTTTAAGTGAATACAGTGGAACCTCGGTTTATGAAGACCTCGGTTTACGAATTTTCGGTTTACGAACGCCGTGGACCCGTCTGGAACGGATTAATCCACTTTCCATTACTTTCAATGGGAAAGTTCGCTTCAGTTTATGAACGCTTCAGTTTATGAACAGACTTCCGGAACCAATTGTGTTCATAAACCAAGGTACCACTGTACTGCAGATGAGGACTAATTTCAGTTTTGGCCCCACTCTCCTCCCCATTGAGTTCTATAAAAGGGTAATACTGAAACTAAGGAAGGGGAAGTTGATAGCTAGGCCCTGGAGCATAAATGTGCAGAGGCTTCCCCAATACAAGAGCTCCATGCAGAGGCGTGGGAAGGTCAAGTGGTACCCGGTGTGGAAAATTTCTTGTCAACCCCCCCCCCCACACACACACATTGATTTTATTTATTTTTTTGCCTGCAAAAATGGTTTTATATTATTTCATATTTTCTTACAAAGGAATAATAATAATAATAATAATAATAATAATAATAATAAACTTTTATTTATATCCCAGCTGAAGTAGTGCTCAGGGCAGCTAACATCAGATAGATAACACTGGTAATAAATCAAACAATAATTAAATTACCTCCTAAAAACATGTTAAAATCAAATTAAATTCTAATTAGATGGCTTTCCGCAGGGTTAGGGTTGGGAACAGTAAGTGCTCCTTTGAACTGAAATTTCAGCCTTCACGACATGGGGAAATGGCCAAGTAAACAGCTGTTTTCGTGGAGGGTGGTCAAGATATTAACTGATATGCATGAAATTTCATATATAACTATATAATCTCTAGTGTAGTAAGATAAGACCTTCGGAGCCGGCATTAAAAAAAATTTTTTTTAAATTAACCACCCTAGTAGGGCAGTAATTGTTCCTTGATAATTTGTCACCCCCCTCCATGATGGCACCCGGGGAGGACCCCCGCCCCCCTTCCTACACCCCTGGCTCCATGTCCACAGCTGAGAACACATGGATCTCTCAACTAGAGCTATAACACCTGACATACTGTCAAAGACCACAAATGATCCATTTTGAATGCAGCATTTGCTATCCCTATGTTGTCTCTTGGCAGAAGGTGTCTTGGGATTTGAGCATTACAAATCTTTTGGGGGGGTGATAGGGGGAGCTGTATGCAGTCTTGACTACAACTTCAAGATCCTTGTCAAAAACAAAAACTTGGCCATGAAGGCAATCATTTGCCTGTGCCAAGTAAAAATGCTTTGTGGTATGGAACTTTCCATTCCAGTCATGACACTGGACCAAGTATTTATTGTAGCTCCTGGACTGGAAATCTGAGACCAAGTGTGTGTATTTTTTTTTCCCAACCAGCCTGGCTGATGCAACAATTTGTTAACTCCTTCTCTTTGTTTGCCTTACTGTCTGTCTCTTGGTTAGCAATGGGACCTCCCAAGGAAATTACATTCTCTGATATTACCGAAGACTCAGCTGTGGTCAGTTGGACAGCCCCACGGACAAAGGTGGACCTCTTCCGGATTAGCTATGTTCCAGTTACAGGAGGTAAGGGAGAAGAAGGGTGTATGAACAGGGATAGGCCAGAGGAGCGGGAACAGAGGCCTGGAGGTGGCCAAATGCCTGGCCCTCAGGATCTTCTCAGGCCGCATCTCCCAATCTTCCATCAGCACTTATCTACGCCCTTCATGAATGGTTTTGCCTGACTTAAATGTGTTCATGAACTGTGATCATTTCTCTTGCTTGCCTGGATGCAGCATAGAGAGAGATGGTATGGGTGTAGGATAAGAGTTGCCTTCGCTGCTTTGCCTACTTTTGTCTCTGACCCTATCCGCTGCTGGCATGTGCCCCCCCCACCCCCCGAAGGTTGCCTTTGGAAGACTATGACCCTTGGGATGGAATAATGTTTCAACCTTTTTCATAATACGAATTGTAAGGGCGAGGAAGTACAGAGGACCGCCCCCTTGCATCAGAAGTAGCTCCTCCCCAAGCAGCGATGGAAGCGAGGGCTCTGAGGAGGCTAGTGAGGGAATGGAGAGAGAGGGCCAGGGCTCCAGCAACATGAGAGAGCCCGGGCCACACAGGAGTGAGGAAAGGGAGGGGGAGAAGGGAGAAAATGAAAGCCTGGAGCGTAGACCCCTTCCTCCGGTTCCGTAATTACGCAGGAGAAAGAGAGGGAGGAGATTCACTGCCCCGAGGCTACTATGTTGGAGAAGATCATGTGGGGGGGGGGGCAGTGCCGGATTCTGCATCGGGCTGAGCAGACATGTTTTACATACCCAGCTCACTGTAAATAGCCTGCACTGATAAAAAACTGTTTAAAGACAAGCATGCGGAGCGTCGTTACTCTAGAGTAGTCGCAAGAACCTCTGACACCAATGAAACTGGATGTTGGGAGGTTCAGGACAAACAAAAGGCAACACTTCTTGTTGTGGTGCATAAAGGAAGAATGGAATGCTCAACCAGAAGATGTAGTGACAGCAACCCACTTGGATGGCTTTAAGGGGAGATTAGACAAATTCATACCCATGATGGCTGTGTACTACCTCCAGTGCTGGATCCGAATACCAGTTGCTGTGGAAGAGGAGTAGGGAAAGAGCTGTTGCGCTCGTGTATTTCTTGTAGGCTTCTCAGGAACATAATGGTCACTGAGAACAAGGTGCTGGACTAGACGGGTCTTTGGCAGAGCTCTTATGATCTCTTATGGCTGGTAATGTATTGTGAATGTTGGAGACAATTATGAAAACGCTTAAGCCTTTGCTTCTGGTTTCTGAACCTTGCACACTTGATTCCACCAGTCACCCAAGCTACGCATTATCTATTCCAGGTCCCCCCAATTATGTGACAGTAGATGGAAGCAAGAGTAGAACTAAACTGGCAAAGCTGATCCCTGGCGTGGAGTACATTGTCAGTATCGTCTCTGTCAAAGGATTTGAAGAAAGTGAGCCTGTTTCTGGATCTCTGACCACAGGTATGTCCCAGAAGTAGATGGTAATTAAGTGGCTCAGTAGCCAAGATGCTTTACAGCAGGAGTAGGGAACAGGATCCAGAGACCCTGTCTCCTGGTGGGCCACTTTGAGAAAAAGATAGGGCTGACCACTGTCAAACACCTGGTGTCTGGTTACCGTAGGTGTGCTCCTGATTCTTTCCTTTGGACTCAAGTGAGATTGCAAAGGAAGATGCCTGCCAATGTGGGGTTGCGGGCAGACATAGTTTAGGGGCAGGGAACGGTTTCACTCAGAAACTTTTGAGTGCAGCCTGCCACATTGGGGCTTGGTAGCAAAAGCCCTGCTTGCCATGAAAAAAAATGAAGAATTTATTTTAAGGTTCTTGGTTGTTCTTTTTCAGCCATTTGGCGTAACATATAATGTCAGGTGTGCATGATTTGGGCGAAGTGGCTTGATTAGGCCTGTGGACTGGAGATTCCTCACTATTGCTTTAGAGAGTACAAAAGGGCAGGTCCCTGCCCTGAGGAGCTTACAGTCTAAAATTTGACACAGAGGAAACAATGGAGAAAGGGGAAGGAAGACTGGGAGAAACAAGGGAGCAAGATGTGGCCATTACAGTTGCATGTGTTTAGGCTTAGTTACCCACAGCATTGGGATGTAGGTGGCGCTGTGGTCTAAACCACAGAGCCTAGGGCTTGCCGATCAGAAGGTCGGTGGTTCAAATCCCCATGACGGGGTGAGCTCCTGTTGCTTGGTCCCAGCTCCTGCCAACCTAGCAGTTCGAAAGGACCTCAAAGTGCAAGTAGATATATAGGTACCGCTCCGGCAGAAAGGTAAACGGCATTTCTGTGTGCTGCTCTGGTTCGCCAGAAGCGGCTTAGTCATGGTGGCCACATGACCTGGAAGCTGTACGCCGGCTCCCTCAGCCAATAATGTGAGATGAGCACCACAACCCCAGAGTCGTCCGTGACTGGACCTAACAGTCAGGGGTCCCTTTACCTTTACCTTACCCACTGCATTACTGCAGGACATGGGAACTAGAGGGGTATCCTTGACAGAAAATGTGTGTCTTTTTTCGGAAGGGATTTGAAGGAAGTAATGCAGATGACACCACACAAGTGTTCTAGCAAGTGGTACCAAGGCAGATTGTGACATTCTATCTCTCTCTGTCTCCCACTCTGTAGCTTTGGATAGCCCATCAGGGCTAATGGCAGTGAACATCACTGATTCCAAAGCACTGGCTGTTTGGCAACCGGCAATTGCTGCTGTTGATGAGTACATCATTTCCTATGTTACTGAGGGTGGTAAGTCAACATTGCTTTGGAGTAAGGCTGGGGCTGGTGGAGAAATGCGATCCAATTTTAAAGTCAAAACAACCAAATTTGCACTTTCTGATATAGCATGTGAACTGAAACAAAGTCATATTTTAAAATCTACACCCCTCCAGATTTTGCAATGCAGTTCTCCAGCCAAGGAATGTATACTGGAAAAAAATGCATATGCTGGGGGGAATAAAGTGTATGCAAATAACAACATACAAAAATGCATTACCGGTATGTCAGGAGAGATTGCTTTGTAAAAATGTGTATCCGGCAAAACTGAATACAAAATGTGTATATTAGGAGAAATTCACACTAACATTCAGATGAGGATTTTTTTTAAAAAAAATGCAAACAGTTGTAGAATTTTCTTCTTACCTACAACCACTCCAGGGGCTGTCTCAGTTTGTTATTGGCCCTGGGTTCACCTCCTGTTGACCTCCCTCCTTTCTGCCCTACCAATATCAATGGGCACCAGTCACAACTGCATCCTTTGCTTTTTGCTAACTCTGTCATGGAGCTCTCCTAAAATTGTTGGGTTGTACTTGGAGTGGACCCATTGAAATTAATGCACCTAAGTTAGCAATGGCCATGTTTCAATGGGTCTACTCTAAGTAGGACCAATGCTGGCTATAACCCATGAACTGCAGAGGAATAGCCATGTTAAGTTATAGTGGAACCTTAAAGACATTTGAAACTTTAAAGGTGCTTGTTGTATTGTAGCCTGCTTTTGGGGGGTGGGGAGCAAGTTCATTTGTGATCCAGATTGGTTCAATGTGAATTGTAATTTGCATTGTACCCTGACCTCAGACCTTATGATGGAAGATGGGTTTGAGATATTTCTAAGAAATAAAATAAAATTACAGGGATGGAGTTGAACAAGCTCTCTAATCCAAGTGGGCTGTGTTATAGAGTCCTCTTCTCTATATAGGTCGGCAAAAATTAACTAAGAGGAGCAACACATGCTTTGCAAAAGCAGTGAATCCAATATGCCATTAGCTTTGTTGGTTAGAGCATTGTGCTAATAATGCCAAGGTTGAAGGTTCGATCCCTGTATGGGACAGCTGCATCTTCCTGCAATGAAAGGGGTTGGACTCTACAATTCTAGGATTCTATGGTTCAACAAATGCACCTGCTGAATCCAAGTTGCTCATTGATCAATGGCCTGTCTTTGTTGTTTTAGAGCATGAAATGACTCAGAGTGTCTCAGGCAATACTGTGGAATATGATCTCACTGGCCTCCGCCCAGCCTCTGAATATACACTCCGGATCTATGCCAGGAAGGGACCACAGAAAAGCACAGTCATATCCACCAAATTCACTACAGGTAACATAGGCAGGTTCTGCTCCATCATAGGTTCCTGATTAAGCTTGTGGTCCTAAAACAAGCATATTGCACTGACTTTGGATTCTCAGAAGGGAGGGCTGAGTCTGCATGAGTGGGTTTGTATACTGTATATCTTTAACAATCTTTTCCAACCTTGCTCCCTCCAGGTGTTTTTGGACTATGATTCTTAACACTATTGTTAAGAATGGACTATTGTTCATGCTGCCTTGGGTCGATGGCAGCTTTGGTCCAAAACATCTGGAAGGCACCAGGAAGACCAATCTTTATATTAAAATATATTAAAAATAAAAATAAAAACTTCTCATCTTTCTCCTAGACCTTGATGCTCCAAGGGATCTCACTGCAACTGATGTTCAGTTTGAAACAGCACAGCTAACATGGAAGCCCCCTCGTGCCTCTGTTACAGGTTACCTCTTGATCTATGAATCAATTGATGGCAAAGTTAAGGTAAGCATTTGGGTCTAGTATGATAGTGTCTGTTATGTGCAGACTGCAAAGGGAAAGCACCCAGATATTAAAGATGTGTTCAGACATGCATTAGTTTCCCTCTGATTATAATGACAGCACTTCTGTCTGTTTTCTAATGTGTCTTTCACACTGCAGTGGCAGGTGCATTATGGAACTATGAGTTTTAGACTGATATACCAGCATGTTGGGACCCAGGTGGCGCTGTGGGTTAAACCACTGAGCCTAGGGCTTGCTGATCAGAAGGTCGGCAGTTCGAATCCCTGTGACGGGGTGAGCTCCCGTTGCTTGGTCCCAGCTCCTGCCAACCTAGCAGTTCAAAAGCACGTCAAAATGCAAGTAGATAAATAGGAACCGCTACAACGGCGTTTCCATGTGCTGCTCTGGTTTGCTAAAAGCGGCTTTGTCATGCTGGCCACATGACCTGGAAGCTATACGCCCGCTCCCTCGGCCAATAATGTGAGATGAGCGCACAACCCCAGAGTCGGTCACGACTGGACCTAATGGTCAGGGGTCCCTTTACCTTTACCAGCATGTTGCAATAAATTTAATTCGCATCATTGAGCGTGGTGGGACAAAACAATGAATGTTGTTAGACAATATCACTACTCCTTTACCCTTTCCGCACATGCCTGCTTTTGTTTCCCCACGACTGTTTGTTTGCTTTGCATATTGCCCTATACCCAGGGCAGTTAACAACATGAAGTTACAATATAAAAAGCACAACATGGGCATAATAAAAATAATTAAAACAATTAACAACAACAACAATAAATACACTCCTCAACAAGGACCCCTAAACAATAAAACCAGCCCAAAAATACGAATACAAAATCTAAATTAATATATAACATTTTAAAACAACCACCCCCCACCAAATAAAACAGGACCCACCCAAGTTAAAACTCTTTCTCCATTAGAACAATAATTTTAACAAAGAAGGACTGGCAAATGCCCTCATTCCACCTCCAAAGTGCCCCTCATGTAAACCACAGGAAAGATCCGTATGCCGTACACTGCCCCCAATTCTGTCACTTTATCTCACAATTTTCCAGGTTAAGGATAGTTGCAAATGTATCTTCAATGGAATCAAATGTAAATGAACATGTGTTATCTTCCATTAGTTTTCCAGCTTTTGCATTGTGTAAAGCTCAAGTATAATGTGAGAATTAACAATTTGGGAAATGTTAGGGCAACGGAGTATATTGCTGTGTGAATGCAGACTTAGAGTGCATGGTTTGTTTGTAAAAGTTCCCAGGTTCCCATATAAGCCTGACAAGAATCTCTGTCAAAAGGCCCCATAGAGCTGCAATCAATCAGCATTTCACAGGGCCAATGGTATATAGGAGCTTTCTGTGTTCCTTCTGTGAACAGGAGATCTACATCAATTGTCCTTCTATTTCCGTTACTTGGGGGGGGGGGTTAATTATGGTTGTATCCAATGTCAGTTCCACTCAGACTAGATCCCATTGAAACCAATAGGCCTAAGTTTGTCATGACCATTAATTTCAATGGGTCTTCTCTGAGCGAAAATAATACTGGACACAACCCAATGTAACCAGAATTGCACTGCTCAGATATGCAGGTAAAACTCGGAAAATTAGAATATCGTCGAAAAGTGCATTTACGGTATATATGAGATAGATGCATGACATGCAAAGCAAGATATGTCAAGCCTTTATTTGTTGTAATTGTAATTATTTGTTGTTAGGTGGGTCAATCATAAATGGAATGTACGGTAATTAATGAAATGTAATAGCGATGTTTATTTATGTATTATTGTAACTATTTGTTTTATTACTGTGGAATTTCCAAAAGAAAGCATTTGTAAAAATTAAAAGAAAAATAAAAAATAATAAGTTGCATTACTAAAATAAATGCACTTTTCGACGATATTCTAATTTTCCGAGTTTCACCTGTCCATGAGACATACCAGAGGCAGGGAACATGAACATTTCCAGCAGTACACAAAACCTTTGTGGGTAGGACTTCAGGCTGTTGATGTGAATTTTAAGAGCAAAGAGGCCAAGCTCAAAAAATGTTCTGCCTGGGCTGGAGGCTGCCATATTTGTTTTCCCAGAGTGCCAAGCATCCCCATCATTCCAATGGGATCTCTGGACACGAGAAACTGTAAATGCCAGCCTGGCAAGGTCAAAGAGGAGTGACAGTGAGTTTTGAACCCCTGCTCTCAAAATTCACCCCAACCCTGAAAATAGCCAGAGGTGGGGAAGTACTGCACTTCTCACATCCATGCTTTCTTCATAAATAGCCTGGTATTGCACAGCCAAATTATTTGCCACCAAATGCCATTTGAGACCATTTTTGATGGGTGTCTAAGACATGATGAGTTTGGGCAGCAGAAACAGCTCCTCTATTTAGTGCAGTCATGTTCATAGAGATGCTACAGTAGGGGATACATATTTGACGCGCTCCAAATATGCTGCTGTGGCTTGGTGCATGTATCAGCCATGTTCACACCAACACTAACCTTGCTTTCTAGCTATGCCACCAGCATATTCTCGTATGAAAGATTTATCTTAAGGGAACCATTCTCTTGCTTCTAATGTAGTGTGGTGTGGGAAGATCTTATCAGGAACAGAAATGGCCTCATCAATCTTTGACACTGTTTTCTTAAGGTAGCATGAATGATTCAACAACCATGTAAAAATGGAACAAGTCTTCATTCTTAATTCATTCACCCTCCATTCATTATTGATTCCCTCCACCCTGCAGGAAGTTATCCTGGGACCTGAGTCGAATTCCTACAGCTTGTCAGAGCTGAGTCCATCCACCCAGTACACAGTGAAATTACAGGCCCTGAACCGGAATTTGAAGAGCAAGATCATCCAAGCAATATTCACCACAAGTATGATACATGCAGGGACCATAGCTGCCAAGTCTCCCGTTTTCCCCGGGAAATCCCCGTTTTCCAGCTGTTCCTAGCTGAAAAAACGGATTTTTTTGTTTTTTCCCGGTTTATTCTGGTGCGGCGGCCATTTTGGAACTGGGCGGAGCATGCTCAGAAGCGACTTTTGATGCTGCTCTGCCCAGTTCCAAAATGGCTGCAGTGCGACTTCTGGTGCGGCGGCCATTTTGGAACTGGGCAAAGCAGCATCAAAAGTCACTTCTGAGCATGCTCCGCCCAGTTCCAAAATGGCGGCAGTGCTAATTCCGGTCTGCTATTTCCGGCCCAGTCCCTTTTTTCTCTGACAGCAACTTGGCAGGGACTGGGAGGTGGGAGGTGGCAGGTGACACTTCCTACTCCCCCCCCCCACAAAGCAAACTGGCCCATATTTCAATACATCTGCTGTGCACCTGTCTAGATTATCACATTCAGTTCTGATTGCATCTTTAAAAAAATATGCCATAGAGCTGGGAAAGGCAGCTCAAAGGGGAAGGATGGTTTCTCAATCCTCCCCAAATCTTCGTGCTCCAATGCTACCAGGAGCTAAGCCATGGTCTGAACCTGGGCCCATGTTTTGCCTTAAACAACAAGCTGCAGTCATGAGTTGTTCTTGGCATACCACTCACGGTTTGTATGGAGGGAGAGAAATCATAATGCTGCATGGTTCATACATCATGCCGAGGCAAACCATGGCTTAGCTACAGGTAACACAGTAGGAGAAGGACCAGGGAAGATGTGGAGCAGCCACAATTTCTGCTGTGTGGGCCCTTGTACTTCCACATTCAAATGTAGGCATGATCATAGCTGCCAAGTTATCCCTTTTTTACAGGGATTTTCCCTTATGCTGAATAGGCTTCCTCGCGAGAAAAGGGAAAACTTGGCAGCTATGGGCATGATTTGCCTCAGCGTCAAGGGTGCCAACTTGAATAAAATATGGGGGGGTGCAGGTAAGCCCCATCCTGCATAATCGATCACATGATGCAGTGTACACACAACATTTGAATGGCAATGCCCATCAACTTGGGGGGCAGCCCCCTCAAATATTTTATTGCAGGGGCTTCATGACCCTATTAATTGGCTCCTTTGCTCATTGTAAATGTTGTCATGGTGGTCAGAATTTGACAGCTTTGTTGGGCCTAATGAAATGACACTTTTCTTTCAAGGGAGTTCAAGAGAGAACTGGGACACTTGCACCACCAACCTCAGTCTGCCATCAGCCAGCCCCTACCAGCCTGATTTTCTACATACATCTTCTCCAGAGGATCAAACTGCCTATGCCAGTTTCCTCTTACTTAGTCTCATGCCACATTTACACCATACAATTAAAGCACTATGTTTCCTTAGCTGTGATTCCTGCATTGCTGGGGATCAGACTAGATAGCTCTTTAAGCAGCCATGTCCCCCCCCAATGAATTCTGGGAGCTATAGTTCATTAAAGGTTCTGAGAGTCGCTGGGACACAACCCCCAGAGTTCCCAGTGAATATGAATTGATTGTTTAAGTGCTCTGGGAATTGTAGCCCTGGGAAGGGATTGAGGATTTCCTAACTCCCAGCATCCTTAAAAACTACAGTTGCCAAAATTCTTTGGAGGAAACCATGACTGTTTAAAGTGGTATCATAGCGCTTTAAATGTCTAGTGTGGATGGGGCCTGGGTGTTGCTCTTGCAAAACTCTGCAGGGAGGAGTATGGGGACAAATCTAGAATTAGTTGGCTCTGCCTCCACCACTTTTGGTCTACCTGCCTTCTTCCGTGTCAGGCTCAATAGGCACCACTCACCACTGCTTTCTCGGTAACAAGTGCTGGTACTCAAGTAGTCATTCTTTGCTTGTTCCCCTTTGTTGCAGCTGGACTCTTGTACCCTTACCCCAGAGACTGCTCCCAAGCTCTACTGAATGGAGAAACAGCCTCTGGCCTCTACACGATTTATCTAAATGGCAACAAGTCTCAGCCTACAGAGGTGTTCTGCGACATGAGTTCTGATGGAGGCGGATGGATTGTGAGTATTTGTGAGGATATATAAATACACAAGCTGTCTGCCACTGTCCCATTATAGCAATGTTTATAAAAATATCTGAAGAAGTGTGCATGCACACGAAAGCTCATACCAAAATAAAAACTTAGTTGGTCTTTAAGGTGCTACTGAAGGAATTTTTTTATTTTACTTCGATCCAGACCAACACGGCTACCTACCTGTAACCAAAAATAACAATGTTTATTTTTGGGTTCCAGGTGTTTCTAAGAAGGCAGAATGGAGAGCAGGAATTCTACCAGAACTGGAGGACTTATGAGGCTGGATTTGGAAATCCCAGTGGTGAATTCTGGCTAGGTATGTGACTAACAAGAATTCCCTCACATTGCACAAAGGACTGCACCCTTGGCTTGGTGCCCTGTGCAGGAGAACCACCTACACTGGCCTATATCTGGTGCTGCTACTACCTTCAAAGGGTAGTAGACAAAGTAGTAGCCAAGTAGTTCCACTGCCAAACAACTCTTACCATCAGAAAGTTCTTCCTGGTGTTTGGCCAGACTCTCCTTTCTTGTAACTTGAAACCACCGGTTTTGGTCCTACCCTCCGGAGCAGGAGAAAACAAGCCTGCTCCATCTTCCATGGGACAGCCCTTTAGATATTTGAAGGTGGCTTTCATATCTCCTCTCAGTCCTCTTTTCCAGGCTAAACATACCCAATTCACTCAACCATTCCTCATAAGGCTTGGTTTCCAGTCCCTTTATTATCATGTTTGCCCTCCTCTGCACACCTTCCAGCTTGTCAATATTCTTCTTAAATTGTGGTGCCCGGAACTAGACACAGTATTCCAGGTGTGGTCTGACGAAGACAGACTAGAGCAATACTATGACTTCCCTTGATCTGGATACTATAGTTCTGTTGATGCAGCCTGGAATAGCATTAGCTTTTAATGCTGCTGCATCACACTATTGGCTCATGTTAAGCTTGTGGCCTGCTAACACCTCTAGATCCTTTTCACACGTACAACTCGGCTGTCCCCCATCTTATATTTCTGCAGCAGGTTATTCCTGCCTAAGTATAGAACCATGCATTTGTTCCCTGTAGGTCTGGACAGGCTCCACAAAATCACTTCCCAGGGCCAGTATGAGCTGCGGGTGGATTTGCGTGACCATGAAGAAACTGCCTATGCCCTCTATGACAAGTTTTTTGTCGGTGATGCCAGGTCTCGCTACCGGCTGAGAGTGGAAGGATATAGTGGAACGGCAGGTAGGTTTGTGTGCTAGCCTCAGAATAACTTGCAAGCCTCTGTGATTGTTTGTTTGTTCATTTTGGTTTGGAAATTTATATACTGCCGCAAGGCGGTTAACAACACTCCTGCATTGCAAAAGTTTGGACTAGGTGACCAATTGGGTCCCTTCCAGCTCTACGATTCTATGATTCTGCAGAACATATATATAATTATGTGCTGATTATTACGGTGTACTAATTATTGTTATGAGCTGCATTTATGTAACTTATAATAATTTGTTGTTGTTGTTGTTTAGTCGTTTAGTCGTGTCCGACTCTTCGTGACCCCATGGACCAGAGCACGCCAGGCACTCCTGTCTTCCACTGCCTCCCGCAATTTGGTCAGACTCATGTTGGTAGCTTCGAGAACACTGTCCAACCATCTCGTCCTCTGTCGTCCCCTTCTCCTAGTGCCCTCAATCTTTCCCAACATCAGGGTCTTTTCCAGGCAGTCTTCTCTTCTCATGAGGTGGCCAAAGTATTGGAGCCTCAGCTTCAGGATCTGTCCTTCCAGTGAGCACTCAGGGCTGATTTCCTTCAGAATGGATAGGTTTGATCTTCTTGCAGTCCATGGGACTCTCAAGAGTCTCCTCCAGCACCATAATTCAAAAGCACCAATTCTTCGGCGATCAGCCTTCTTTATGGTCCAGCTCTCACTTCCATACATCACTACTGGGAAAACCATAGCTTTAACTATAATATACAGTACCTAATGGTACATAATACATAATGAGCATCGTCAATATATGCTAAACAGCAATGTCAAACTATACCCAGTATCATCCAAGCAATAAACATGGACACCCTGTAAAATACAACATCTAATAACCTATTACCTATTTATCACAGATGCAGCTGTAAAGTATAATGTATATCTAGTAACACCTTCCTGAAAAAAACCAGAGGGAAATCAGAAGCCCAAATTACTTCTGTTGTGTTCTATGTCCTTCCGCCAAAGCTCTGGTAAAGTCATTCTTAGATTGCAAACTGGAGCTGTCAGTCACAGAAGGACCCACACCTCTGCCCCCACCTCCTCATTTTCATTTTATGAAGAATTTGGAGGAAGTTACAGTAATGTATCATAGTTGTTGTTGTTTTTAAAGAAAAGGTTCTGAGACAATCTGAATATCTCTAAGAAAGGAATCCTTACCTGGAGCATGTCTCATTTGATTTCTTCTCTTGTTGAGTCTTGATTAGCATAATCAACAACAACAACAACAACAACAACAGGTGATAGCCAACTAAGTCTTATTTGTAGTAGGAGAAATGAAAAATGGAAACAATGCAGCTGCAGTCATTCATTGTTTGTGGTCACCTTTTATAAGTATCCTAGAATTTCAGGATTGGAGGTGACTCCAAGGGTCATCCAGTCCACCTATGCAATATAGAAATAACAACTAAAGAATCCTTGACACATGGTCATACAATCATTCTTTAAAAACAGCCAATGAATGAGAACTCATCACTTTTCAAGGTGGTCCATTCCACTGTCAAACAGCTATTACTGTCAGGCTGGATCAAATAAGTGTTTCAGTTAAATGTGTTGTAAACTCATACAGTCGTACCTCGGGTTGCGAACACCTCGGGTTACGAACACCTCGGGTTACAAACTGCGCAAACCCAGAAGTATTTTTGGCGCGCGCGCGCAGAAGCACCACACGTGTTTGCGCATGCGCAAAGCGCAAAAATAGCAAAAATAGTGCTTTGTGCATGCGCAAAATGGCATTTTCGGGTTACGAACTTTTCGGGTTATGAACTGCGACCCGGAACGGATCGCGTTCGTAACCCGAGGTACCACTGTACAGGGAAATCCAGTTGGGAAAGATGGGGATCCACAGCGCCATCTGGTGTCACAGGGTTATATTGCTTATACAACACACATAAAATGCTTTTTCTTTATCAATCTAGCTGAGTCCTCAGAAAGCTCTTAGTGTTTAGTAGGAATCTCCTTTCTTATTTCTTGAATCCATTGGTTTGGGTCCTCCCGTCCAGAGCAGCAGAAACAAAGTTTGTTCCATCCTCCATATGAAAGCCTTTCAGATGTTTGAAGATAGCTATCATCTCCTCTCAGTCATCTGTTCTCAAAGCTAAACATAGCTTGCCTCCTCCGCCATTCCTCATAAGGCTTGTTTTCTAAACACTTGATCATCCTGGTTGCCCTCTGCACATGTTTCAGCTTGTCAAAATCCTTTTCAAACTGTGGTATCCCCTCTGTCAACAATGTATGCTAATAACTTGTTGTGACCCTCAGCCTTAATTTTGTGTAAGCTATGCATGGGGGGAAGGGGGGGGAAACAAACCCAACCCCAAGTTCTGGCATTTTTGGTTCTTGCAATGCAGTTTAAGAGCTGACGTCCGTGGTGGTTGAGCACTTCTTACTCTTGATAAAGAGTTCCTCACCCCCAGAAGGAGCAGTATTTTATTTTTGTCCATCAATTTAACACAGGGTTAAAATGGGGTTGCATTGGGATACCTTTGTCTCCTGCAAGGGATTATGGGCCTTTTTGTGTAACATTGCTTCTGTGTGCCATTTCAATTTTAAATCTACCTGGCGCTGAGCAACTTGCTGTTTCTTCTGTCCTGGAATGTAAACAGCCAGGCTGAGCCCAGCAATGTCTCTCTTGAAGCTCTAAGTACCTGTCCTGAATATGGCTTACACAAGAAGGAACATGATGCCAAGAATGTGCTTAGCGGTTCCTCATCATAACAAGCTGTACGTTGTGTGACAAAGCATGGGAAATGTTATGGAAGGCCACATCTGCTTTGTTGCAAAGATGGCAGGCCAAATCCCACAGGCTCCTTCCAGTCCTTTCCTTGCCCCCTTCCCACCCCCTTATATTGGAACCTGTATTGGAATGAGCAGAACGATCTCTCAACAAACACAAAACACATTCAATAGAAAGGGAGTGAAGAATCTAGAGGAGTCGTGACCAGCTAATTCAACTCAGAGCAGGCCCCGTTGGAATAAATAGATGCAAGTAGTCATGTGTGCTAATCTCCATGGGTCTGTTTGTTCTGAGAATCCCCAGAGATAGGTAAATTTATAATGCAAACCATATGCACCCTTCCAAGGTTTGTTTTGAAGCCTGCTAGGGGTGGGGTGGAAACTGCCAGTGGCCACCAGACTAGAAATTTGGTACCCCTCCCCCCCAAAAAAAGAGCAGATGGGTGAATCTGTCCATTTCTGGTTCTCTCAGTTTCTCCCCACCCCTCCCAATATTAAGTTTAGTTCTTCACAATTCCACCATTAGTTTGCTATTTCTTCACTTATTTAAACATCATCATAGAAATTCATCAGTATTTCTCTGCAGATTTCTTCCAATATGGGGAAGGGCTCACTCATATCACTACTTCAGACCATTCTCTTTGTTTCTGCCCACGGTAACATCAGTCTTTCTTTTGTGTTCACAAGCCAGGCTGGCACTATCATTAGGCAGTGGGGCAGCTACTTCAGGCGGTAGATGTCAGGGGACAGCAGCATTCTGCCCTTTTCCTCCTGGGACCCCTGAACCTATCTGCTCTGTGCCACCTAAGCTAGCCCACTGACCTAAGGTATAGTGGAGAAGGTTGTCCCACTGTCAAAGGTCCCACCCACCTTATGCATCTAAAGAACGTAAGTGGGAATAAGAGCAACTCTTCTGGAACACAGCAAAGGCCCATCTAGTACAACTTTCTGTTTTCCAACAATGGACAACCAAAGGTCCCTTGGAGGTGCTCCTGGGTGGAGCCAAGTCCACTGGAGCAAGTATAACCCACTGAACCAGCAGCAGAGCATATGTTACCACTGCCTGGGGCATATGTGAAGTGCTCAGCAGGACGCGGGGGGCAGAGTGCAGAGGGAGCCCACTGCTGCTGCACCAGCCCTACCCTCGACGCTGCTTCAAATCAGTCCAATCAGACTGATTTGAAGGGTGCACTCACACAGCCCTGGCAGCCCTGCACAGCATTGCAAGGCTGGGATAGGACTGCCTGATCCCAGCCTTGCAAAGTGGTACAGGAAGCACACTCACATGCCAGAGCCCAGCAGAGGAGAGGAGCGGCAATGCTGCCATGACCTCTCCACCCCTTCCGCCCCTGGGTCACACCCTCATCTTCCCTCTGTGGTAGAGGGTGGTGGCAGCAACTGCATCCTCCCCCTCCCTGTTGGCCTGCTTAGGGTGCGGCATGCATGGGCATCCCTTTCCCGTGCATAAAGAGCACGAGGTGCTGCCACCACCCAAACCATGAAGGCCTGGCCCGGGCGCACCTTCAGTGAGGGAGCCTGTCATGGGGACATGGTTGTGCCCCTTCCAAAAAAAAAAGAGCACCAAGAGTCCTCCCCCCCCCCGCCCTCCCACACTACGCCACCGCACTGAACTCCCCTTCAGTCAGCTCCAACCTACCTGCTTTCTTTATTAAAAACCAGTCAGGACTGCTCAAGAGAGCCAGTGTGGTGTAGTGGTTAAGAGTGGTGGACTCGTAATCTGGTGAACCGGGTTCGCGTCTCTGCTCCTCCACATGCAGCTGCTGGGTGACCTTGGGCTAGTCACTCACCTCACAGAGTGTTTGTGGTGGGGGAGGAAGGGAAAGGAGAATGTTAGGCGCTTTGAGACTCCTTAGGGTAGTGATAAAGTGGGATATCAAATCCAAACTACTACTACTACTCCTCCTCTTCTTCAACCAGTCCCCTCTCCAAGGCCACCTACCTGCCTTCCTACCTGTTCAAAGGTTGGCCCTGCCTGTGGTCTTCCTCCTCCTTTGTCTCAGTGTTGCCCTTGTTAGAACTCAGCAGTGAAGAGGGTGGGTTAAAAACTAGGATTAGTTGGCTCCACCTGTTATTGACTCTAGTGCCATATACTGTTGGACTCCCAGACTTCCACCCTACAGGTGCCAATAGGGGCAGCAGCCACTTGTATTTGGAATGAGGAAGGGGAGACATACTATTTTGACCTTCACCTCGGGTCACAAAAATGTATAGTACAGTTCCTGCTAGCAACAACCTAAAAATCAGCTATGTTTTTTCTCCATCACACAGGCGATTCCATGACCTATCACAATGCACGCTTCTTTTCCACCTACGACAAGGACCATGATGCAGCAATCACTAACTGCGCTTTATCATACAAAGGGGCTTTCTGGTACAAGAACTGCCACCGTGTTAACCTGATGGGTAGATATGGGGACAACAACCACAGCCAGGTAAGTTGAAACAAAAATTTAAAAAATTCCTTCCAGCAGCACCTTAGAGACCAACTAAGTTTGTCAACAGGTAAGTTGTTGTAGTTGCTGTTGTACATTGCACTTGTGATGCAGGGTACAAGTGGCCAAGTCACCACCTTGCAGAGCTTAGAAGTGAAGATGGGAGGTTGTCCTACCAGTGTTAGCCCTATTCAGAGTAGACATTGAAATTAATGGACAGTGCTAACTTTTTGTTGGCACCTGTCTCCCTCAAGAGACAATGCAGTGCGCCTCCGGGGGTGAAGTCAAAACTGCTGGAGAATTGGATTGCCTGCTGTGGCTAAAGAGACCAATAACTCATAACTGATGTGTTCCATGTTGTTTTTGCTGCGTTAGCAGTGCCATCTCTGGGGCACTAGCCTAGGCAATGTGTATGGAGGTCCTGATTATGATGCGTCCCCTCTCAGCCTCCCTGATGTGGTCCAAAAGGAAAGCATATACATTTGGCACCAGCTAGGCTGCAGGAGTTGCCAGAAGGAGGCATGCAAGATGCCACCTGGCTGCTTTAGGGGCTCTATGCTGGATTTGTGTAGGGTTTACTCCTTGGCCCTTTGTTCTCCTGAAGATGTCCCACAAGGCATCAGGTGCAGATTTTTTCCTTGACATTTACTCACTCAACTTAGATCCATTAATTCCAATGGATGTATACCGAGCAAAACAAGGCGAATCATTGCATCAAAGCAAAAGAAACCCTGAACATCCCACTGAGCTAAGTTCAGGGTGTAGCTACATCAGCCCCAACAAATGGCTGTATTTTCAGCTTTGCTTAAATACTTCCAGCAGTGCAGAGCCCATTTCATCCTGTTTCTGTTGGAATTCTCTGGCATCCCTGCCTACATACCTACTCTCTGATTAGACAAGCAAGCAGACGGCACTGCCACAGATCCAGGCACTTAAAAGAGACCCAGAGAAAGGAGATGTGGAATGGTGAAAGTCCTGAAGCCGCATAGGAAGCCCTGGAAGCCCACATTTTGTCCCTTGAGTCTGAGGTTCCCACCATTGCTATTGAGGACTGCTTGGGAATAAATATCAACCTATAGAATTGATGGCTATGATGGCATTTCAACCAGGGATGCCATGGCTTGTAGCTGATACTCTTAACTGCACACAACAGCTAGTAAACAGTTGCCTTCGTCCATTCATTTATATCAACCTTCCATTCTTGCCTCTGTTTTCGCAGGGCGTCAACTGGTTCCACTGGAAAGGTCATGAGCACTCCATCCAGTTTGCAGAGATGAAACTGCGACCATACAGCTTTAGGAATCTTGAAGGGAGACGAAAGAGAGCATGAATCCTCCACAGGGTTGGCTGACAGAAAGAAAAAGAATGGTTGCTTGTTTGTTTGTTTATCCAGAAATTTGGGGGAAGGGAGATTAGAAATGGAGATGGGAACTTTACCAAAGCATCAGTGTTGCTTGACGTAACCTTGGCTCCCTTGACCATTTTTATTGGGGGGGTGGGAAAGGCTTCTTCAAAACGTAGCATGCTCAACTGAGCATCCTTTCCCCCACCCCCCACCCTATCTGTAGCTGGCTTTCTTTGCACCAAAGATGACAATCGCCAGGGAGGGAAGCGGGGAGGGGAGGGGATGTCAGGGAAGAGGACACAATCTGGCATATTCACACACAGAATCACACACAAAAATATATATACATTATTATTGTGATCATTATTAGCCATCCTTGAGCTTTATTAGCTGATGATCTGGAATCTTTCCCTATATATACAGACTGGATCCAGACCTCTCCATGACTAACTGAAGTTCCATTGGTTTCAGTGGGTTTACTCCAAGCATGACTAAAGGTGCAATCCTATCTCCACTCACCTGGGAGTAGTAGTGGCTGGTGCACATTTGGACTGGTAGGGGGGATGGCAGAGTGCAGAAAAGTAGGCAGCACCAGAGCCAACGACATTCTAGTTTTGTCCCCATCCTCCTCCCTGCTGAGTTCGAAAAGGGCAACACTGAGACACAGGAGGATCTAACTTCTTAGTAGGCATGGTGGGGATTGCACTGCAAGTCTGGATCCACCTCTCTCTCTCTCTCTCTCTGTTTTTTTTTTTAAAAAAACACAGATATAGAAAAGGGCAAGGAAGAAAGCAGCCCTATTTAAACATTTCATCCTAAGATTAATATTATTAATATAATGAAAAGAAAAGAAAAGAAAAGGATGATAATAATAATAAGCTAAGTTTTCTTGTCATCATGGTTTTGTTTTTGTTTTGTTTTTTTTAAACAATCCATGCTTTCCAAAACACAGCAGGACAGTGTCTGATTGTACATTTTTAAAAAAATTAAATAAAAGCACAATTTTACTTTTACAGAAATCTGAGTCTTTCCCCCCCCACTAATGTGTCATATTGTTTGGTATACATTCAAGGGCTATGGGCGTATATAGGGCTCTCCGCAGTGTGTGTGTGTCTGTGTGTGTGTGTCTGTGTCTGTGTCTGTCCGTGTACCATAGCAACGACAGAAAAATTGCAGGCAGTCTCCATTTAAATTCCTGGCATTGCCAGTGAAAGCAATGATGTGCAGGACTACAGATTTCCTACCCCTGAGTTAAAGGATCCCTGGAAAGGAGTTTTGGAAGAACTTCTTTGTGAGACCATGGGACAATGTTGACAATCAAGAGTATAGATGGTAATGGAGAAAGTACTTGCCTCCTGTACCAAATTACTGCATTTTTCCATCTATAAGACACCCCCATGTATAAGATGCTCCCTATTTTTGTGGCAGCAACCAATGGCCAGCCCACCCTCGGCACTATCTGTGTATAAGACGCCCTCTAATTTTTGACATTATTTTTAAGGGGAGGAAACCCTAGTCTTATACACAGAAAAATACAGTATTCTAAAGGTGAGGCTTAGTCTCAAAATGGCACAGAAATGAATCGAAGGGGAAGGACCATAGCTTAGTGTTTGAGATCCCAGGTTCAACCCCTGGCACCTCCAGATAAGGGCTAGGAAAGATTCTGCCTGAAACTCTGGAGAGTCTCTGCAACTAAGTGTAGAGACAGTCCTAAGCTAGGTGGGTCATTATGGGATGAATCCACTTGTTCCTATGTATTCAGGGAAGGGCCAAAACACCTTGGCAGAGCACACACATAGCATGCAGTTGTTTCAACATTCAATCCCCAGTATCCCGTTTGAAATACCGGAGAGCCTGTGCCAGTTAGTGTTGATAATGCTGAGCTAAATGGATGAAGGGCCTGAAATAGCATCAGGCAGTTACATTGCTAGTGATGATCTTCATGGGACAATGAGGTGCTGATGACAGCTTTCCCCTGGGTTGATGGCCCCAAACAATGCCTTGTTAGGAGAACTTGGGCAATGTTGCTATCAGTCAAAAATGTGACAATTGATAAAGCTGAATCTTTCACCATCAATTTGAGGCTTTGTATTTTGCTTCTGGACTGCAAGAAGATCAAACCTATCCATTCTGAAGGAAATCAGCCCTGAGTGCTCACTGGAAGGACAGATCGTGAAGCTGAGGCTCCAATACTTTGTCCACCTCATGAGAAGAGAAGACTCCCTGGAAAAGACCCTGATGCTGGGAAAGATTGAGGGCACTAGGAGAAGGGGATGACAGAGGATGAGATGGTTGGACAGTGTTCTCGAAGCTATGAACATGAGTTTGACCAAACTGCGGGAGGCAGTGGAAGACAGGAGTGCCTGGCGTGCTCTGGTCCATGGAGTCACGAAGAGTCAGACACGACTAAACGACTAAACAACAATTTTGCTTCTGAAACTCAGTGAAGAATACTGGAAGCAATGGGTTAGTGGTCTCATTTGGGATAAAGCAACCTTCCCATGTCCTTTTTCTGGGTAGACCAGGACCACCAAGATGGTTGTTTGCTTTCAAGAATATCCAATTATCTCTCCCTCCATTATACAGCACCCAGTGATGTGGTTTCTAATGAAGAACCTCTCCTGCTGAGCCCATATCAGAGGTGCGACAATCTTTTAGGCATTCCTTTGTTCAGTACTTTTGAGGGGTAAAAAGACATAGAAAGGGTTGGTACTCTCACTATATGTCTTGTGGGTGCCAGCACAAAATGGGTAGAGACATTTTGAAAGAGAGGGTGAGGTTGGTATCCCATACTTTTTCTGATACATTTGGGTCCCTTCTTGGTCATTCTATCCGGACCCTAGACCCTCAAGACCTATCCTGGTAGAACTGCTGTACATGGTTTCACCTTACAAATGCTGAAGACCTCTTGCATTACAAATCCAGTGCCTCAAGGAGTGGTAAAAAAAAGGGGAAGGGCTAAGAGGCCAAACTGCTTCAACTAACTTAGACTCACCCATTCTCTGCTTCTTTCTCAGAACCATTTCTTACTTTATACCAGTAGATGGCAGGCAGGTTCTGTTCTTTACAAGCAAAAGCGCATAGAATCATCATACGGTAGAATCATAGAGTTGGAAGGAATCCCAAGAGTCATCATTCTAGTCCAACCCTTTGCAATGCAGGAATCTCAGCTAAAGCAGCCATGACAGATGGCCATCACCAAGGAAGGGGAGTCCATCACCTTCTGAGGGAGTCCTTTCCACTGTTGAACAGCTCATAGAGTCCAAAGGTTCCTCCTGATGTTTAGTTGGAATCTCCTTTCTTGTCACTTGAATCCACTGGTTCAAGTCCTACCCTCTAGAGCAGGAGAGAAGAAGATGGCTCCATCTTTCATGTGACAGCTCTCTGGATATTTGAAGATGGCCATCATATATCCTCTCTCCTCTTTTCCAGGCTAAACATACCCAGCTCCCTTAACAGTTCCTCTTAAAACTTGGTTTCCAGACCCTTGATCATCTTGGTTGTCCTCCTCTGCACATGTTCCAACATCCTTCCTAAATTGTGGTGCCCAGAATTGGACACAGTATTCCAGGTATGGTCTGACCAAGGCTGAATAGAGTAGGACTATTACTTCCCTTGATCTGGACACTATATTTCTATTGATGCAGCCTAGAATAGCATTAGCTTTTTTTGCTGCTGCTGCATCACACTGTTGACTCATGTTAAGTTTGTGGCCCACCCAAACCCCTAGACCCTTTTTCACATGTACTGCTAGTAAGCCAGGTGTCCACCATTTTGCGAATCTGGTTCTTCCTGGCTGTGCAAGCCTCTAATGTATGTACCTATGGAAGCGGCCAAGGGAGAGAAGGGGGAGCAGCTGCCCCCCCAAACAATAGAAATACTTAACTAACTGACCAATCACACTGGTTCTGCCCCCCCTCCCAACAAAAGTCCTGGCTACACCCATGCATGTATACAGACTCAATGAGAGCTGTGAGCTTGCTTTTGCTGAGTGATTCATTTATATTACCGGTAGGTTTAATTAAAAACTAACCCCCTTCTCCTCATTAGCACAAAGAAGCCATTCTTTTTCCTGAGCTTTCATAATTTGTCAGTGGGAAATCCCTGTTCACAACAATATGTAGAAGAAACGTCAACGCTCTTGCTCTCATTATGAGTGTGTTTGTGTGTGTGTGTGTGTATGTATGTACACCCACCCACACCCATATAAAAATTACATTATTCTATACCACGCATGTCCAAAGTCTGTTTTGGGGGCCTAATCCGCCGGTCCCCATGACAGTATATGTCCTGGGGTGAAATCCTTTAAAAAGCTCAGCAACTTCAATCCTTAAAAAAAACTCAACAACTTTGGTTGGCCCTAACGGATGTTCACTTCATCAAATCGGCCCTCTCTGAAAAAAAATTGGGCACCCCTGTTCTATACTTTACTACACTGAAAATTTTAAATGTTTCTTTGACTCTCCTGGAATCTTACCACCACACTTGCCACCTTCTTCTGCCACACCAGTGTGGGGCACCACACGCTTTGAGAACCACTGCAGGGAGGCAAATGCGCCCAAGGAGCAGCAGAAGTAGGGCCAGCGAAGGGTGTGGCCTAGGGAAAGGGGGTGTGGCTTAGAGAGTGGTCCAAGGCCCAGACTCGGACTCTGAAGAGGTGCCTCCAGTCCCGGGCCTGAGGCTCCCAGTCCTATTAAACAGCCTCCTATAGTCTCCTACTCAGAGACGCCATATGGTATGAGGGTGGAGAAGCGTGAAATAATGCAAAGCAGAGCAAGGGGAGCCACAGGCCAAACCTCTGCTTTGCAATTAGCTGGAGCTTCATGCACTGCCTCCGCAGCGTTCGCTCTGGAGACCACATCAAAAGCAGTGTTTGCTCTGGTTTCCGAGGACGCAGCTGGCGGTGATATAGTCAAATGGCTTGAGGATGACTGCAGTTAGAAGCTTGCTGCTTTAATTTCAGTTCTTTCCTCGGAAACTTACAAACACACACACACAACCAAAAAACCTAAACCTCACCATTTCCTGAATCTTTACAGTAACTCCTGTGCAAAAGGTTGAAATGATTTAAAGCAGACAGGATGAACTGTGGGGTTGGATCCGAACTCTCACAACAAAAACATGATATCAGATGAACCATTCTGCTAAGTGCAAATTGATCTCTGGAACTCCCTGCCTCTTGATAGCAGGCAGGCACCTGCTAAAAAACATTTTGGTTAGGCAAACCTACCCAATTTATTATGCATATTTGCTTTCAAAATTTGTTGATCTTATTGACAGTTTGATAATTTATGATGCCTACTGTTTTTAAAGTGTATTTGCATTGCAGATAGATAGATGATATGAATATGAATATATGAATGATATGAATATGAACAGGTTGCAAAGTTATTAGGGGATTTGGGTTGGCATCCATCTGTCTCAGGAGACTTGGCCTACAGCCACTCCCACGCCCATCTATCTGCTGTGGGAGCTGGGCAGCACTCAGAGGCTCCTTGTCTCATTGGAGTGTCTTAAGTTCACGATCCATGGAGGTTATATAAGGAACCCAGCATCTTCCTGCCTCCTGAATTCCATGCCGGAGCGAGAGCCAGGTATCAAGATGATCTGCGGGTGAAGCTCACTTTCCCCAGGGTTTTTTTGGGGAGCTTGCAAGAACAATTACCCTCAAATAATCCTTGTTTATTCTCCACACATGATCTCCGCTAATGTGAGAGCTGCACCCATTAAGGCAGGAAGCACTGGGTAGTGTGAGAAAGAAAGTACTCTTAATCTCTGTTAATGCCTCTTGCTTGCCTGCACAGAGGATAGAAAGAAGTGGGTCTGTGTGTGTAGAAATTATCACTACTGCACAAAGGTAATTCTTGCTTTCATTGCTCTGTCACCCTAACCCACAGCCACTGGCATGTGGCTTTCAGAAGGTAGCCTAGAAGGAAATATGACCCTTGGGCTAAAAAAAGTTACCCACCTGGACTGGATGATCTATGGTTTGCTTCCAATTCTGTGTTCTGTTATCTAGCTTCATAGTTTTAAGAGCCAGAATGCCAAGGTTACTCTGGCTGATGCCTGCCATGCTGTGATGTTTCGGCAGTCCTTCTCTTTGATAATACTAGCATATGGGTCTCTTAATGCAGTAAAGTCAGATGGGCATCTAGTTGTCCCAGCTTTACCTCTGGGGCTAACTTTAACATGTGCCAACCAATATTGCTCAACCAGGAACTTTGGTTTATTAGCTAATAAAGAAACAAGAGGATCACATTAATGGAATTAAACAGAGGGTGGTGTTGGTTCTAGCATTTAATACATGCTCTGGCTGACATAAGAAGAAGGCTGTTTATTTTTTGCATGGCTAGAAGGAGATCCACAGCAAAAAGGCATTCCCAGAGGCATTTCCAACTCAGAAGACTCCTTTCTAAAATATTGGCTGTATGTGGATTACTTGATATGAGGAATTGGAACTGTGAAATGAGAAATGGATGCACAGGCATAATCATAAATAGACATGGTACAAGGAGGTACAGAAAAATCAGACAATTTCAGTTCCTCATTTTTTCTAAACTTGTTCAGTTCTCCACATTTCCACATCAGTTTGGAATAAAAATAAAGATTTTTGTAGAGCCATTTCCCCTAAAATAATGCATTTTTAATGTTCTTTTCATCAATATATGCTTTTTTTTCTGGACACCTTACCCCAGTGTATGCATTTCTGTACTCATTACTCAGCTGGAGAACTGAACTGGAGAATTTAGAGGAGTGTGAATTTTGAAGGACAGCTGTGCAGTGGTTCTTGTTTCGTTTTGGAAGGTTCACCCCTGGGTGCAAGACATGAAACAAGAGCAGGCATAGACTTGTCTGAGCTGCCCCAGACATTCCTTACAGTCTTGTTCAGGCATAGGCCACCTTGGCTCTCCAGATGTTTTGGGACTACAACTCCCAACATCCCTAGCTAACAGGAGCAGTGGTCAGGGATCGTGGGAGTTGTAGTTCCAAAACATCTGGAGAGCCAAGGTGGCCTATGCCTGAACAAGACTGTAAGGAAAGTCTGGGGCAGCTCAGGCAAGTCTGGGCTAATTCAGGCAAGTCTGGGCATGTGGTAGCTAGACTTTAAAGAACACACACACAATGCCCACAAACCAAAGCATCCACTGCCACCTGAAATTGTGCAAACTAAGGCTGGATATACTTTTACTCTTCATCCAGTGCACTCCCACCACTGGTCTGAGTAGTGGTGTATACACTTTGTGAGCCCACAACCCACCCACCCACCCACCCACCCACACACACACACACACACACACACACCATTTTTCATTATTTGAAAAGAAAAGACAAGAATGACCTAGCTGTGTTTTAAACAGACAACATGAGCATAGCCTAGAGATTCTAACTCCTCCACCACCCGCAGTGTGGGTAGGGGGATATTTCTTCTGAGTCATCACCTACCATGCATCTGTTAAAAGGCACATACTTTCTGCGAAAAAGGTAGGCAATTCTGTTCTAACCAAAACCTTTTGGTTTAACACATGTTAAGGCTTCCTACATTCACTCAAGCTCCAAAATCCCAGGACATTGCACAGGTTAAGGGCCACACTCTTAACAAACATGTTATCTAGGAAATACCGGTATGGATTTGGTACGGCATCCTATGATGTGGTTAGTCCAACCTTACCACTGTTTTAGAGATGCATGGCTGTCAGCAGACAGTGGTGGACTAAAGTCCATGATTTGTCTGTTTACTGGAATAGACTCAAGGAGGCTAATGTAACTGCCTGAAGCTATCATGCAACTGGAGTTAACATTCCAGATTACAAATATCCATTAAGCTGGAATCTGGTTCAGATTTTTAGCTACTGACTCAGAAGACAGATCCAGTCTAATAGTAGGCTAATAATAATACCTCTCTTATGCTGCCAAATTTCAGATCAGTCCATTGAACCATTTTCTGTGTCACAGAACACACACAATTTTTCATTATAATAGCAGGATGCAATTCAGCAGACAAGTCCTTAACATAGGACTGTGACTGTAAATAAAGGTAAAGGTAAAGGGACCCCTGACCATTAGGTCCAGTCGTGACCGACTCTGGGGTTGCGCGCTCATCTCGCATTATTGGCCGAGGGAGCCGGCGTATAGCTTCCAGGTCATGTGGCCAGCATGACAAAGCTGCTTCTGGCAAACCAGAGCAGCACATGGAAACGCCGTTTACCTTCCCGCTATAGCGGTTCCTATTTATCTACTTGCATTTTGACGTGCTTTCGAACTGCTAGGTTGGCAGGAGCTGGGACCAAGCAACGGGAGCTCACCCCGTCACAGGGATTCGAACCGCCAACCTTCTGATCAGCAAGCCCTAGGCTCAGTGATTTAACCACAGCGCCACCTGGGTCCCTGTGACTGTAAATATAACAATGTAAAAAAAAGGTTTTTCTTTTTTAAAATGCAGATTGTACCTTTGCATTGCTGGCTACTTTCTACACACACATTCCACTCAGTCCTCCAGCCAGCCACACAAGAGGCATTCTCAGAGTTCAAGAACACAGTCCAGCCAGGCAAAAGCACTCAAGGAGGGTGTTAAGCAGGGCCAGTGAGAGGTGTGGCTCTCTGTTGGGTTATGACCTAAGAAGAATCCCAAGGGCCAGACAGCGAAGCCAGGAGGCCCCCTGGGCCTAATCTGTGTTCTGCTGAATCGCCAACCAAAATCGCAACCACCGTCTTGGCTTTTAAAACACAGCAGTAAAAGACTTTCTGTGTAAATAAACTGAGCACATAAAAGATGGAATCAAGGCTTCAGAAACACCAGTCTCCTGGGATACCTCAGTTGGTAGGGCATGAGACTCTTAATTTCATGGTCATGGCTTTGAACCCTGTGTTGGGCAAAAGATTCCTGCATTGCAGGCAGTTGGATTAGATGATCTTTTTGATCCCTTCCAGCTCTATGAGTCTATGATTAGAATTGGTGAGGGAGGGAAACTAGGTAGTGACCTCACTTTCCCCTATAAAATGTTGGAGCTTATGCATTGACATTAAAGTCTCATGCATCAACAGGCATTGCGTACTGTTTTCTTTAGAATTTCATAGAAACATGGGGAAATGATTTTGAAACTTGGGCTTCCCCTGATAAAAGGGACAGAGAGCTGTGATCTTTTAAGTGCTAGGAAAAATTAGGCAGATTTAGAAGGGGAAAAATGCTTACAATGCTGCCACTAGTGTTTGAGAGAGACTTCCAGCATATATTTTCCACTCGATCAGAACAGGTTGCAAATGTAAACAAAATGTTTTCCCCTTGTTGCACCACATAAGGAACGTTGCCGTATGGCATGAATTATATTCTCCATCTGATTCAGATGACAAATATATATTTGTTAGCTGCCAGGAACCTGATTGTGTTGCTAGTTGTCTGCATACACTTAGAGGACCCCATGATTCCCAACTCAAGCGTACTATATACATCAGCAAGAGGTGGCTATGAAATTACTTCCAGGAGACCCACCCAGTTGCCTGGTGCTTAACATAAGAAGCTGCCTTATTTTGAGTCAGATCGCTTGGCAGCCCCATTTGGAAGAGGAGGAGGAAGGGAAAGAAGTGGGTTGGGTACTGGAAGGCAGGCATCCAAGGATAGAAGAGGGAGGTGCTCCTCTGGTTACTCTAGATGTCAGAGGGGCAAGCAAATCTGGTGATTCCCACCCCACCCCACCCCACCCCTACTGTGGAATGCAGAGGCTCATCAGGGAGGGGGGAGAACTTCAACCAGCCAGAAGAAGGGGTGAATAGGAAGAGGTGGTGATAGAGCAAGGTGTTCCATCCCCTCCTTTCTGGTCTTCCAGAACCCAAAGAGGTATGAAAAAGGTGGAGCAAAGGCAAGACCAAGGAGCATCAGATTGCTTGGGGAGGACTTGGGGGAGGCATAGGAGCCAACTCCTAGGGACTGAGGTCCCTTTGCCTCTCCCCCTCAATAAAGTATTTGAGGTGGCCAGCCCCCCCCCCCAGTTGATGGACATTGCCATTTAAATGGTGTTTCTGGGAAATGAAATTGTCAGTGAGACAATGGAGGAATTTGTCAGACACATTCTTGTGTGAGTTTGAGTCCCAACAGATATCAGGGAAGTTTAAGTCCCCTATGATTGCTATTTCTCTCCTTTTCAAGGATGCTCTAATAAGGCATCATTCAAGTTGGCAGTCTATAGCATTCACCTACAGTAAAGTCTCTGTTGTTTCTCTCTCCCAGGCCCGGCTCTAGGTAGCCCCCCGGTGGCGCAGGGCACCATGGCGCCGGCCCGCCAGAAAGGCGCCGCGAGCTGCGCCCGCCCGCTGGCCGGCCGATCCGCCGGTCTGCCGCACAGCTGCGCCTGTGGAAGCTGCACTGCGCCCACCCGCCCACCGCGCTGGGAAACGGGGCGGGAGGGCGCCAGAGAGATCGCGCTGTGCCTGCCCGCCCGCCCGCCGCTGCGCCCACCCGCCCACCACGCTGGGAAACGGGGCAGGAGGGCGCCGGAGAGATCCGGCGCACCACAGCGGCAGGGGCGTTTAAGACGGCCCTGCTCTCTCCTTCAATTTCCCCCCATATACTCTCAATCTACTTTCTGTGCTCCAGGTCATGGATTTCTTCACAAGTGTACATATCCTTTACATAAAATGCAACTACTACTACTCCCGTCCTGTTTGGTCTATTCCTTTTGAACAGGTTATACCCCTCAATTTCTACATTCCAGTCATGAGTCTCATCCCATCAGGTCGTATTTGCCATCCTGTATAAAAAGTTCCAGTTTCTCTTACTTGTTTCCCCATACTTGTTTCCTATCAAGAAAAAAGCTAAAACAGACACTGCATGTTTGATTTCCAGATTATTATTTTTTATAGAAACCCTCCTAGGTAAACCACAATTCAGAGCAAGCAAAGAGAACAAAAAAGGTACAGAACAGGGGAATTCTACGAACTCCTCATTCATAGGACTGTTTTGTAGATGAACTGGATAACTTTTTCATGTCATCTAATATTCTAGAATCATGAGAACTCGGTTTGGCAGCTTAGTTGTAATGGATTTGTCTTTGGGGGGGGTTGGGGGTGGATTCTTTGTTCAGTACTATGCCCACACATTGCAGGATCCTTATGCAGTCCCTGAAAGATGGTAGATGTGTGGTAAATAACACCCAAAAATGTTTGTGCAGCTATGTGCATTTTCCCATGAATGCAAACAAACACACACACACAAATACACAGGATGAACGCAAACCCCCAGTGGAAATGACACATTGGAAACTTCTTATTGTAGTCACAAGCTGCCAAGAGTCAAAAGCATAGAGTCAGACAGATCTTTATCTATTGCCACTGAAATGCTGAGGCTTATTTCTCAAAATTCCAGAACTGAAGTTTTTTCCCCTTGAGGTTATTGCCTATTTCATAACTCCCACTTATGCCTCCTCCACCCCAATGATCTTCTTATTTGGCTTCCCCAAGTGCTCATTTTTAAAAAAAAACTTATGCCCTGCTCTACCCCTTAGGTTTATGGGGTGCATAACATTTTTTAAAAAATCACATTGGTGTTCTTTTTATAAAAAGAAGAACTCTTTAAGGTCCCCTGGATTCTCAGAGGCCCAGGTTGTCTCATTTTGTCAGAGATTTCCTGGTGGGCCATTCCCCAGTCAGGCAAAGGTAACCCTCTCATCATTTCCAGAGCAATCAATGCATTCTGTGGGAGTGAGTTTCACAGTTATTTTCTCTGGCCTGAATCTTCCAGCATTCAGCTTCATTTGATGTCCAGGAGTTCTAGTGTTACGAGAGAGGGAGGAGAGCTTTTATCTATCCACCTTCTCCATGCCACAGATACTTTTTATAAACTTTTATCATGTCACCTCTTACTCGCCTTTTCTCTAAACTAGAAAGTCCAAAACACTGAAACCTCCCCCACACACACACACACATTTCTCTCTCCCTGACTCTGGGTAATGTTTCACAGCTGCTGCTACCCCATAATATCTGGCTCACCTGTGCCTTCATTTGAACTGGTAGCAAAGGGAACAATGTGGAAGGCAACAGCAATTCCTATCTCCTCCCAACAACAGTGCAACCCTATGCAGAAGTAAGCACATTCTGACTATCCTTTCCTCTTCTGACCAATGCTTACAAGAGCTTTCTGTGCACATTGACACAACAATGGAAGAAGAAGAAGAAGAAGAAGAAGAAGAAGAAGAAGAAGAAGAAGAAGAAGAAGAAGAAGAAGAAGAAGAAGAAGAAGAAGAAGAAGAATTACTGTGACCACACACATGCCTGTATTGTGTTCCACAGTTATACCTCATGAATGTTTGGCTGCAATCTATCCAGATAGGCTGTGGCAGGGATGGGGAACCTGGGACCCTCCAGATATTGTTTCCCTACAACACCCAACATCCCTTATCCCTGGAGAATGGGACTTTGCTATACACCTCAAATAAGAGCAAGAGAAAGCATCCTCATTGTGCGCTTCTGCCAGGATGGCTTCTTTAACTGCTGCCCATCAATCAGGATTCTAGCTCTATGAATGTTAAATCTGTCTAACCACTTGAATCCCTTCCTATGCCTGAGAGGGGAACCTGTATCTCTCTGGGTTTTGATGGAATCCAACACCCATTATCTCTGACCGATGGATAGGCAGATGGGAGCAATTGCTGCCAGTATCTGGAGCACCAAAAGTTAGCCACTCTTGACTTCTGCCAAAACATGTCAAAGTCTCTCTCATAAATACTCATTCCACTATGTCAAATGCATTTTTGATTAATAAAGGTGTCAAATGTCTTCCCCACCCCACTTGACTCATGCCAATGTTCCCAGGTCTTTGCTTATGTCAAGTTGCAAAGAGAGTGTATTGTGTTAATTTGCCCTGACTCACTGTTGCAGTCCTATTTTTCAAAGATTTTAACACTGTTTTAATGTTTTTAATGGACTGCTGTATTTTTTCGGCTTTGTGCCATCTTGGGTTGCTATACAAAGAGCAGTACTGAAATGAATAAATAGTAGGGTCTAACCATTTTTATTGTCATCTTAACGTCAAAGCGTATAAATCTTATGAGTAACTCCTCTGATTATAGCACTAAACCATCTCTCTCTCTCTGCTTTCTTTCATGTTATTAGATCTTCTGTTATCTAAATCTTCTGTGGTATCTTGTATGTCATTAACATCTCTCTCATTCCATTGAAACCCTTCTCCAATATATAAAAAGATTTTCAAGTTTATCTCTTTCTGCCAAAGTTATTTTTATCTTGAATTCTGATCAAGCTTTGTGTTCCAAAACTGTATTTTATGTATAATTTATTGATATTTCCCCCCCTCGTCACAGGAAGGAAATATGCAGCCCACCCCCTTCCGTGAACCTGAGACCTACTGCATGCAAAGCAGATGCTGAACTACCAATGAGCTACCACCCTTCCCCTAAAATAGGAACAGGGATCTGCCTTATACTTCTTAGCCTGATCATTGGCCCATCTATTGTCAGCCCTGGTTGGTAGCAGCTCCCAGGAATTTCAGGCAAGGGCCTTTCCCTGCCCTACCAAAAGATGCTGGAGATTTAATCATGCAAAGCAGATACTCTATCACTGATTCACAGCATGAGAAATAATAAATGAAAGAAAATGAATGTGTAGTCCTAACATAAATTCTTGATTATGATCTGCCTGAAGACGACAAAAGGGAAAGATTGATTCAGTCAAAATCAGTAAAATCAGATGTATATATTTGGAATGGGCTTAGTGGATAAAAGCCATGTGAACTTTGATTGTACTTTTTTAATAATAATTTTTATTAATTTTCCAATATTGCCCAATATTACCACAGTTTTGGCAATTATACAGATTCCAATTAATATAAAAATAATTCCAATTATTTCCAGATTTATACAATTTAATCAAAGTGGTTCCCCGTGCTCCTTGATCAATTTCTTTGTCCAGTTCTTATATTGCTGCGGTTCATATCTTTTATTAAAACCTAATTACATTTCAGTTGGTATTTTAATCATTAAGATAACAGCTGCATTTTTAGCAATTTCCATTCGTGTTAATACCTTATCTAACTTTCCATAGGATTTCAAATGAATTGTTCTAATTATTTTCCTTTTCTCTGCATGTGTCATCTGAATATGTCCAATTATGTAGTCCTTGGCATTTGCCTGCTGTCCTATTCTTGAAATTCCTCCAGTTGCAGGTGTCTCTCAGAGTAACTGGAGTGGGGCTATAATCCTGGATAATTCTCAAAGTATCTCAATAGCTCCCCCCATCACGCTGCCATCTTGCTTGGTGTTTCCGGACAACAACATACTCCCAGTCCACTCTTTCTCACTACTGAGTCAACATCTAGATTGTTTCCACAGCCCAGGAAAGAGGGATCCAGATTCCGCCACAGGGGATCTTGGAGTACTTTCATTTTAATTAATCACCATCAGGGTCTCCATGCCTCCCTCGTCCATGGCTCCAAATTCCTTTCATCTTTACGGCTGCATTTTGGCCAAAGTGCATGAAAGTTGGATCTCTTCTCTGTTGTTGGGGTTTGGGGGGGGGGGTTGATTAGAAACGGTATCTGCTCTAATTTTCCAAGATAATCCATTCCAGCAATAGAGCTCCTTGCCACTACACAGCTAATTGTTATTGTAATCACAAGTTTTATCCCATACTACAATCAAACCTAATTTTGTATCTTTAAAATTTTGCATCTGGAGAGGGTTGCCAAATCATTAATAAAGAAACTCAAAATAAACAGGAAACCAGAGGCTCCCCTCTCCATCATCCACTGCCCACACCAAATAAAATCATTTTCTCAGTTTTAAACCTCAGATCAATGCAGTTGGGTAATTTCGCAGTTCTGATGACAAAATCTCTCAGAGCGTGCCTGACTTTAAACCCAATTAAAAATCCAATTAACAGGAGAATCTATGTTTCTTAATGGCAGCGTGGGAGGGTTTTCACCAGGCGAAGTGCTTTTACACTCAGCACCTCCCTGTCATTCCATGCCAGAGTGAGAGCTAGGTACTGAGACAAGGTAAAAAAGGTAAAGGACCCCTGGATGGTTAAGTCCAGTCAAAAGCAACTATGGGGTGTGGCGCTCATCTCGCTTTCAGGCCAAGGGAGCCGGCATTTGTCCACAAACAGCTTTCCGGGTCATGTGTCCAGCAGGACTAAACCAATTCTGGCACAACGGAACACCGTGACAGAAACCAGAGCGCATGGAATCGTTGTTTACCTCCCCACCACAGTGGTATCTATTTATCTACTTGCACCGGTGTGCTTTTGAACTGCTAGGTAGACAGGAGCTGGGACAAAGCAACAGGAGCTCACCCCATTGTACGGATTCAAACCGCCAACCTTCTGATCAGTAAGCCCAAGAGGTTCAGTGGTTCAGACCAAAGTGAAGCCCATTCCTCCCTTCCCTGGGAGGAATTTCCAAGAATGAATTATCTTCTATCATTCTTGTTTTTCTCTGCCTTCGATCCCTGCAATGTCATGGGAACTGCCTCCATTAAGGCAGATAGGAACCTGAAACCAAGAACTTTGGTTGTACTTTTAGTTCATGTTTATTTGCTCTAACCTTTTCTGGAAATAAATTATTCGTCAAGGGATTGTGCAGCACCAAATGACTACCTAATTGGATTGAGATGCATGAGATACAGAGAAAGCTAGTCCCCCAGATTAGTATTGTCACTCTACAGCAGGCATCCCCAGACTTCGGCCCTCCAGATGTTTTGGACTACAATTCCCTGACCACTGGTCCTGTTAGCTAGGGATCATGGGAGTTGTAGGCCAAAACATCTGGAGGGCCGCAGTTTGGGGATGTCTGCTCTACAGCATTGCTTACTTCTTTACACAGTGCATAGTGGATTAGACAAATTCATGGAGGAAAGGGCCACAGATCTATGAGAACTTTCCCTACCTCCAAAAAACACACACCCATAATCACATTCTACAATACATTATTCAATCAACGCTGAAATAATTCACTCTTGTGGGAAAGAACAACAAAAGTATTTTCTGTTATTAACTATGGGCCTGAGTAACTATGGTTGGAATGCAACCTACAGGTTGTGCAATATGAAACATGAATCCATGATGAGGAAGTACAGTCACTTTGAGTCTCTTCATATGGTATTGGGTGGCTCCATTTTCTGTGGGCTTGTACAGTTGTGGTCATCACAATATCAGCTGAAGTGAGTATTCCAGATACATGTTAATTAATAGGGATACTGCAGAATTTCTCCCAAAACAGTCTCAGCAAAGTTTTTCAGGGACTTGTTAATACCCACCAAAAAGCTGGGAAGTTTTTAAACACACTGAATTCTTTCCCAGCTCAGAAATTCAAGCTGCAGAAGAATTTAGGTAGCAAAATGTCAAATACAATTCAATATAAACAACTGTAAAGTGATGCACATTGGGGCAAAAATAATAGGAATCACATATACACTAATGGTTCTGAACTGATAGTGACTGACTGACCAGGAACTGCCAGTTATAATCTATATATATATATATAAATGTAGGCATTGCACATGCAGATGAAACAGCCTTTCTCCATAACCGCTGAACCAAATTGAAACAAATTTGGGCAGAACGTACCTTGCCCACCAGGGAGGGATCCGGCGTAATCCCCCCCCCAAAAAAGCACACCTTTCATACCTAAAATAATTATTAAACACACAAAAAAGTGGAGCCCAAATTAGACACCACCAGCAGAAGGTCTGAAGACTCCAGCAGCATCCAATAGAAAGGCAGATCGCGTGTTGTCACCAGCAGAATCTCTGAAGGGCGCCGCCAAATAATGACATCATCAACCGAGCAACTGAAACCACCAAGGCGGCCATTACCAGACAACCCACAGAGTCAGGCCGAGGCCAAAGAATGGAGATACAGGGCGGAGGCCTCGGCTCACATTTAAATACTAGCCCAAGCCAAGGCCGACTAGGCTTCGCCTCCCGGCGGCTGCATTAATAAACGCTTGGCAGCATTAGGCAGTCGTTCATCATTTCCCCTAACATGCACTTGGGGGCACGGCGAGAGGTTTCTGCTTTTTAAATTAGCGGGTGTTGTGTCACATGTGAAGCACCGGCGGCCATTGTAAGTAAGGGCAGTCGTGCCCCTTTTAACCTAGGCTTTATACTATTCTCATGTTCTTATTTAAATAATAATAATAATCTAAATATATAAAAATGTTCACGGTGGAAGGGTTCCGGTTTCCGCCTGCAGGAATGGCGGACCTGTTTTCCATCTCTCTGACCTTTGTAAGGAATTTGGCGGTTGCTAGGGGAGTAAATGGCAACCCCCTACCCTCTCCGGGGGTTACGGAGAGGGGCCGCTGGCCCGCGATGCCCCCAGACCCACTCCGACTGTTTTTGGAGTGGGGGGAGCTTGGGCTGAGCACTTACAAGGGCCAGGACTCCCGGACGCTAATCTGCATGGCGGGGATTTCCATGGTTAAAGAAGATAATTAGGCTTAAATCTATGGACATACTTCAGAAGGAGGGAAAGAAGCGCTGTTTACTGCTGAGAAATTTATGCTGCCGAGTGAGAGGAGTCAAAGATTGTACTGCATCTGGAAGAAGGATTGATGGGGACGGAGCGATAAGGGGAGTGAGTTTTTATTTTATTTTTTTTCTTCATATTGTTGCCTCGTACCTTCCCGGACGCGATGTCCTGGCTTGTTTGGAGTGAAAGAGAAGCAAAAGACTGTGTGAGTTGAACCTTATAACTGTTGTTACTGAGCATATTTTTTTAAAGATGTGGAGTTGCCGATGAGAAAAGCCCCCCCCTAGTCGGACGGAAGGAGTTCTGAATGCGTTCGGAGGATTTATGAGCTGTGACGCACTTTAAATTGGAGCAGCGACCTGAAGCTAAGTTCAGCTATAGGGCAAGGAGATCCATTAATTTACCAAGAGTCTATGGTTTGATGTTTGGGTCTCCTGCCTGGAAAAGCTGTAAATTCTATAATGATCGTAAATCTTCATGGCTATGAGAGAAAAGCGAAAGTGATTTGAGCTTTTTAAGATGGCGCTACTTCGAATTGCTTCAACGCAACAGGAGCTCCATTAAGAAGATTTATGGGGAGGCTGGACTGATTAACTCACACAGGAGAAAGAACATCTGTGAGACTTTGTTTGATATTTATATCAGCAGCTGGGAAACAATCGTGAAAGTGGAAAACATCTATGTGACTGTAAGGGGAAGATCTGGATTATTATGAACTTGAAGGACGATTTGAACTTTAGAAAAAAGACGGCAGTGGACAGTTGCGAGGAATTCCCAATTTCTTGAAGCATGGGAACCCAAATAAAAAATTCTTTAGATGATTTGGCATAACATTCGGTCTGATTGATATATATATGTGTATAATTTGAAATATTGAATGTGATATAATTGGTTTTAATTGGAAAATTAATAAAAATATTTAAAAAAAAAAAATGTTCACGGTGCATGCGCAGGGGCCAATGTATAGATATACAGGGGGAAGGGACAACACTCCCTGGGGACTACAGAGGGAAGGGTATCCTACGAAAACACAGGGATGAGCCAAAGGGGTGGAGGGAGGAGGGGCGGGATACATCATGGATCGGGACTGGGTGGGGGGAATCACAGGGATGACCCACAGCAACGCGTGGCCAAGCCAGCTAGCGTTGTTATACAAAGCTACAGTGAAATCACATTTTAAATGCTCTGTACAGTTCTGGTAAGGGACGTGGGTGGCACTATGGGTTAAACCACAGAGCCTAGGGCTTGCCAATCAGAAGGTCAGCATGGGCTCCCATTGCTCGGTCCCTGCTCCTGCCAACATAGCAGTTCGAAAGCATGTCAAAGTGCAAGTATGTAAAGAGGTACCGCTCTGGTAGGAAGGTAAACAATGTTTCTGTGCGCTGCTCTGGTTCACCAGAAGTGGCTTTGTCATGCTGGCCAAATGACCCGGAAACTGTATGCCAGCTCCCTAACAGTCAGGGGTCCCTTTACCTTTACAGTTCTGGTAATCCTCAATTAAGGATCTGGAAGAGATTCGGAAAAAGGCAACCAAAACAATCAGGGGGAGTGAAACAACTCCCAAGTGAGAAAAAGTGGCAACATTTGGAGGTTTTCAGTCTGAAAAGGTGAAGCATCTGGGCAGTATCATGTTTCTAAGATCTGGTCTAACCTTGCTCATCTCCATGAAAGCAGGAAGAGTTTTACAAAGGTTTTTATTAGGCTGGATTTTCCTGGAAAATAATATTCCTGGGTTGATGTGGTTCACTTTTAGCTTGTAACTTTGCCCCTGAACTCTTGCTTCCATCTCGACTGGGCTCCATCACAGTCCTGATGCTCAGTTCCTAGCTCCACTCTGCCAATTGTATTAATGTTTGTGTACAAAAGGCAACAAGGAGCCTTAGTGAAACTAACATGCTTTCTCTCTACCACCGCAAGTACAGATAGAGGTGAAAATGACAAGAAGTTCAAACCCACTGCAATATTCATCTCCAGAGTGAAATGGTGTCTCTGATTCACTGCAGAGATAGAGGGCAGGGGAGAGAAGCCTAATCAAGATGCGAGACCTCACCACAGAACAGAAAAGATGAAATTGACAAGCTTCAGCAGTTGGAAGACGTGAGATGGGGAGCTGTTTCCATTCCCTCATAGCCAGTCTCCCAGCAGTGCACATACCAAGGGTGGGTGAGGCCTCAGCCAAAAATGGACAAGGTAATTGATGTGACTCTTAGTACAGTACTCTACTTTTCATCCATGCGAAATCCAGATGTTCCTACAGCTTCCACCTATGCTTCTCCATTTCCTGTCCAGCCAAACAAGAGATATTTGCACAGTTGGAGGACACATTGCAGTCAGGTAACAACACTCCATGTGAGCATGGAGCAGGGCCAGTGAACGGGATGATCAGTAGAGAGGGGACAGTATGGCCTGGGGAGAGTCTTGAAGTCTGGATAGAGTGGCCTTGAAGACTGTGTGCAACCCATGGGCCAGAGGTTCTCCATGCTTGCTGCATAAGTGGAGAGAAGTGGCTTCATTATAATTATACAGGAGAAGGAAGGAAGCTTATGGTGAGAGAAGCTCCTCACAGTACAGATAAGGAATTTAAGCTGCTTGCCAATTTAATATCTCTGTGGAGAGACTTTACAGCACCCACTGCACAGTTGGGGCAAAAGCAGCCTTTTGGCAAACTGTGGTTGGCGCTTGGTAGTGTAGAATTAACAACACTTTAATTATTTAAAGTATTGTTACCATACTCTTTATTTGAGAAGGCTCTCATAACAGCCTTAAAAGGAGAAGAAGAAGAAGAAGAAGAAGAAGAAGAAGAAGAAGAAGAAGAAGAAGAAGAAGAAGAAGAAGAAGAAGAAGAAGAAGAAGATACTTGCCCTCATGCTTAGAATCTAAAAGACAAGGAACAAGGGTGGAAAGTGTTGAGAAGGGATGGGACAAAAAGGCAAAGGGCTGCACCCAAAGCTACACAGAGTAGGTCCATTGAAAGTCATGGGCATTGCTATCATGGTATGGATTCCCTAATTTTAGTGGGACCACTCTGAGCAGACATTAATTGGCTAAAACCCAAATTTGCAAAGTCCTTGTAGTGACCAGTTTCAGGATCACCATGGCAACTTGGGATGGATCTACATTGATCTGTAAAAATGTTATTAACTGTAATGTTATACAACACTCAATGAAGTTTCCCATTGTTGAAGGCTCGCTGCTCTACAGCACCCTCTGGTGCCACATTTTATAGCACATTTCTAACATTATAACCAATGAGTGTAGATTCGCCTTTGGTCTCTCGGCTGAGCCTATGAACTTGCTTCTCTTTTCTTCCTCTGCTGGAGCCTGATGGAATTGCTGCTGACAGAGGACAGCTGTAGGATAGGACCAGCCAGATAGCAACTGTTCCCTGAGTAGAGTCCATGTTTGCCAGGCTGGATGTACAAGCAAGTAGAGAGGGTGGGAAACAACCTCTGTTGGGATAGCAGAGGTGCTCATGTGTAAGAATGAAGTAAGTGCAGGCTTTTCTGTGCGTTGGGGAGTGAGTAATTTTGCCCTGCCTTTCAATGTGATATTAAGGTAGGGAGAGAGCAGCAGAAATGAGAGTGTTTTTATCTTGTATATTTTGTGAGTATGGCTGGGTTTTTTTCTTTTGTATTGTGGATCTGCTAATAGTTATTATGAGCTCTGTATGTTGCCATTGTCTGTAGTTTATACTGATTTTTAAGGGGGTA
This sequence comes from Zootoca vivipara, assembly GCF_965207765.1. Classification (NCBI taxonomy): domain Eukaryota; kingdom Metazoa; phylum Chordata; class Lepidosauria; order Squamata; family Lacertidae; genus Zootoca; species Zootoca vivipara. The sequence goes on along the minus strand of NC_142585.1, from coordinate 42,416,813 downwards.
TCTTATCTCAGGCATAGCCAACATGGTGCACTCTAGAAGTTGCACTATACAATCATAGAATTATAGAGTTGGAAAGGGCCATGAGGGTCATCTAATGAAATCCAACCACCGGCAATGCAGGAATCTTTTGCCCAATGTGGAGCTGAAGCCCACGTCCTGAGATTAAGAGTCCCATAAATCCCTCCACCTCTGGCTGTTGGCCATACTGTCTTGGGTTGATGGGCATTGGTGCCTGAAAGCATCTTGAGACCACAGCATTGGCTACGCCTGTCTTCTCCAATTGACCAGTGCCACTGTAGTGGCCCTTTTGAACCTGTATATGGAAAGAGAATGAGATTCGGAAAGTAAAAATATATATATTTCTCATCTCCAGGGCTGTACTGGAAGAACTTCAATTTTAATAATCTAGATTGCTGGTATTCAAGGGTTTGACAAATTGGTCTTCTTACAAACTAAACATATTTAAAGGGCAGAGGGCAAATCACCTTTTTTAAAAAAATATGTGGCATGATTTTGTTTCTCATACAAATATTGAGGCACATGATCACTCAGTGCCATCAGCATACGAAATGCCTGGCTCATTTAAGGCTATATAGAACAGTCATCCCCAAACTTTGGCCCTCCAGATGTTTTGGACTACAATTCCCATCATCCCTGACCACTGGTCCTGTTAGCTAGGGATCATGGGAGTTGTACGCCAAAACATCTGGAGGGCCGCAGTTTGGGGATGCCTGATATAGAACATTTATTCTCAGTAATGATGGAATTCACAGATGGAAAATACTTTTATTTTTACAAATCGTTATTATTTGTAAAGGAAATCTTTGTATGAATTAATACTTTATTATTCCTTTGGAGCTGTGCTGTATCTTTGTACGTCTGTCCTGTGATGCCTTATGATTTAAATTTTTGATTCTTTGTTTTCTTTTTGTTGTGTTTGCGCTTTTATTTATTTTATTTCTACTTTTCTTATATTTCATCATGGTGCTGTAAACTGCTCAGAGATTTCTTTAAAATAGGGAGCAGTATATGCATGACTTAAATAAATAAATAAATAAATAATGGACATATGTGCTTGGGATGTCTCTAGATACCCAGAAAAAAAAACTGTGAATATTTGATACCATGGAGTGGAACAGTATAGAAATAAAGGAGCATGTTTTCCATTGCATTTATGTTGAGGCTGTACACATGTTTCTAAATATATATATATATATCTGAATCAGCAGCCTCTGGGAATTCAGATCTCCAAAACGAAAATCATTCAGTGTAGCTGCATCATCACATGAAGAAAGGAAAGCAAGTCTGCAGTTTGTGAAAGAGGAAGTCACCAAATTGAGAGTGATTTATTTTACCAAAATGTGACAACAGGGTTGTACAAATCTACTGAGAGAGGGGAATGAGCTGCGTTTTGTTACATCTCACTGTTCAGTGTGAGGCACCACAAATGGGCTCACACAAGCACTGTCCTGGTGGAAGTCTGTTTTGGGGGTACCGAAAAGCCTTCTCTTTGTTGAGATCATAGTCGACTCACCTCCCGCCTCCAGATCTCCTCTCCTATTTTTCTTCATACGGCAAATGATGAATCTATTTTCCAGATCACATGAACCAAAATGTGGGGGAATCCTCTAAGGAGCAGAGACTTGTTTGAAGGTGATCAGAAAGAGGTATGGACTTCATAAGGGGATGAACTCTCAGGCAGAACGGAAATCTTTCATGCAAGTGAATTGTCCTCAGGAAGCTACCAGAGATATGACTGAAGAAAGTGTCACCAGGAAGTTCAGTGCCCCAATCCAAACATACTTCTGTTTCGCCATCATTTCTCTCACAATCTGCCTTCTTGCATCTTTGGGAACCATTGTGGTCTTGGTACTTCAAAGGACGGTAAGTTGCTTTCTGCTTCTGCCCTAGGGCTCTCTTCACTCCTGTTGTCCAGATAAAATGTTGAGTTTCAGCTTCCATGGCACACCTTTTGCAATTATTCAGGGTTTGGCTTCAACTGATCCATGAAAGCCAACTCCACTGTACAATGCCAGTCAATTGCATTGCAGAGAGTAGGTGACTGGATATGAAATACAGGCGGAGATCTTTACTGCTTGAAATGTCACAAAATTCCTACAAGCAGACTCAAAGTGTTGATTTCAAGCTTTTGGAATAAGGACATTTGTTTTGCTGATGGTATTCTGTAAAACATGGGTAGGAAAATGTTCACATCCAGATATTGTTGGACTCCAATTCCCATTAGACTCATCCACTGTGGCCAATATTCAAGCATGTTTTAGGCCAAGAACTATTTCACAAATACAGAGAACAGCAAAAATTAAAGTGCTATTACATTTTGTTTTATGTATTAGTCTAGAAGGTGAGAAATAGGTTGGTTTGCTCAATTTAAATCCTCCTCCATCCCTAATTGGAAACTGCCTTATACAGTATGTGGTCATATTTTACTCCTTGGAGTCTAAGGTAGAGGTCCTTTAACTGGGAAATGACTGAAATTGATCCCAGGACCTTCTGCATGCAAACACTATGCTCTAGCACTGAGCTATGGTCCTGATCTATCTAGTGGATGCTTATTTAAGAAAAGAAAATGTTTGATAGATTAAAAAGGCGCCCCATATAATTGTGCACATATGTATGTACACACATATTGGATCCAACTAAGTTATACATACAGTAGACCCATTGAAATTAATAAGCCTAAGCCAGAAATATTCATTCATTTCAATGGCTCTACCCTAAGTAGAACAAACACTGGATTCATAAAATCATATAACAGTAGAGTTGGAGTGGCCCTTAGGGTCATCTAGTCCAACCCCCAGCAAGGCAGGAATCTCAATAAGGATAGCAATAAGGATTCAAAACAGAGAATGGGGAGAAGGGTTAGAAAAGAAATAGCAGAAGCAAAAACTTTAGGGGTATCCAATATCCTTACTTGGATGCTCCCTCCCCCCAAAAAGTATGGCCCATTAGTAGATGATTTTGGGATACTCTCCCTCATGTTCTGAGCTCCTGAGGAGTCTCCAGAGGAAGCTCTCTCACAACCCTTGATTATTCATTATCAGTTTGTGGATTTCCTTTTATATAAATGTCTCATGAAAATTCATAGAAATATAATAAGATCATAGTTTTAAAAGCAGTACAAAACACATACTGAAAACATGACTTAAAACAGTTCCAAATGAACCCCTAAGGCAAGATATATTTTTTTCCAGTGAGCTGTTGAAATGTCTTCAGGTATTTCCAGAAGGTGCACATAGTGGGCATCTGCTGTATCCTGGCAGGTGTGCTGTTTGCAAATTTTGCTATCAATATGACATATGACAGAGTGAGTCCCTGTGCTGATGGGGTGCTTTTTTCCTGATGAAATGTTTCAAGTAAATATGCTAAGATTTGTTTGCATGAAGTTCTAATATGGGAGTGGGAAAATATTAAAGGGGAGACTGGTCACTTAAAAGGCGGCTTTGTCTCCTCTTCATATAAAATACAAACAAACATTTCTTTTGACTCTAAGCAGGGTCTTGGACTCTGGCAGAAATCTAACTGGGACACCTCATTAGAGCAGGAAGAATGGAAGGCACTATGATCCCAGCCATCTTATAAATCATCATCTGCCCAAACAAAAGAACTGTCACTAAAGGTGACCCATGGCTGGTACCTAAAAACTTGACAGCTCTCATTTATGCAGTCAGGGTGTTCACACATGTGCTATAAGGGTTGTCCAGACACATGTGGTGGGATTATCCCAAAGTTGAAGATTTTTGGAATAAGGTATTTAAGGAGATTTCTAAAACTACAATGCTATTCATCCAATGAAGCTGAATGTCAGAAGATTCAGAGCAGGCAAATTATTTCTCCCTGCAGTGCATAGTTAAAGCTATGATATTCACTCCCACAAGTTATACTGATGGCCTCCAACTTCGGTGATTTTAAAAGAGGATTAGATAAATTCATGGAAGATAAATCCGTCAAGGCTACTAGCCACAGTGGCTGTAATCTGCCTTCATGGTCATAGGTAGTATGCCTCTGAATACCAGAGTATTCAGAGTGTGGACAATGCTGCTGTTGCACTCAGGTCCATAGTTTGTGTGCTTTCCATGGGCATCTGGTTTGCCACCTTGCAAACAGGATGCTGGATTAGATGGGCTATTGCAGGCACGTCCAACAGGTAGATCGTGATCTACCGGTAGATCATTGGACGTCTCTGGTAGATCACTGGTAGATCACTGGCTCCCCCCAAAGAAGCGAAAAAACTTTGGCTCCGCTAAAAAAATCTCAACATCTTTGCCCTGCACCCCTAAAATGACCTGAACCACCAAAAACAGGGCTTTCCTTCCTAGAAAAAAAAGCTCATCGTCGCTTTCCTCTTCCCTAAAGAAGCTCAACAACTTTTACGTGAACCCCCCAAAACAGGGCTTTCCTTCCCAAAAAAAAGCTCAACAATTTTGACCTGAATCCCCCCAAAGCGGGTAGATCACTGCCAGTTTTTAATTCTGTGAGTAGATCACAGTCTCTTGGAAGTTGGCCACCCCTGGGCTATTGGCTAGATCAAGCAGGTCTATTCCCAAGTTCTTATGAAGGGAAATTCCTAGTACAGATAAAATAAAAAAAATTCCTTCAGTAGCACCTTAAAGACCAACTAAGTTTTTATTTTGGTATGAGCTTTCGTGTGCATGCACACTTCTTCAGATACCTAGTACAGATAATTCAACAGTCGTTCTGTGAGCATTTAGAAAAGGATGCTGTGGTTACTAAGACCCAGCATGAGTTTCCTTTAAAAAAATCTTTTTTAAATATGGAATTACACACTTGGTGGATCAGGGAAATGCTGTGGATATAGTGTATCTTGATTTCAGTGAGGCTTTTGACAAAGTCCTCCACGATTTTCTCATGAGGAAGCTGGTAAAATGTGAGCTGAACAAGGTAACTGTTAGGTGGATTTGTAGCTGGTTGAGTACTCATTAATGGTTCTTCACCATCCTGAAAAAAAATTAAAAGTGGGGTGCTGCAGGGTTCTGTCCTGGGCCTGTTGTTGTTCAACATCTTTATAAATGACTTGGATGAAGGAATTGAGGGGAATATCATCAAATTTGCAGATTACACCAATCTGGGAAGGGTAGCTAATGCCACAGAAGGCAGAATCAGAATTCAAAATGACCTTAACGGATTGGAGAACAGGGCGCAAGGTAACAAAATGAATTTCAGTAAGGACAAATGTTAGGTTCTGCACTTAGGCAGGAATAACCAGATGCACAAATATAGGATGGCAGACACCTGGCTTACTAGCAGAACATGAGAGTATTATCTAGGGTTATTGCAAAGCTAATGCTATTCTAGGCTGAATCAACAGAAGTATAGTGTCCATATCAAGGGAAGTCATAGTACCGTTCTATTCTGCCTTGGTCAGACCACACCTGGAATACTTTGTCCAGTTCCAGGCACCAAAATTTAAGAAGGATGTTGACAAGCTGGAACATGTGCAGAGGACGGCAACCAAGATCCTGGGCCTGGAAACCAAGCCTTATGAGGATTACTTGAAGGAGCTGGGCATGTTTAGCCTGGAAAAGAGGAGACTGAGAGGAGATATGATAGCCATCTTCAAATATCTTAAGGGCTGTCACATGGAAGAGGGGGCTTCCTTGTTTTCTCCTGCTCTTTCAGATAGGATTCAAGGCAATGGCTTCAAGCTCCAAGAAAGGAGATTCCAACTAAACTTTCAGAAAAACCTTCTGACAGTAGGAACTGTTCAGCAGTGGAACAGACTCCCACGAGAGATGGTGAACTCTCATTCCTTGGATGTTTTTAGGTAGAGTTTGGGTGGCCATCTGTCATGGATGCCTTAGCTGAGATTCCTGCATTGCAGGGGGGCTGGATTAGATGACCCTTGGGTACCTTCCAATTCTATGATTCTGTGGTTTTAAGTCTGGAAGATTCAGGACAGACAAAAGAAAGTACTTCTTCACAAAGCACCTTGCTAAACTATGGATTTCAATCCCACAAGAGGTGGTGATGGCCATCAACATGGATGGATTTAAAAGAGGATCAGACAAATTCATGGAGGATAAGGAGGATATTGATGTCTAAGTTCTACCTCCTCACTACTAGGAATGAGGGGTGTGTGCAGAAAGCAGTATTTTGTAAGGCACAGCGCACAAATTAAGATGCACATCTGCATCTGGTCCGACTTACCATTGGTTTGTGGCCCCCGGAACATTATCCATGAGGGCGAGCACCGCCAGGATTGACACCATGGTGCCAGAAACAAAGCCCCAGGATTTGTGGTTTGATCTGGTAGACATCAGTGCTTCACTTCCCAGACGTCACAAAAGCGGGGGAGGCCAGGAAGAAAATGATGTTGCTATACTTTCAAGAAGTAGCAGCCTGTGGTCATTACATTGGTTGATAGGGTTTGTGCAAATCCAGTTGGGAAAATCAGGTGTTGCTTGCTGGTCCTCTTCTTAGGGTTGCCAAGCCACTACAGCTGCAGTAATAGGTAGAAACCAAAACTAGGAAAATTCCCCCGTTGTTGTCTAGACTCTAGACATTTAGCAGCCACTTCCTTCAGGCACCCTGGGTCTATAGAACTCTCCTTCGTACTCCCATCTCTCCATAGCTTACAATCCTTCCTAGTCTCAACCACTATGGAATTTCTTTCCTAATTAAAACCGTAAAATCAAAGAGTCAGATGGGATCTTGAAAGTTAGCTAACCCAACCCCATGGGTTTGTGCTGGATCTTCCATGCAGGATGCAAGTAGATCAGGCATCCCCAAACTGCGGCCCTCCAGATGTTTTGGCCTACAACTCCCATGATCCCTAGCTACCAGGACCAGTGGTCGGGGAAGATGGGAATTGTAGTTCAAAACATCTGGAGGGCCAAAGTTTGGGGATGCCTGAAGTAGAGCATCCTTGATGCACGACTGTCCAGCCTCTATGACAGAATATAAGAAGAGTCCTGCGGCATAATGCCCAAGGCAGGGCTGATTAATTTTAATGAGGATTTGTTTTCTTTACAAACTGATGTGGGAAAATGAGAAATCAAGAGGAAATGGTATTCACAGATTTGACCAGTCCTAGTCCTGCTAGATTTCCACATGTGGCCAGTGAGGTTGGTTAGTCCAAAGTCATACTGTCAGATTAATCACAGAATAGCACGCCAAAGGCCCATCTAGACCAGCATCTTGCTGCAGAAGCCCATAAGTAGGATGTGATAACAACACATAGCTGCCAAGTTTTCCCTTTTCTCACGAGGAAGCCTATTCAGCATAAGGGAAAATCCCTTTTAAAAAGGGATAACTTGGCAGCTATGTAACAACAGGTCTCTCTTGCTGTCGTCCTTCAGCAACTGGTATTCAGATAAACTGCCTCTGAACAGGGAAGTTCCACTGTGTTAATCATGGCCAATAGCCATTGATAGACTTTTCCTCCATGGATTTGTCTAATCCCTTTTTAAAAGCCTTTTTGTGGGAAGCCATGTGATTTAAATGTGTATCAAATGCTCTTTAAAAGTATGGTGTGGATCTGACCTGTGTCAGCAGTCTTCACCACCTCTCCTGGCAGTGCCTACCTTATGTGAAGACCATTTAATTAATTTTAACCTGGATATAAAATTGCAGGTTGTGTGTGTGTGTGTGTGTGTGTGTGTGTGTGTGTGTTTGTCATAAAGCAAAGGTTCCCTTTCCAGAAGACCAAGCCTCTGGAGCATCCCTGATCATTAGCTATGATGGTCTTGATGGCAGGGGCTTATAGGAATCAAGATTGGCACCCATCCCTAGAAAAATAGGATCACCTATCCCCTGTCACTTTGTGTTTCAAATGTGTGGAACCCCTGAATGCAGGGGAAACCCCTCCATAAAGGGAGGGGAAGATTTGGTATCATGAGAATGTGTGTGTCTCTCAATCCCTTCCGATCTGTGCTTTATTTTGTCCGACCAAAGCTGGCAATGTCAATGGGAATAGAGCTTTGGCAGTATCTGCTGCTGTTTATTCTGAACACAAATGTCATCATTATGAGTAGTATTCTTTACTAACCCTTCACCCTAAGGTTTTTTTAGCACAATGTCAAAACTACGATAGTTTAAAACAAAGTAAGATCACAGAAATAACAGGGGTCCTAAAAATACACATCCTAGGTGTCAAAACCAAGGGTAAAGAGATATGTCCTCGGCATTAACTGAAAGCTATATACAGTGGTATGGGACCCAGGTGGCGCTGTGGTTAAACCACTGAGCCTAGGGCTTGCTGATCAGAAAGTCGGCAGTTCGAATCCCCGCGACAGGGTGAGCTCCCGTTGCTCCATCCCAACTCCTGCCAACCTAGCAGTTCAAAAGCACACCAGAGTGCAAGTAGATAAATAGGTACCGCTCCAGCGGGAAGGTAAACGGCGTTTCCGTGTACTGCTCTGGTTCGCCAGAAGTGGCTTTGTCATGCTGGCCACATGACCTGGAAGCTGTACGCCGGCTCCCTTGGCCAATAATGTGAGATGAGCGCCACAACCCCAGAGTTGGTCATGACTGGACCTAATGGTCAGGGGTCCCTTTACCTTTATATACAGTGGTACCTTGGATTACAAACACTTCGGGTTACCGACTCTGCTAACCTGGAAGTAGCACCTCAGGTTAAGAACTTTACCTCAGGATGAGAACAGAAATTGTGCGCTGGTGGCAGCGGGAGGCCCCATTAGCTAAAGTGGTACCTCAGGTTAAGAACGGACCTCTGGAACAAATTAAGTTCGTAACCAGAGATACCACTGTGATGAAGATGCCAAATTCACATCCATGGGGAGGGAACATTTAGGGGACTAGCCTGCCACAAAGAATGTCCTCTCCTGCCATCTACCAAACTTCTTAGGGTGGAGGAATTGCCAAGATCCAGTGCTTTATTTTCTTTTAAAAAAAATGTTTAGGGGTACTCTCATTCTTACTCAAGAATATCACCATTTTATAGTTCAAACAAACAAATACAGTAAATGGACAAAAGTACAAAGATTCACAAAATGTTTAGGGGTATGCGTACCCCTGTGTCCCCCCCCCCCAGGCAGGGGCGTTGCTAGCCGCTCCGTCTGGAGACACCCCCGGGGGTGGGGCGCCACTCCGCAGCATCGTGACGTCACGACGCATACGTCACGACGTGCAGGCGTGACGCAGCCTCGCTGGCCTGCCCCTCGACTCCGCCCTGCCGTGCGCCGCAGCAGGAATGGAGAGTGTGCATTGGCTGAGCAAGCCAAGCCCTGCAGCGCCTAGCAATGATTTTGCCGGGCGGCTGCCGGGACTGGCTTGCTCCCTCGGCCGACGGGCGCTTTCTCTTCCTGCTGCAGCGTGCGCTCTCCCTGGGTGGAGTTGAGGGGCAGACTAAGGAGGCGACGCTTGTGACGCCCCTCGCTGGCCCGCCCCTCCACTCCGTCCAGGAAGAGAGCGCGTCAGCTGAGGGAGGGAGGAAGCTCAACCCGGCCCGCCGCCTGGCGAAAACCTTGCTCGGCTTGCGGCAGCGGCTGGCTTGTGGGGGTGGAGCCGCGCGCGGAGGCGAGGGGCGTGCCAGTGAGGCGTCACGCGTGGGGCTGGTGTGACGCCCCTCCTCGTTGTGGCCCGCCCCTCGCCTCCGCACCCCAGCCGGGGAAAAAAGGGGAAAGCACGAGCCGGCAGC